>NW_027397121.1:931206-1005421 GCF_003265705.2 Callorhinus ursinus
CTCCTCAGTGTGCCCCCAGAGAAAAGCAGTCACTCCTGTCTCCCCATTCTCCAGCCGCAGTCCGTGCTCACCCTGCCTGTGACCCAGTGTTTCTATCTCTGGCACCTGACCCGGTGTGGAGTCGCCAAACCCAGCAGATCCCTGTGATGCGGTCCCGCGCCGCTCCTCCCATTGGAGGAAGGGGGGTCTCCCTCGCTCTCCCGGTTGTTGGGTCCCTGCTGGAGGAGTGGTGGCCCAACTGGGCCGCAGATCACAGTTTATGGCAACCCGGAGCTGAGAGCCCGCTCCTTGTCTCTGTCTCTGCAGCCGGTTTCCTCCAGGAGCTCTGCCACAGTCAGGCACCCCTGGTCTTTCTGTGACCCCAAGGATCCTGAGACCACACTCTCCCGCGAGGGTTCCACCCCCCGCTTAGCCACTGGAGTGAGGTCCCTCAGCGGAGCCGACTTCTAAAAGTTCTGATTTTGTGCTCCATGGCTCTATCACTTGCTAGAAGTGGCCAATGGAGGTCCCCTCCCCCGCCATCTATCCTCCCGAATATCGCCTCACATTCACTTCGACGCACGTCCTACCTTCCAGTAAGTGGAAGGTTTTCTGTTCGCTTTTCTGTTCAGAGAGTTGTTGCTATTCTTTTCTTCGATGTCCTGTTGAGTTCATAGGTGTTTAGAATGGTTTGATCCGTATTCAGCTGAATTCCTGAGACCAGACGAAATCCAGGTCTCCTACTCCTCCTCCGTCTTGCTCCACCCCTACCTGTTATTTTTTAAATAGCCCTCTATTAGATGTTAACATAAGAGAGTCTCAACCTTATTAGCTATGAACATAGTATAATTTGTGTAATTTTTGGCAGCACATGGTGCCACCATCCAGTGGTACTGGGTGCAAGGTTGGAGGCATCTAAAGGCAAAGGGTCATTCACATCACAGAGCAGGTCTTGGTTACAAACATCATGTAGGTGGGGGAGATGAGCAGGGGGGAAGTAGTGTGTGCTGCATGTATTAACAGCTTTGAGACCTCCACTGGGCCTCCCAGAAGTCCCCATTAGTGACCAAAGCTAGGTCAAGGGGACCCAAGGAACATAGGCTACATGTTCTTCCCCACAGCCTTTTTACACTTCAGAGATCAAATTCTGCCTGCTACCTGTTTTAAGACTTTTTTTTTTTTTAAGAGCAGTTTTAGGTTCACAGCAAATGCAGGGGAAACTAGAAAAACTTCCCATATGCCTCTTGCCCCCTACAACTTCCCTTATTATCACCATCTCACACCAGAGTGGTACATTTGTTACAAGTGATGAACCTACATTGATACATCATAATTACCCGAAGTCCATAGTTTAAGTTATTATTCACTCTTGGTGTTGAATTTTCTGTGGATTTGAACAAACGTTTAATGATATGTATCCATCATTCTTTTGTCTTACAGAGTATTTTCACTGCCCTAAAATTCTGTGCTCTGCCTATTCATACTTCCCCAGCCCCTTCTCTGCTTCTCCCCCAACTCCTGGCAACCACTGATGGTTTTGCCTTTTCCAGAATATCATTTGGGGTTAGAACCATACCATTTGTTAGCCTTTTCAGAGTGGCTTCTTTCACTTAGTAGTATATATTTAGGGTTCCTCCATATCTTTTCAGAGCTTGATAACTCATTTATTTTTAGCAGTTAATAATCATCCATTGCATGGATATACCACAGTTTGTTCATCCATTCATGTACTGAAAAATTTTGGTTGCTTCCAAGTTTTGACAATTATGAATAAAGCTGCTATAAACATCCATGTGCAGGTTTTTGTGTGGACATAACTTTTCAACCCCTTTGGGTAAGCTAAGGAACATGATCACTGGATTGTATTGTAAGAATATGTTTGGTTTTGCAGGAACCACAAAACGGTCTTCTAAAGTGGCTGTATCATTATACATTCCTACCAGCAATGAATGAGTTTATTTCTCTACATCCTTGCCAGCATTTGGTGTTGTCAATGTCTTAAATTTTGTCTGTTATAATAGATGTGCAGTGGCATTTCACTGTCTTTTTAATTTGTACTTCTCTGATGACCTATGATGTTAAACATCTTTTCATGTGTTTATTTGTCATCTGTATATCTTCTTTGGGAAGATGACTATTAAGATTTTTGGCCCATTTTTAAATTGGGGTATGTGTTTTCTTAGTGAGATTTAAGAGTTCTTTACATATTTTGGATAACTGTTCTTTATTAGATATTTCTTTTGCAAATATTTTCTCCCAGTCTGTGGTTTTTCTTCTCATTCTTTTAACATTGATTTTTGTAGAGAAGAAGTTTTTAATTTTAATGAAGTCTAGCTCATCAATTATTTCTTTCATAGATCATACCTTTGGTGTTGTATCTAAGTCATCTATGGCAACCATAGTCCTACTCAAGGCCTCTTAGGCTTTGTCCTATGTTATCTTCTAGAGTTTAGTTTTATTTACATTTTATACTTAAGTCTGTGACAACCTGTTTTTGTAAATCTGTATTCAACACAGCCACACTTATTCATGGACTTATTTTCTGTGCTGCTTTCATGCTACAGCCACAGAGTTAGTATCAAATCAGACTGTCTGACCTACCAAACCTAAAATACTTACTCTCTGGTCCTTTACAGGAAAAGGTTGCTGATCCCTGGTGTGAAGCCTTTATTAAATTCATTGCACATATGTAGAATTCTATATATTTATATAGAATCTCTATATGAGATTCTATATATTTAAACAACTGGATTTAATTTAGAGCATGTTAGTGGTTGAGCCAGCTGGTCAACTAGGACTTCAGATTCCATCTAAGTCTTTTTCCTTTTTCCTTTTTCCACTTGTCCATTCTATAGAAATTCTGTGCAGATCTCCTTAGCTCAGAGTGTTTGATTAAAAAAAAATAGTGTGTTGGATCCCTAACATCCTCCCTTTCCATTCTTACTCTCCCAAGAGCCAAGGTGGCCTAACCCATCTTTTCCAGAGCCCCTTGTTAAAGGAAAACTGTGAAGTGATTTCAGTTATATGGACTCAATTTTGAAGGCAAAGGGGATGGGGCCAGTAGCTCTCAGGGGCCCTCCTGAACAAAGAGCCCAGCTGGACTGATATTTAGGAGACATGACACCCAGGGAGATGAAACCCCAGAGACATTTCTCAGATTTCTGAGGCTAGTTTGGGCTTTTAGATGTTTACCGTGTTGCCATCAAGTCCACTATAACTTGTCACATGTGAATCCTGATGTGTTCATTTAGAAAACAGAACCCAGGAACCCCCTTGTCCTCACTGTCTCCCTCTGAATTTTAAATGCCAATATTTCACCCTCATCTTTCTCATTAGCTTTTTTCTCTAGCTCACTATATCTTGCTCACTGTCTCCTATGTGTGCCCCCCCACCTCCCTCTCCCATCCCTCCCCCTCTGAGTTCATCTGAACATTCAGTCCCTGAAGCACTCCATTTTATCCTAATCTATCAGCTCCCTTCCAGATTCCCTTCTTTCCCCATCCATCACTTCAACTACTCTATTACTCTCAACTCAGATCTTGCCCAGTTGTCCTTACACATACCTGGCAAACCTCCAACTTTGAATCAATCCCATTGTTCACTTTCTCCCTCCTACCACTAGCTTACTCTAAGCTTCTGGGGACAATCATAAAACCATGAGGCATGAAGCCACTACAAATTTCTCTGCTCTACACTCATCAGAGCCCCACCTCAGCACACACATACCTTCTTTCAACTGCTGCTTCTCCCCTTTCCTCAGAAACAAACTATGGTAGACATTTGTTGGTTGATTTCTCAGCATCCACTCCTTCTCCTCCCCAAATCACCCAGCCTTTCCTTTGAGGAAATTCCCTGTCCCCATTCCCAATGATACTGTTTGGGTGGGTTTGACCTCATTTCTATTTCTAGGGATGGGCCCTGATGAGCCTAAGCTAATCAGCTCTGCAGTTTCTCTGGCCAGAGTGATTGGTTCATCATGGATGAGCACACCACCCACTTTGGGCCAGTGAGACACCAGGAGACAATTGTAGGGTCTTCTGGGAAATAAGCGTTCTGTCTCTTCTGCAGGAGCCCCAGAGGAGACCTTCCCTCTCTGGGGGTTGTAGTGTGGGTATGGTGTCTCTAACTGCTGAAACACAGGGGCAGGGTGGACAAGATGAATCTCAGCAACCAGGTGGAATCCTGAGCCTCTGGGTCAAGCTATGCCTGCATTCAGACCTGCCTTTAGACTGTCAAGGTCTATCAGTAAATTTACTCATTATTTTTAAAGCAGTTTGTGTTGAGCTTTTTATTATTGCAACTTAACTTAAGCCTTGTTCCAAAATTTTACCTCTACCTTCAAATCCCCCATTTCACTCCACCCCCAGCAAACAATCTTTTCTCCTGGTTCAAGGAGGAAACAGAGACCAACTAGCAGGAATGCCATCAGCTTATTTCCTTGTCACCTGCAAGTGTTTCTGAATCTGAACCAATCTTCTTCCTTCTAGGCTTTCTCTCCACCTGCTCAGAAACTCAGCTTCTCCTGTATCTTTGACTTCTTTCTTTCCACTTCTTCCTTCACTTATCTTTCATCCAGTTTAGAGTGTTTCCCAACATGAAAACACTCATAACCTTTCTCAACCCCACCTCCTCATGTCCCTGTCTTTATTCTATCCTCCTTTGCCAAATTTCTTGGGGGGAAGGAAAATGTAGCAACTTCAGTGGGGGACATGTTCAAATAGGGATAGGGTTTCCACATAGTAGGCAGGTTTGCATAGGAGAGAGAGAGGTGGCTCAACACAGAGGCCTGTGTGGGAGACACAGATTGGAGCCTCACTGGCCTTTGTTATAATGGAAACCACTGAAGTTGGTGGGACCTCCCAGTGAGTATGAAGAGTAGGAACAGGAAGAGAATTGAGGTGGAGCTTTGGGGGACATGGATGCTTTGCCGGGGGAGTGGGAGAAGGCATCTTTGAGATCATGGCAAATGTTCGGTGGTAAGAGGAAAATAAGAAAGAAGGCTGTTCCAGAAGCCAAGAAAAAAGCATGCTCCAAGGAGGAAATTGTCAGGCAACTGCTACCAAGAAGTCAAGTATGATAGAACAGGATCATGGGATTTGTCAGTATCTAGAGTTTCAAAGTGGCTGGAACAGAAGCCAGCTTTCAGTCAGGTAAGAGAATAAATGAGAGGTAAATAAAAGGAGGAAAGAACAACTATATGATTTCTTCCCCCTTTCCAACTGTCTTAGTTCAGATTTCTCGAAGAACAGACCCTGGATGAGTACTTAGGCACAGTTAGTATATTTGGGAGATGAACCCTGGAAATGCAAATGAAGTAGGGCAAAGGGGAGACAGGGAAGGGAGAAAAGACAGTAAAGGTGGCACTAATTGACAAGTCTATGCACCAGGCCTCAGAGTGGTTCCCTGGACATGTATCCACTGACTCCCATGCTCTTTTAGTTAGAGATGCCTCTGGAGGCATCTTCCCCACCAACACTCCACCCTTGCACTTGCCAAACAAACTCCTGTAGCATTTGAGAAAACCCTCAGATTCCAGGTGGGAAGAATTCACTGTACTTGACCTGAAAATCACAGCTGCTATGAATGCTGAAGGTTCAGGGAGTCTGGGATAGGGCATCAGCCCATTGTCTGCCATACCAACCCCACCCATGACCCCTTCACCAAGTCACATAGCTAACCTTTTGGAATGTAACTCAAAGCAGGCATGACAGAGTAGATAAAAAATGCACTATGCCAACAGGAGATTAATCCTTGCAGAGGTAGGAGAGGTCTGATTGAGTTGTAGATGAAAATGTTTCCCAGCCCCATGTTCTATTATTAAAATAGGGGCCAAAATTAGGGGCAGGAGTAGGGAGAGGTGCAGATGGTATCACAACACTCTGTCCTTGGATCCATTGTTGTAGAAGGGTGGGGAGGGATGGAGCCAACTCCTTGTTAGGTCATCTTACTACATTTTTCCTTTTTGACTGAACTCTATATATTCTATATTAAATGGCCCAATGACTTGACCTTTCTTTTCTTGCATGTACCTGTACATCATCATTGTTCCTCAACAATTACTGATCATGTACTGTGTGCTAGGAGCTGGAGAAATAATTTGCCCTAAAGGTGAGCAATGAACCTTAGACCCAGCCAAGAAATGGCTGGCTACAGGACTGTGACCATGCAGTCTTGAAACAAGCATGGACGTAAGATAACCCAGTAGGCAATAACTCCTCCTCCTTCCCTCTCCACTCTCAGCCCTTTCTCTGAAGGTTAAGGATGGAAGAAAAGCAAGGTGTGCTGGGGAAAGAATAAAACTGAGAGGGCTGGAAGAGACTGGCTGTGCTTCAAGCTGAGCCGAAGTTTGGTGGAGTTGTGAGCGACACAAACAACCTCCAGCTACACCACGTTATGTCTCCCTTCTATTGTATTGTAGAGGCAGAATTGTGAGGGCACATCCATGCCTCCTGGATACACGGTCTGGAGAAGGGGGAAACAGCCAATGAATGAAAAGCCAGGTGACCTAGGGGTAAACTCTTAGGAAGAATGATCCCGGTGGGTGACCAAAGGAAGTGAACTGAAGAGTTGGACACCTGTGATCTTAGGTCTTCCCTAGATGACCTCAGTTTGGTTAGCTTTGACTAATCACTAGCCCCTCACACATTTCTGGGGCCCTTTTTGTGTCTGAAAAAAAGGCTCTATAGATAACAACACATGGGGAAGAAGCACGCATATTTATAAAGTTACAAATGCTGGGATATAGGAAAGGGGAATCATGAGCATTTAGGAGGCCTTAGCGGTGGACTTGTTGTAGAAGCAGAGTGGAAGATTATGCCAGGACTGAGGTCTGTGGTTCAAGTTGGAGACAAACAGTTTTCTTATTGTCATACTCTCACACCCATGACTAGGATGGTACCACTCACTGCTCAAGGGCACACTCCTCTATTCCCTTAAGCTTCCAGCTGAAGCCCCCTTTCTTTCTCCAGGGAGCAGCCCTGACCATTTGCTCAGGTGTGACCTTGCAGCTTTTTCCAGGCTCACAATGGCTGCTCCTTCTAGCTTTCCAAGCTCTCTGCCAGTGTGCATGAAGAAACTCAAACTGCAGCTCTGAAATTTTCCTTGATGACCCAGCAAAAGGAGACAGGAATGTGGGAACTGTGTGTTTGCAAGAGAGTAAATCCATTGTAACTTCTCTCCACTCACTGTCCTCCAGAACTGCAAAATGGCTTCTACCCTCCCTGTGAGCTCTTTTGAGGTCTCTGCATTAATTTTTTCTTGTGTGTTCTTGTGCATCCCACATGGGAAATGCCCATTTTTATAACTACAGTGATGAGTAGCCCTGCTCAGGTGTTGGCTGCCTGTTGCACAGACGTCATGAAGGGTCCAGTGGTGCCAGACACGGATGGGATGAGGGCTTGGAAGATAGATGGCAGATAGACCAATGGATGTCAGAGGTAGGTTGGAGTGGCTGAAAGGCCACCCCCAGATGCACTTACTTAGAGAATAGAGAAGGTAGCTAACAGCCAAGATACACCACAAAGAGTTCAGCAACCAATTCCAATAAAGTAGGTAACAATTCTGAGTGTCCAAAGTGCCAGGCATGACTGTAAGCCCAAGCTCTCTGTACTGACTCTTCTACCTTCGCACACCACAAGGAAGTCCTGTTGTTTCCTTCTAATTACGAAACAATGGAGGCATAGACCGCTACCTTACTCAAAGTCAGCTGGCAAGTGGTGGGAACAAGATCTGACCCAGGCACCCTGGCTCCAGAGCCCATGCTCATAATCACTGCATTTCTACCTTGGAAGGGTTGCAAGCTCCCTGTCCTACAAAGCCTTGCTAAGGGTAAGGGTCCTCTCAGATCGTCTAGAAGAATAAATTGTTCCCTTCCAAGTGCCAGCCTTATACATACTAGGCCAGATTAGCCCTTACACACTTATAATCTGTACATGTGCTGGAGAACTCTTCCCCTGGCCAACTGTGCCTTAGCTTTCTTGGGGTGATATAAAGTATGTATGATTGTTGGGGACACTGTACAGATAGGGCACCATCCTCAGGCTCTGTGTGACAGTACTGCAGGTCCTTTCCTGCAGTAAGAACTTTTGAAGCAGAACAAGGGTTAGTTTCCCAGATGTCTCCAAGAGCTACCAACAAGCCCTTAGACCACTTTAGGGCTCATGGTACACCATGCCTATATCCCACTGTGTACCAGAAAGGATTTAAAACAGACCATGCATGGTGTCAATCTATTCTCCCAGGGTAGTCACACAGGGAAGGAACTGAGGGACTAGCACCCAGACTCCACTTTTCTCCCCACTCTGATCTCCTGCCAGGGTTTCCCATTGGACAAACCCAATCAGAAGCCAGAGGGTGAGTTGCACCTCCACGGGTCAGCCTTCTAAGGCCCAGAGCAAGGTGGAGAAGATAGAGAGAGGGTCTGGAGGTACAAAGAGAAGATATCCCCTACCCAAAGCAAAAACTCTGATTTCCTTCTTAGGGTCAGTGTTGCATAGTATATGGACTGCCCCAATCCTCCAAACCTCAAGAGGAAAATAATGTCTTTGATCTTAACCAAGGGAGGAAACAGAGTTGTAGAACTCTATCCTCTTCCCCAAGGAGGGAACTAGAATTAGAAGGGGAAGTGTATACTCTTCCCTCTGATGAAACATTATAAAGATTATTATTTTTAAGTTACTTCTGTCCCAATTCTGTATTACCTCATGTCCACAATTATTTATCCATAATTCCAAAATCCAAACTACTTCTGGAAACAAAGATTTTTTCATACTTTGTCAGCAAAATATGACCTACTGACATGAACTATTTATAACTATTATTCTACTTAGTGGGAATACCTATTTTCTTGCAGAACAATTATTTGATTATTGAAGACTTCCCTAGATCCTGTGTTATATAACTATTCATATACTTTTATATACACATACAGTGTATATAACTTATAGTCTATGACTTTTCAAAACTCTGAAACATTTCTAAATTCCAAAATCTATCAGGCCCCTAGGACTTCAGATAAAAGATTCTGGACTTGTGTTCTCATTCACTTTAACTCCATAATATTCTTTAGAAAAGAGAAAGGTAATGTTATGTTCTTCATTTAGAATTAATAGACTTTCTTTACTTGGACTTTGACTTGGATATGATATAAAGTTCTTTTAACTCAAAATTAGTTTATCTCCCTGCCCCCTTTTGAATGTTATATACAATTGTGAAAGACAGTAGACTATGGCACAGAATACTAGGAGGATGGAGATGAGCCAGCTAAAGGATGCTCAGAATTTTCTGAACAGACTGAGGGGTATGGTCAGAGTCAAGAGCACTAATGAAGTCAGTGCTTAAGAGCACAGATTCTAGAGCCAGACTTCCAGAGTTCAAATCCCGGGTTCACCACTTACTAGCTACGTGCTCTTGGGCTTGTTACTTAACCTCTTTGTGCTTCATCTTATATTTTAATAATACAATCAAATCCCATTTAACTGATTATTTACAGCCACCATCCTGTGAAGTAGGTAAAACAGGCAAGTTTCCCATATGAGGAAACCAGAGAAGTTAAATAACTTAAGGGCTCTTTCCAATTCCCCAGCTGCCTAATTACAGAGACTTGCCCCTCCCTGACTGCTCCAGGAGAGGAACATGTCACTTGGAGTTTCTTGGCCCAGCCAGTTCTCAAGCAAGCAGGAAGAACTTCAGGGGTGTTTCCAGAAATATTAGCCTTTTGATATTCTTTGTGTTACATCTCCACCCTGATGATTTAACAAACAGCAATTGCATAAACCAGACAGTGAAACCTGATTTTGCTTGCAGAGGAATCAAGCCTGAGTAAGTGGATTTGATTGTCTTAGGAGAATTAGAGGCTAGTTTCTAGTTTAAAGGAAGAACCAAGAGTGAGTTGCTTTTCTTCTAAATGCATGGGCCTTAACACAGTTAACTTCAACTCCATAGGTATGAGTAAAATAAAGTCATGTGTATGATCATCTTTTGCCTCCCTAGGCCTGGTGGGAAGGAAAGGAGAGTCAGAGGGGTAGATATCCAGACCACTCTCTCTTGTCCTGCCCTCTGCTCCCCTACTGTGCTTTCCATAGATGGAAAGCAAACAGAACCTGGGGGCAAGGAGGCCATGGAACCAATCTTTTAAAGCAGAGCATAGGGCAGAGAGAGGTAGAAAAGGATCCCCCAGGTAAAAGTTGGGTAAATAGAGAACAAACAGCCCAGAATTCCACCAATCCAGATATCAAAGGGCATCCCTTTCCTGCAGTGGGGACAGGAAATACATTTAAAAAAAAAATAGTAAGTCCTAGGAAGAATTCACACTTATTAATTATCCATCGCTGTGTAACAAGTCTACCCCACTAGAAACTAGCTTAAAACATGTATCTATTATCTCACACAGTTTTGAGACTCAGGATCTGGCAGTGGCCATCTGGCTTGGGTAACACATGAAATTGCAGTCATTTGAAGCTTCCCCTGGAATCGGAGGACCTGCCTTCAGGATGGCTCCCTCACAAGGCTATTGGCTGGAGGCCTTAGTTTCTCACGTCTTTCAGCAGGTCACATCTGTTTCTGGTCATGTTGGCCTCTCCAAAGAGCTGCTCAGAACATGGCAACTGTCTTCTCACAGAGTGAGTGAATTAAGAGAGAAAGCAAGGAGGGAACCACACTATCTTTGATTAACTACCCTCAGAAACTTCACACCATCACTTTGCCACATTCCATTTGTTAGAACTCTAAGTTCAGCCCCCAGGTAAGCAGTGGGAAACGAGGTCCATCTTTTGAAGTACGGAGTATTTAAGCTGTGCGCTCGGTCGAAGAGGACAATCTTCCCCGATAGCGGAGGACCGTTCTTCGGTCAAGGGTATCCGAGTAGCTGTGCTCCACTGCTAGAACCTCCAAACAAGCTCTCAAGAATTTATGGGCCTATTTAAAGCAACATACACTCAGAAGGAGGTTAGGAGGAGAAATCGTTCGGGGTGATTTCAGAATAGGGCTGAAGGACCAGTCCACAAAAGATCTGGGAAGATGTCAGAAAGCTCTTGATGCCCTTCCAGGCTTCCTCTTCCCCACATACCAGGGCTTCAGGGCTCCCTGGGAGTTGGGGCCTGTCAGGACCCATCATTCTGGGCAATCTCTCTGCCTTCTCAATCTTCCCAACTCATTGTTATACCTACCCCATTTCCTTTATTGCTCTTGGCTACCCATTCTTAGAAATTAGTTAAACTAATTTGAGGTATTCACAGCTTATAATGGACCCACAAATCCCTTACAGGGGTTACCTAATTCTAATAAATGTTCCCCTGGAGACTTAATAAACCCAAAGGAATCAATCTCTATAATCTATTTCATGTGGGGAAGGGATGATTTCAGTGACACTAGTAAGACACTCCTGGCTCCCAAACAATACTATAACAGAGCACTTGCTTACACATTATATGACTTAATTGTCCCAACAAAAATGAAGACAAGTTTATGACTACTAAGTGACAAGGAACCTAAACCAGTAGAGAGAAAGTGACCAAATGGCAGAGGTTAAACATGAAGTGTGGGGTTGGTTCTCAGCGTGGGGCTCCTTCACTGAACCTGATCTGTTAGGGAGGACCCCTGAAGCCATCATCCCACCACTATCCCCTTAGCAAAATAGGTAGCCCACTCCAGGAATCCAGGGAAATAAGGGAGTTGGCATGAATTTATTTTATTTTCAATGGTTTGGGGAAGACCAAAGCTCTGTGTAGACACAGAGCAATTATAAAGCACTCTAGGATGCCTCTGCGTCTGCAAAAGATTAGGGAATATATATTAAGGTGGCAATTCTCAAACTTTTTGCGAGGAACTACCCGTACTCTTAAAAAGTATCAAAGACCCCAAATAATTTTTGCTTTTGTGTGTTATATTTACTTGATATCTATTTGGTATATCAATTTAATTTATATTTACCATATTAGAAATTAAAACAGAAAAATCTTAAATATTTAGTCATTTAAAAGTAACAAAGTCAGTAAATCATATTATATGTTAGCATAACACTTTTAATGAAATAACCATTTTCAAAAAAAATAGGGAAAAAAAGTGGTCTTGTGTTACATTTTTGTAAATCTCTTTAATGTTGGGCTTAGCAAAAGGCAGCTGGATTCACCTATCTGCTTTTGCCTTCAATCTGATATGAAATCGCAATCAGATAAGCAGTAGAAAATTCCTCTGTATAGTCATTATAACATGAGTGGTAAAGGCAGATAATATCTTAGTAGTATTATGAAAATAGTTGACCTCGGTAACCCATATTTTGAGAACCACTGAATTAAAGAGGTATTACAGATTCTTCTCCTAATTTTGTTGATGGCAGACTCTAAACAAGACAGTTGTGGAGTCAGCACTTCATGGCTTTGGGACTATGGCTGGCATGTGTAGACACATAAGGCCACCATAACTGTTTCCAATATGCAATGGAAGTGACAGGGATGAAAAAAAGGAAAAGTTGTCTTGGGAATGGAAAAGCCTGGATGATACATTACAGAAGGAGATTTTGTTCCTTGGCAAGATTTTTACTGTTCTGCCAATACACATTTCTCTGTGGGAGGGCTAAACTTCTTTTCCCTTTGAAATTAGATGTGGTCACATGACTTGCTTGAAGCTGTGTGATGTGTGGCATTTCCAGGAAGAAGTTCTAAGAGTAGTTTGTTCTTTATCACACTCTTTCTCTCTTGGTAATCGCCAGTTTTCTATGTGAATATTAGCTGCCTCATCAGCCTAGAGCCAAGGATGAGGACAACACTGATGAGACACAATTTCCAGCTAACCCTTGCTGGACATGTAGCACAAATGAGAAACATTTGTGGTTTTCAGCCATTGAGATGTCGGGATTGTTTGTTATAACTGCACAATCTAACCCATCCTGACTGATAAAAGACACTTCACTTGAAAGGCAAGCCAAAGATGTGGAATGTACCATTTAATGTTCATTTATTGAGCATTTTCTGTGCATTAAACACCATCCCAGGTACTATGATTACAGATGATTTAAATTTGGCACCCGCCCTCAAAGGGCTTATAGTGCAGAAGGCATAGAAATAAACTATGTCACTCTGTTGTAATTACTACTGTTAACAAAGGTGAATCTAGGGTACTGTGGAAGGGACAAGTCCTGGAATCCTGTATCAATCATGGAACCAGCAAGAAACACACAGCATATTTAGCTGGAATATTTGTGTGTTTATTTGTTTGTTTGTTTAATTTATGAGAGAGAGAGAGAGAATCTGAAGCAGACTCCATGCTGAGCACAGAGCCCAACACAGGGCTCAGTCCCAAACTGTGAGATCATGACCTGAGCTGAAATCAAGAGTTGGTCGCTTAACCAACTGAGCCTCCCAGGTGCTCCCTTAGCTGGAATTTTTGAAGGGATGTTTTACTAAAGAGAGCATTCTTTAGGTGTGGGCAGGGTTAAAGTGGCCCACAGGGATGTTGAGCATCCATGGCCATCAACAACAAAGTCAACCCTCCCCCCACCAAGCCTGAAGGAACAAGGGTTAGAAATAGTGTTATTGGGTCTGGTGAGAGCTGGACTCATGGCAGAGGGGTTGTATAATACCAGCTAGAAACACAGCAAAACAGGCAGGGAGCAGGAGAAATAAACACTTGACCTCTCTCCTTCTGCGTTCCAATCTCCTGTTGTACTTCCTACTGGCCAGATCCATCTGGAAAGCAGAGACAAGGGTGCCTGGGTGATACTGTCAAAGCAGTAGGTAGAGGACAGTCTCCTAATAGTCAGAGCAGGGTGGGAGAAGGTCCGGGAGTGGGGCTAGGGAAGCAAATGGAGAATATCCGGACAAGGCCCCCCAAAAAGAAATTATTGGAATCCTTGAAACAATATTTTCTCAAACATTTTATTTCATTGATTAAATAAAGTATCTAAATTTGCAAAGAATGTCTATAGCTACTGATGGGATAGGGGAGAGATTTGAGTGAATATAGAGGGCTGGATACTTAATACTCCTATTACTACAGAGAAACAATGGACATATGGTCAGAAATCCCATCATGGATTTTTTTTTTAATAAAAACTTAAATTTTCTGTGAACCTTAAAGTGCTCTTAAAAAAGAATAAACAGAAAGTAACAGATTTTACATAGACTTTCTTCTCCCATACATGCACAGCCTTCTCCACTATCAACATCCCCAGCAGAGTGGTATATTTGTTACAACTGATGAACCTACACTGACATAAAATCACCCAAAGTCTATAGTTTACAACAGGGTTCATTCTTGGTGTTGTACATCCTATGGGTTTGGGCAAATGTATAATGCCATGTATCCATCATTATAACACCATACAGAGCAGTTTCACTGACCTAAACATCTACACTCTGCCTTTTCATCGTTCCCTTTCCCAACCCCTGACTCACTGATCTCTTTACTGTCTCCATAATTTTGTCTTTTCCAGAAAGTCATGTAGTTGGAATCACATAGTATGTAGCCTTTTCAGATTGGCTTTCTTCACTTTATAATACTCATTCAAGTTTCTTCCATGTCTTTTCAGGGCTCAATAATTCATTTCTTTTTAGCGCTGAATAATATTCCATTCTCTGGATGTACCACAGTTTATTTATCCCTTCATCTCCTGAGGACATCTTGGTTGCTTCCAAGTTTTGTCCTGGATCTCTTTGCAGGGGCTAGGGGATGAAAGATGGGTGAGAAGGGAATGGGTAGGGAGATAGGAAAGAAGTATCCTCCAGCCAGACAGAGAATGGATCACTAGAGGTAAGTTGTAAGGTGGATGTTGTGTCTGTGTCTTATTTTTCAAACATAGCCTTAAAAGTCATGCAGCATCACTTCTACCATATTCTATTGGTTATAAGACCGTTAAAAACACACCCAGATGCAAGCGGAGAATTAATTCCACTTCCTAACAGGGAAAGCAACGTTCTAGAACAATACTGTACAACACAGTGACCATTAGCCACACATGGCTATTCACAATTAAATTAATTAAAACTAAAATTAGAAATTCATTTCTTCAGTCACACTAGCCACATTTCAAGTGCTCAATAGCCACACGAGGACTTAAAATGTTTCCATCATTACAGAAGGTTCTATTGGACAGCACTGCTCTAGAAGAACAAGTGAGACAGGAAATATTGTAGCTATCTTTCAAAGCTACAATCTGCCACTCGCACTGAGACAAACCAAATTGCATTAGGGAAGACAAACTAAAATGGTGCAATGACTCACATGATGTTCTACACAAGGGTTGGCAATAACTGCTGCTGTTTACCTTGAAGAGGAGAGAACTTGTGTTAAGTCTCTCAGATGAAAGAGAGTGTAGATGCATAGTCCCAGGGGCTAAAAATTCGGCTAGGAAGATATCTCAGAAAGGTGATTTCCAGACATGTTTTCCATCTATAAAGATCACGGATCTCTTTAAGCATGTGATAAAAGTCACTTCTCCCCAGAAAAATATGCATATATACAATATGATACACTGAAGTTCAGAGTTCCCTCCCAAATTTGTCCATGGACTCTCCAGATCAGAGCCATATTCCAGGCTGTGAGCTTCTGGAGGTGTTTCCTTAGCCGTAGTCATGAGTAGTGTGTGTGGCCTGGATGACATTCATCACTGTGTATTAACAGAAAAAGGCACATTTCTGCTCAATACAAGTAAGAATTTTAATAGGCAAAGAGGCATTTAAGGGAAATAGGCAATGTCAGGAGATCAGAAAGTTTCCAACACTAGAAGTATCCATGTAGATTGCTGCCAATAATGTAGAGAAGATTTCAGTTTACAAGCTAAACTGAATAAGCTGTGAGGTCTTGCACAGTGCTGGCGTTCCAAGGTTCTAATAAAAGTGACAAGGCCCGGGGCGCCTGGTGGCTCAGTTGTTAAGCATCTGCCTTCGGCTCAGGTCATGATCCCAGTTGGGCTCCCTTCTCCACGGGAAGCCTGCTTCTCCCTCTGCCCCTCCCCCTGCTTGTGTTCCCTCTCTTGCTGTCTCTCTCTCTGTGTCAAATAAATAAATAAAATCTTTTTTAAAAAAAAGTGACAAGACCCAAGTGCAGGAACAGTCACCCACAATTTGGAGGAAGAAAGCAGAATCTAGAAAGGTTTCATGCAACTGGTAGCATTTCAGACGGGCTCAAAGAGTAGGGATACTGGGTAAGGGCACAAGATCATCTTTAGGGGCTTACTTAAAAGGTTTTATACCCTTCAGTTTAATTACCTATAGTGATCTGGTTTCTGGCCAACTGGTAAATACTTCTCTCCCTATCCTACCACCTATCTTTATTCACCTGTTTTCTGTCCCTGACCCCCTCCCCCAGCCCTAAGAAGAATCCACAGTGAAACACTTGTTTGGATCATCCAGGTGGTTTCTACATGCAATGACAAATATCCTTATAAGAAGGAGGCAGACGGAGATTTAAGATAGAAGAGAAACAGGCCATGGGATGGAAGCAGAATCACAGAGAGGATGCTATGTGGCTTTTTTTTTTTTTTAAGGTTTTATTAATTTATTTGTTAGAGAGAGCACGCACAAGCAGGGGTAGTGGCAGGCAGAGGGAGAAGCAGTCTCCCTGCTGAGCAAGGAGCCCTAATGGGGACTCTATCCCAGGACCCTGGGATCATGACTTGAGCCGAAGGCAGACGCTTAACCAACTGAGCCACCCAGGCGTCCCAATGCTGCTGGTTTGAAGATAAAGAAAGGGACCATGAGCCAAGGAATGCAGCTCTACGTGCTGGAAAACACAAAGGAAGAAAATTCTCCCTTAGAGCTTCCAGAGGGAGTGAGTCTGACATCTAGAATTGTAAGAGAATAAATTTTGCTTTAAACCACCAAGCATATGGCAATTTGTTAAACAGTTAAAAAATTAATAAAACTGGGGACAGAGCTGATTAAGAACCAACACATATCTCATTGTGGTTTTGATATGTATTTCCCTGATGCCAAGTGATGTTGAGCATTTTTTCATTGGTCTGTTGACCATTTGTAGGTCTTCTTTGGAGAAATGTCTGCTTATGTCTTCTGCCCATTTCTTGACTGGGTTATTTGTTTTTTTGGGTGTTGACTTTGATAAGTTCTTTATAGATTTTGGATACTAACCCCTTATCTGATAAGACATTTGCAAATATCTTCTCCCATTCTGTATGGCTAAAATTAACAAGTCAGGAAACAACAAATGTTGGCAAGGATGCAGAGAAAGGGGAACCCTCTTACACTGCTGGTGGGAATGCAAGCTGGTACAGCCACTCTGGAAAACAGTATGGTGATTCATCAAAAAGTTAAAAAGACAGCTACCCCACAACCCAGCATTTGCGCTACCAGGTATTTACCCAAAAGGTACAAACATAGTGATCCGAAGGGGCACCTGCACCCGAACATTTATAGCTGCAATGTCCACAATAACCAAACTATGGAAAGAGCCCAGCTGTGTATTGACAGATGAATGGATAAAGAAGATATGGTGTTATACACACACACACACACACACGCACACACTAGAATATTACTCAGCCAACAAAACAATGAAATCTTACATTTGCAATGATTTGGATGGAATTAGAAGGTATTATGTTAAGTGAAATAAGTCACTCAGAGAAAGACAATTATCATGTGATTTCACTTATATGTGGAATTTAAGAAACAAAACAGAGGATCATAGGGGGAGGGAGGGAAAAATAAAATAAGATGAAATCAGAGAGGGAGACAAGCCATAACTGACTCTTAACTACAGGTAACAAACTGCGGGTTGCTGGAGGGGAGGGGGTGGGGGATGGGGTACCTGGGTGATGGACATTAAGGAGGGCAGGTGATGGAATGAGCACTGGGTGTTATCTGCAAGTGATGAATCACTGAACTCTACCTCTGAAACTAATAATACACTATATGTTAATTAATTGAATTAAAATAAAATAAAAAAGAACCAACACATAGACTCAGAATCTCTGCTTCCTCCAAATTCCAAAGACTTGCTCCTAGATCAAGTTCATTATGTCAGATGGCTTCTTCCCTGAGGTTGAATCTGCTCCTGGAAGCTCTTCAGGCATCATCCTCACCCCCACACCCAGGTCCCCTGACAAATCCACACATCAAATTTAGCAGTGGACAGAGCTTGAACAGTCCTCAGTGGGCCTCAGGCCCTTTGCAAATACTCTTTTGTCAGGTGTCTTCCACCAGTTTCAGACATACCCAGACACATCCTTAGCCCTGCAATGTATTGTCTGAACTCTGAATAACATAAGAAACTCACCCTGAGTCTGAGGCTAGAATTATCCCTTATCCCAGCTTTTTTGACACTCTCTGCACTTCTGCAAATCAGTGACAGTTATGCTTTCCTCTCCATTAAACTGTCAATTCTTCCAGACCAGGAGACCAAGACCCCCATTTTCTAATATACATTTGGCATCCAGAATGTTCTAGTCAATGTTTAATTCTTGTAATTCCATGGCCATTGGGGTTTTGGATACACCAGATAGGCTAGTTTGAACATCATCATTCTTAGTACCATAAGTTCATTGTTGAGTGTGTTACCATCTAAAATCTTAGAGGCCTGTAACTCTTTGTTTTTTGAAGGGGAGAAAGAGATTCCCCCCACCCCCTCTCCATTCCTGATACACACTGAATCTTGAATTTAAGAATGAGATTGTCCTAGATTTAAACTCCAGTTTTGCCCCCTATCAACTGTATGCCTTCGAGAAAATTAATCTCTCTAAGACTCCATTTCCTCAGTTGCAAAATTCACATTCTATTAATTGCAAGTATTGAACATTGCCTGCCATGGTGCTTGGCACACGTAGGAAGTGTTCCAAAAATGATATCCACTTATTCTATGACTTCTTCCCATATACTCCTTTTTTTCTTTAAGCAGAGAGGGTAAGTGTGTTAATGTCCTTTTGGGGCACAATTGGAAAAGTGTATCTGTAAAGAGGGAGCTGACCCACCTTCAACCAGGGCCTAGACTACCTCCAAGGGAGTGAGAGAAGTCATAAACATACATCTTGTTTTTATATAAAATATTGCTATTTTGTTCATCATGGATTTTTTTTTGCATTGGTTCTGACTTTTAAAAATACTACATTAAGTATTATTTATCTTGATAACCTATTTTTTTGGCACCCATTTCAATTTTGTGCCCAAGGCAATGCTTCATTCACCCGGCTCTAATCCTGCTCTGCCTACAGCACTTTGTGCTAGTCACACCACGCTCTAGGTCCTGGACTAAGGCAGGCAGAGAAGCCTGTCGAAAAGACCCAGAATCTTCAGCGGACTTTGAACTAGTGCTCCCCAAGCCCTAGAAGGCATACTGGATCCGAAGGAGCAGAAGGAGCGGACTACAACTTCCAGAAGGCCGCGCGGCGCGGCGCCCTCGCCAGATTGGCTGCGCGTGCCCCGCCCCCGCCCCCGCCCCGCCACAACCGCGAGGTCCCGGGGCGGCGAGCCCAGGGCCCCGCGCTTCCGAAGCCGGCTACCGAGTGGAGTCTCGCCCGGCCAGCAGGCTTCATGGCGGTGAGGCCGGTGTCCCGGATGCTGCAGCGGGTGCTGAGGTCCAGCGTCCGGAGCTGCAGCTCTGGGGCTCCAGTGACGCAGCACCACCCCGGGGAGCCCTCCCAAACTGCTGCGGAGGTGAGCCCGCCCACATCCACACCTTCCCCGGGAAGGGGCTGCAGGCCAGCTGTCCCTGACGCCGAGAAGGACCCAGGCCGGGCTGCGAGGGCCGCCTCTGGAAGGGATCCCTCAAGGGCTTCCTTGGGGGTGGGGAAAGGAGTGGAGGGATACTCTGTAAGCTGCCCAGTCTTACCTGATACCCCAAGGGACGGGCGCTTCTTGGGGTGCTGCTTAACCACCTCCCTGCCCACCCAGCCATGCAACCCCCTTCCAGGTCTGAGTGACCGCCAGACATGGGGAAGCAGGCAGGTAGGACTCTGGGTCCAGTGAATTGTTAATTGTACCCTTCTCAGCCTTGCGGCACCCACCCTGTTACTTGAACATTGAAAGGTTGTCAGCGTGTGACCGGGTGTTCTTGTGACACCCTGCTTCATAGTGTGACACCGGTTAAAAATGTCACCTTGGTGCCACCGTAGTCACTGGTCACGTCTGTAGTTACAGGGCTCTGTGACTTGCCCTTCACTCTTTCAGTTTCATCTTCATGTCCTTAGGAGGGCTCAGCCTCATTCTTGAGCAGAAGGGAGCAGGATCCCTGTCCAGATTAGGAATCCCAGTTTTCCTTAAGGTTTGGGATAGGCCCCTTCAGTCCTTGACAATGCCCCACAGAGTGATTTATGTCATAACAAGTTTTAAGTTTAGTGTTCTTTTGCCCATGTGGTCAGGGAATAATTTTGGGAGAAGCATCTCTTTTTCATTTGGTAAAACCTTTTTTCCAGACCCACCCGGTCATTCTTTTCCCATTTCTTAGCACAAGACCTCACGCCCTGGAAATCATCAGATCTCTTCCCCACCCCCACCGCCACTATTGCTCAACGAGGGGGAGGGCCTTGGCTTAACTTGCTTTCCCTGAGTCTGATCTCCCCTGGATCTTCAGTAATCAGGCCTCATTGCTGGGAAGTAAAGGTTCTCAGTTTCCTTGAACTGCGAACTTCATTGAGGGGAAAAGTAGGAACACAGAATTGCTGAGAGAGCCTTAAAGAATTCAGGAAAAGGGAAGTTTTTTCTTCTCCTGCCCCTAACTTCCTTTGTGCTCTTCAGGAAGGGATCTGGGCCAAGTGACAGATCTCTCTTTCTCTCTCTTTTTTAAAGATTTTATTTATTTGTCAGAGAGAGAGAGCACAAGCAGGGGGAGCGTCAGGCAGAAGGAGAAGCAGGCTCCCTGCTGAGCAAGGAGCCCGATGCGGGACTCGACCCCAGGACCCTGAGATCATGACCTGAGCTAAAGGCAGCCGCTTAAGCGACTGAGCCACCCAGGCGTTCCCATACTTAGTCTCACAGTAAACCACGTGAGGTCAAGAGTTGGTATTTTCAGGTGATGGGGCTCACCAAAGTTAACTTTCCTGGAGTCACAGAGCTGAAAATAAGGGAGCAGGAGGATCTCAAACTCTAGCCCCTGTGCTCCCGCTTCTTCCTTACAGGGAGAGTAGAATGAGAGGCTATCCCTCCCTTTCCTTTACCCTGTAAGGGGAGGTGTAACTAGCAGGTAAGAACATAGAGTCTGGAGCAGAATGCTGGCATGGGAAGCCCAGGCCCACCCCTGAGTAGGTATGTGAACTTCAGCAAGTCCCTTCACCTCCCAGGGACTCAGTCTTCTCATCTATAAAATGGGAATAAGTGTCTACTTCATAGAGTGGTTCTAGAGATTGAGTTAGTATATGTTGATATATGTACTTAGATCAAGCTTGACCCACGTAGGTGCTGTGTTATGTACATGTTTGTTGTAGTTATTGTCAGCCTCACCACAATTGACACATGCTGTGCCCCGCTAGTCCCCTCCCACTGGACACTCAGGATAGCCATTCTGTCAGCTCTTTGGTCCTAGACCTCCTATGCTGGACATTCCCTGCCAGGGTTATCCTCAGCAGGCAGTTTGCTCCTCGAGTGTTGGGTGCTTCCCCACCTTTCTAGGTATTTCTGCACGGTGCTGAACATGGTGCTCTGCAGGCAGTGGAGTCAGCAGATAGTTTTGGCTGTTTGAAACTCAAACGAGTGAGGGGGCCACGTGGAATGGTAGAGCACTGGACAGGGAGCCCCAGGTTTTCACTTTCACTCTGTCTCCAATTTCACTTGGCTCCTAGGACTGTCACTTTCCCTCTTTCCAGCCAGAGGGTTGGCCCAGCCCATCTTTACGCCGTGGGGGAGGGCACAGAATGTCTTTAAGAAAATCTCCTGAGGTGAGGCAGGTCTGGGGATCTCTATGGTCAGCCTATTACCGAACTTGCCAGTTGGCAAGAGCAGGAGTGGGGCATTGGGAATCCCTGTCCCCGCCTCTCTTCCCGCAGGGCACCTTTCCCTCCACCCTGGGAAGTGCTTGCAGAGACAGAGGGAAAAGCCACTGTTATCTGTTCCTGTGTCAGGGTGTGGGTGTGGGAGAGACATGAGGTGTGAAATGGGAGCTGGCTGTGAGGACAGTGGAAAGTGGGCCTTGGGCTTGGTCAGAGGACAGGTTGAGCGGCTTCTACAGGTGGAAAGGGGAGGTGGTAGGGTGTGGGTTAAGTGGGGAGGTGGGTAGGGGAGACACAGCTACCTGCTGTCCTGATTGGGGTGGTCCACATAACCTCTGCAGGGCTTACCCCAGCACAGAAGCATGACACCCCTCTTCCTTCTTCCCAGGCTCCATGCAGGCTTTGCTGGGACCGCAGGGGGCTAGCCTCAGGTCCTGGGCCTGCTGCCTTGGGGCAGAGGCAGGGGAGAGGGTGACTTTTTGCAGGGCAGAGGCACCCAGTATCGAGAGGGTCACAATGAACAAATGTTGGAGAGGGGGTGTTATGCAGGAAGGAAGTGGATGTAGGAGAAGGTAGGAGGGGACAGTAGGCCTGGCCTGGGACAGTGACACACGAAGGGAAAGAACAACTTGCCGGGCGGTATCTTGAGTTCCAGTCTTTCCTTCAGAATCTTTTCTTCGGTGAAGTGTGACTGTTCATGCCGGGAGCCGTAGGTGTAAAGACCCCACACTTAGGGGGGGATCCAGACTGGGGGCTAGGCGCCTTGCTGGTCTTCTTGTTTAACGTAGATTAATTTTGAGTCACCCCTGGTATACGTCCTCCCAAATAGCAAGGATCCCAAATCAGAGCCACTGATATCTGAGTTTGGAATGTGTTCTTTTTCTCCTGAGTAACCCTATTTATTATACTCTAGAGCTATTTGGGGGCTGGCCTTTGTCATTCAAACCAAATGCCCAGAGTTGGCGACTATGTGGAGGGCGGCATCCCTCCCTTAACTAAGTCCTTTGTGTCCTTTGCACCACCCTTCCCCACCCCCACCCCGTGGCCCAGTCCGCACTGGGCAGGTAGACAAGATACACCTGGTAGCAGATGGTAGGCCGCCTCGTGCCTGGTCATCCATGGTCCTGGAGGAGCTCCAACTCCACTTTCCCTGCTTTGGGGGGTGTGGCAGCAGGTCGAAACCCCAGCCTTGGCCCATCTGCCATGAAGCACAGTTGGGCCTTGCAGGACTGACTAGGGGAGCTGGCAAGAGCGGGAAAACTGGTCACAGCACACAAACTAGAACTCCTCCATGAATCTGTGTTTAATAAACCAATATATGTAAGTAGGAATTCTATTAAAACAGCAGCGATCACTTATTGAATACCTGCTGTGTCCTAGGAACTCCTCCAACTGAGTCAGGGAGAATTATTTTCCACCTTTTATGGATGAGGAAACTAAGGCTTCAAGAATTTGGGTGATTTGCTCTACAGCTAGTTAGTAGTAAAGCCGGGCTTGCAGTTAGGTTTACCAACTCCCGGAGTCTGTGCTCTGAACCACAACAACTAGCCCTGGATTAAAATAGCTCCTGATGCTGGTATCTCTGGGCCAGTGGTCCTCAGCCAAGCTGCAGAGTGAAGAGCTGAGACATTGAAAACAAACAAACAAACAAAAAGCCAGGGCCCCATCTTGGAGTCCGAATCTTTGGAGTGGGGCTCTCAGGCCTCAGCACTTCTTAGAAGCACTGCTGGTGGTTTTGATGTGCAAACTGTTGAGAGCCACTCTCCTAGGCGAAGCCATTTTGACGGTAGAGACCAGTCCGGAAAAGAGTGACCCCAGTATGACTGGTTTTGCACACATTACCTTTCTCTTCCAATCAAGGACCAGTCTCTTTAGTTCATTGACACAGTGACATACCATGTAAACGGCAGGATTCCGAATCAGGGAGTGGGCTTCCCACACGGAGTGGGGGGCGGGCAGCAGCCTGGTCCAGGAGGGGCTCTGAGGCTGTGAGCTGCTTCTGACATGTCCCAGGCCTTCGTGGGTGAGAGGCATCACTGTCCACCCTACACGGTCATGCCCTCTGGGTCCAGGGCTCCTCTGACTGCTGCTATTTTTTCCTCCAGGGGGTTTTTTTAAAGGAAAGGGAAAGATGGAAGAATGAAAGTGGGACATGCAGTGGTGGAGGAGAGAGGAGGCAGGGATGAGGCTTGTTAACATCACAGTGATGAGCTTACAAGGCTGGCCAGGTGAGAGACTGTGTGCGTGTGTGTGGTTCTGCCGGTACAGAGTCTGGACGAATCTGGATAAAGTCACTCTAAGTCTCAGAAGTGAAATCCAGCCTGCCCCACCCTGCCCCCCCCAACCAGGGCCACAACAGAGCGGCTGATTATGTTCTTCTTTGCCGGTTACTCCGCTTGCTCCCTGATTTCTGCTGAGTCATGCTCCTTGGTCCTCTCACTTGCTCCCATTTGGTGCACTTTGACTCCTCCCTCACCCGGCCAACAACCCGCAATATGTTAAGAATAGGGTGAGGGCGGCTGGTGAGGGCCTGGGGTCCGAGGTGACTGACAGATTCCTAAGTTGCAAAGAGCTGTTGATGAAGGATTGGGTGCAGCTCTGCTGGAAATTCAGACTTCCAGGTATCTGATCTCTTGGACTGTGGTGGCCAGTGGGGCTCTTGACTCTGTCGTGTTCCCTTCCCCCCCCCCCAGGGCTACAGGTGGAAAGGCAGTGGGGTGAGTAGGGAGGTAGGAAGCACTGTTAGGATTGTAGCAGACAGCAGTTCAGAGAAGTGACCGCTGCTTGCTTGTCGTGGGACTGTAAGCAGGGCTTCTTGGAGGATGGGGGGACACTGGTGTTGGGGTGAGCAGAGTGAGGTCACTTTTATGCACCCAGGAAAATCCTGGAAGCACCCCCACATACGTTCACCCCTATCCCTTCTGTCTCCTGAGTCAGTGGCCCTTGACCCTGGCTGTACTTTAGAATCACCTAGACAGACTAAAAACGTGTGTGCTCAGATATCCAAATTCAGTTGCTCTCTAGTGGAAGTTTTTTCTTCAGCTGCCAGGTGGTTCTGACATGCAGCCGGGGCTGAGGAAGTCATTGAAGGAAATGTTCCTGCTGGGTGCAGGCAGTTACCCCGAGCCTCCGGGGGGCCTGAAGCCTTCTGCTCTCTTAGGTTACAAGATCATGATAATCCTAGGTGTTTACTTGCCAGTTTCCTGACCCCCTTCCCTTGGCTTACCCGAGTGCTTAGCTGTGTTCTTATTTTACAACGGGGTAAATGGGTCTGGAGAAGTCACAGAGCTTTCTCAGGATGTCAGGTCACACCTGGCCCAGAAATCAGTCCAGAGCCCTGTCCAGAGACCTCATGAACGACCTCATGATCGACCTCGTGATTTCTTTGTTACAAAGAAAGGACTTCTCCCCCACCTTGTGCACCACCCCATGTACCTTCTTGGATTCTCCCTTTGCAATAAGAATTTAGACTTTGGACTCAGAAGACCTGGATTTGAATCCTGGTTCTGCCAGTGGTATTCTTGAACCCCATCCAAGCTTCACTTACAGTAATCCCTTATGGGACAGGTGTGGGAATTGAACAGAGAACATTCTTTGGAAACTTGAAGATGTTTTGTAAATGTTGCTTCTATGGAGTAATTTTCTCATCAGTATCCGTTTGACTGAGGGTTGTGCGCTCAAGGCAGGAGATCAGACTAGATCAGACTTGGGGAAGCGCTGAGATTGGCTGCCTCCTTTCTCACCCCAGGAGGAGTTTGGGTGAGCCAAGCAGGGAGGCGCCAGCAATCTCCTCCCTCTGAGGCGCCAGACAGTGGGTGCTTAAAACTTCCAGCAACAGGTGGGGTGAAGGATGAAGACTGGAGTCATCTCTGCAGGGGGTTAGTGGGTGATCATCCTGGCCCCTCCCTTCTGCCTTCCTAGAGGCTGGTGGCCTCCTTCCTTCTGCAGGCCTCTCTGGTTGTGCTGTCCTTGCCCCAAAAGCCTTCTGCTTGAGGGGAGCCCTCCCGGTGAGTGTACCCTCCCCTCCCCAGCTGGGTGTCGTCCTCAGCCACTCCCGATGGCTTGTTGGGTCCTCCAGGGCAGTGCTGAGGCCCCAGGGAACCCAGCTGACAGGGGGTAGCTATGAGGAGGCACTTGTGTGACACTCACCCCCCAGAGTTAGTGAGTTGGCGTTGAATTCCTTCTGTCTCCCATTGGGAAGGGAGGGAATGGGAGGTCTGGGTTGGAGACATGGCTCACCGTGTCCCAGGCAGCCACCATCCTGCTCAGTTATCTGTTCCCTCTCTCCCCCTTTCTGGACACACTTACTTGCCATTTGGCATAGTTGCCAGGTGCCGAGTGGCACGTTCTCTCCCACTGACCCGTCCCAGAAATACTGGAGATCTTTGTTCCTCCTCTTTTGAAGGAGGGGGGTGGGTGGTAAGCTGGTGACAGGGGCTGGGGGTGGGGCAGCTGTCTCCCTATAGAGGTCCTGCTCCCTGGGGCTGAGTTGGGGCCTTTGGGGACAGGTCCTAATCTGCAGGCCTGTTTCCCAGTCTGTGAGTGAGAGGGAGACTCCCAGCCTCCCCCCAGAACTGCAGGGATGGGGGTGGGGGAGGGGATGCCCGATGGGAGCGGGGCTTATGTCCCGGAGGTGGTGGGCTCTCCACGCCCCTCTCCCCCAGCCAGGGCCCAGAGGCCCACGCCTCCTCTGCCCGGCATTTCAGGAGCTGTCCAGGCGGAGGCAGTTCCTGCGGGAGCACGCGGCCCCCTTCTCCGCCTTCCTCACCGACAGCTTCGGCCGGCAACACAGCTACCTGCGGATCTCGCTCACCGAGAAGTGCAACCTCAGATGTGAGTCCCCTTTCCTGGGCCCCTGCCCCCCTGCTGAGGCAGCTTCTGAAGCCTCTGCAACCCTCTGCATTCCTCATCCCAGCATCTCCTCCCAGCCTTCTTCCCTGCTTGCCAGGTGAGGTTGTGGGGCAAGATAAGGGTCAAGGTTGAGTTTTAGGATCCTGGGAGCTGAGCTCTACTTGGAACTAGATTTGGGAACAGAATTGCAATGGAGATTGGACCTAAATCTCAGTCTGCAGGGCTCTTCCTCCCTCCCTCCTATTTCGCATGGTTCCCAGCATTCAGGACGTGGCCAGGGGCAGGCGTGGGGGTGCTGGACGCCGCAAGCATGTGAGATACACAGCAGTGCCCGTGGCTGGCACTGCCAGCCACTAAGATGCCCCAGGCCTGTGACAGAAGTTGCTTGGGGCCAGGCTGACATACGGAGTATTCATTTCATAATCATTTACGGAGTGCTCCGGAGGTGTGGCCGCTGCTGGAGGGACTTCCAAAATTTGTCTCTCTCCCTCTCTCCTGCTTTCCATGGTTGCTTTCAATAAGAAATGTATTTACTTCATGGCCCAATAAATACATGTGTGTATGTAGTAAACGTTTAACCAAACAATACTCACTGCGTGCAGTTCTGATGTTCTTTACCTATTCTATCTTAAAAGACCAATTCTGGACCCTTCACTAATTTGACTAAATGACCCTATACTAGATCTCGACCCAGTCCTTGATAAAACTCCCACAGGAGCTAATGTGAGGGGATGGTGCCCCCGGCCCTCCAGGTCTCCCTGCATATGCCCCGTTCTGCTACCTCCCCCTGAACAAGTAGTGCCTCAGTTTTCCAACCTGTGAAATGGGACTGGTAACCTGAAATAGGCAGGATGTGAGAGCACTTGTCACTACAGACGAGGGTGACTTTTCACAGGCCTCATGACCCAAGCACACAGGGGTCACTATTTGCCACAGCAAATGGAATGAAAGGGGTGCCCAGTGCCGGAAGGAACGGGCCTAGGGCCCAGGCCTGCCAGGCAGACCCTGCCTAGCTACCCCCCACGCTGAGGGAATCAGAGTCTTGGCATCCCTCACGTCAGGCCGGGCTCTGCTCTCGGCCTGCTTCATCCTCTTTAACCTGTTCCCTCAGTCTCCCCTCTGAGGGAAGAGGCAGTGTTACCATGCCATAGATGAGAAAGGTGAGGCCCGGAGAGAGTCCGTAGTGTTTGTACCAGCTCAGATTTGGCGAGCTCGTTCCTCACCATTCAGGTGGGGATCAGGAGAGACTTCCGGCCTGGTGGGGGAGTGGGGGTCTCAAGGCACCCTGGGCCGCAGTGCTGTGGTCACAGCCTTCCTCCGCGTCCCCTCCCTTCCTCAGGTCAGTACTGCATGCCCGAGGAGGGCATCCCGCTGACCCCCAAGGCCGACCTGCTCACCACAGAGGAGATCCTGACCCTTGCACGGCTCTTTGTGAAGGAAGGTGTAGACAAGATCCGGCTTACGGGGGGAGAGCCGCTCATCCGGCCGGACGTGGTGGACATTGTGGGTAAGTTTGAAAGCTGTGGCCACTTCTCCCAACTCCTGCCGCATCCAGCTGGGCTTTGGTATTCATATCGGCAGCTGACATCTGTTCAGAACCTAATGCTCGCTTGGCCCTACCACCTTCTGAGACGGCTACTGTTGTTATCCCCATCTTGTTAGGAAATGAGGCACAATTCAGTAACTTGCTCAAGGTCGCAAAGCTGGTAAGCGCCAGAGCCCAGTGGCTTGCTGTCACATTTAGACTGAAGTCCTCACTGGGGCCTTGAGGCCCACGTGGTTTGGCTTTTGCTGGCCTCTGAGACCTTTTGCCTGCCCCTCTACCTCCGTCCCGCCCCTCCATGCACACCACCAGGCCTTTGGACTCGCTCTTCTCCTAGCCAGGAACACAGGGCACACTGCCTGCCTCGTTCGGGTCTCTACACACATGTCCTCTCCCTGGGGAGGCCTCCTTGACCACTCTCTCCAAAGTACATCCCCATGTCCACACCCCAGCCACTCTCTGTCCCAGAAGTTGGCAAGCTAGAGCCCACAGGCCTAATCTGGGCCATCAGCTGTTTCTGTATGGCCTGCAGGCTAAGAATGGTTTTTATATTGCTAAATGGGTAAAAAAAAAAAAAAAAATCAAAAGAAAATAGCATTTTGTGACACATGAAAATTATATGAAATCAGAAATTCACTGTTTGTTAATAAAGTTTTATTGGAACATAGCTGCACCTGCTGATTTACATATTTCCCAGAGCTCCTTTTTCAGAGCTGAATAGTGCTGGCCACAAAGACCAAAAATAGTTACTATCTGGCCTTTTCAGAAAAAGTGTGGCAACCCCTACTCTATCCCCTTGTTCTACCTCATTTTTTATTCATAGCATTTGTCTCATCCACGGATACGTTACTTGGTTGTATGTTTATGTTTCCTTTGTACTGTCTCTTCCATTAACTGGCATGAAAGCTCTCCGAGCTGAGGCAGCTTTGGTTCCCAGCTATGTTCCCATCATGTGGGCACATGCCTGACAGGGAGCTGGTGCTCGCTGATACTTACTGGTTTGAAATGCGATCTCTGAAGTAGGACATTCCTGTATGTGAATGTCGGCTGTGCCTCTTACTAGCGGCATACCTTTGGGCAACTTTTTTTTTTTTTTTTTTTTTTAGGATATTTATTTATTTATTTGAGAGAAAGAGAAAGCATGAGCACAAGTGGGGGCGGAGGCAGGAGTGGCAGAGGGAGGGGAAGAAGCAGGCTCCCTGCTCAGGAGCCTACAGGGGGCTTAATCCCAGGACCCTGAGATCAGGACCTGAGCCGAAGGCAGACGCTTAACTGACAGCCACCCAGGTGCCCCTGCATAACTTTTAAAATCCATTCTAAGCCTCCAGGCAGAGATGAAGTTGACCTGGGCAGGAAACGAGCAGGAAACGCCCAGCACATGGCAAAGCGTTCTGTAAGGGGTCACCCCAGAGGGCCTCGTGCCGTGCCTTGCTTCTACTCCCCAAGGACAGGCAGAGAGAGACCTTAGCTTCTATAGTTATAGATGATGAAATCAGAGGAAAATAAGGCTCTGTGTTGGTTCTGAGCTCCCACCCCTGCTGCTCTGGGTGGGATCTTCCAGGCCTCCGTTCTCTGCTTCATTTGCTGGTTCAGTGAATGTTCTCTGGAGGCTTCTTATATGCCTGATACTGTGCACAAAGGTGACTGAGCTGCATGCCCTGCCAGGGAGGATCCACAGCCCATTGCTGGAGGCAGCCGCCGGAGCCAGCTGTCTGGTAAGGACTGAGCAACAGGACCCCAGGTGCCGTGGAAGCCCAGAGGAGGTGCCTCAGACAGCCCCTGGTCACGTGACCTGGGATCCTGCCATCATTCCGGTGCTGGAGGAGCTGACCCAGGGGAGCTGACCCCCTGTCCCAGATGGCTCTTCAGAGCTGAAAGCAGCCTGGCTTCTAAGAAAGAGCTGAACCTGCTGAGCCCGGCTGACTGCCAGGCCCAGCCCCCTCATTCAGGCCACATCTGCACTCTGGCATGAGCTCCATCTTAAACCCCTGTGTTCCATGCCAGGGCCTGTGGGAGAGCAGAGGGATGACTGAGTACAGACATGAGGACACGGGCCTTTCCATAGTAGCCGCTGACCTGCAGAGTGGCAGGAATGGAAGCCAGGAGAGTTGGCAGCCCTGTTCCCTCTCTGCCCCTGCCTAACCAGGGGAACTTGTGCAGATTCCTTCCCCACTCTGAACCTCAGTGTCCTCATCTGTGCACTGGCCACTTCAAGGGCCTCTCCTGCTGTGATGGCCCATTTGGTCATGGGAAGTGGCTGACCAATAAGGGTTGATCAGCACGCAGATGTTAGGTGGGACAAGGCCCCCACCGCAGTGACCTGCTAAGGAGGATTTACCTCCCACTCCCCAGAGTGCCGGTTGACTGGGAAAGACAGCCCCCCCCTTACCCTTAGGGCTGCAAAAGAAGACAGCTGTTAGGTTGTGGATTGCTGGGGCGCTGTGCTCGCTGACACTTTGACATCTCTCAGCCTAGCAACTTTGGTCTTGCCCAGAGGCACTTCCTCAGAGCAAAGCTGCCCTGAAGGGCAGGGCTGGGCGGGTGTTAGTGGGGAAACAGGGCTGAGGGGAGGGGAGGGAATAGCACTCAGAGCTGGGATGCTCACCAACATTGTCCCCACCCTCCCAGGTGGGAGTAGCGAGGGACCCCACCCAGGGGTGTAGAGTGAAAGGGTTGCAGGTTTGTCGGAGCCTGCTGTCCCCAATCACTTCGGATCCCTGCCCGAAGCACTGTCCGTCTCAGGCCTGGTGCTGCAGAACTCCCCAGGGGAAGACTGCCCGGCCCGCTGTGGCTCCCCATGTGCCATTACTGTGATCCCCCTGGGCCAACCCAGACTCCCCAGCGCTTCCCACCCCCCCACCCCCAACCCTGGCTTGTGTATGCACGAGTTCCTCTACCCCTTCTTTTTCAGCAGAGCTGTCTAGAGCAGGACTGCCCACCAGAACCCTTCTGGCTGGTGGCACTCTTCGCCATCCGTGCTGTGTGACACGGTCGCCAGGGCTCACACGCAGCCTTGGGCACTTGGCTGGTGTGATGGAGGGACTGAATCGTAACTGAATCGATGTAACTTCATTACATCTTAATTAATTGATATTGCCACACACGGCCAACGGCTGTCATGTCGGACAGTGACAGTTTGGGATTTTTGCATTTATCATTCCTTATCTCATTTTTAAAAAATGAGAGAAGTGTTTTTGAACTTGATGAGGATCGTGCCGAGTGTCTTTCAGGGCTTCCTCTTTCCATGCAACCGGACTTCGTACACGTCCTCCTGAGCTGCAATTCGTTCCTTTTCTCTTCCATTCCACTGTGTGAAGATAGCACCCTTTATCCTGCTAGGGAGCGTTTGGGCTGTTTCCAGCGTTTTGACATGTCAAGTAGCACTGTTTAGAACATTTTTTATTCTCGTTCGTGTGTCCTGGAGTGCACTTCCTGTAGGAGTGGGATTGTTGCCTGGTAGAATGGGTGAATGTTTAACTTTGGAAAACAATTTGGCGTTATCTTACAGAGCGTTTGTTCCAGCTTCTTCTGACCCACGTCCTCCTCAGCGCTCAGTATTCTTATTCTGGATTTTTGCCAATTGAATGAGGATGAAATGGTATTTTATTTGGTCTTAATTTGTATTTCCCTGTTTAAGGAGGTCAAGCATCTCTCATCGTGTTTATCAACCCCAGATATCTTTCTTTTCCTGTGTAATACCACCTCCTGTCTTCTGCCCCTCTTTCTCTTCTTTCTGTTGTAATTGTTCTTTCATATTGATTTGATAAAAGTTATTTACTTATGTTGCAAATGTCTCTTCCCAGTTTGAAAAAATAAGCAACATTTTGTATAATAATTCTTTTGATCAATGGCAGTTCTTCAGTGGATCAGTTTTGTCCTTTATGATCAGTGCTTTTTACATCTTTTAAAGGAAACACTTCACTCAAGGTCGGAACAGCTCTCTCTGTTTCCACTAAAACAGTTAAAATTTTGCTTTTTGCATATTTAAGTCCTTAGTTCATCTGTGGCTGGTTTTTGGGAATCCAGTTTCATTTTTTTTTTCCATGTGATAGTCATTTTCTCTAGTTCCTTCTTATTGAAGCCTCTGCTTCCTCGATAAATCTGCCAGGTGTGCCTTTGTGCATTGTGTGCTGTTCTTTGGTTAGCTTGTCTGTCTCAATGCCAATGTCATACAGCCTTCAGCACTGCAGCTTCACAGGAAGGCCACTACCTGGTCAAGCAGATTCTCTTTATTCTTTAGCAGTCCTTTAGCTATGCTTTGTCCATGGACATTTTAGAATCAGCAAGTTCCATGGAAAATTCTGTTTGGATTCTTTTTTTCTTTTTTTCTTTTTATTGTGTTAAAATACGCATAGCATAAAATTTACCATCTTAACTTTTTTTTTTGAGAGCAAAAGTGCATGCGCACACATATACACGTGAGTAGGTAGGGTGGGGCGGAGGGAGAGGGAGAGAGAATCTTAAGCAGGCTCCACATCGAGCGTGGAGCCTGATCCGGGGTTCGATCTCATGACCCTGAGATTCTGACCTGAGCCGAAATCAAGAGTCGGGCGCTTAACTGACTGAGCCACTCATGTGCCCCTATCTTAACTATTTTTAAGGAAACAGTTCAGTGGTATTAAGTACATTCACACTGTTGTGCACCATCCCCACCATCCATACCCATAGCTTTTCATCTTGTAAATCTGAAACTCTGTACCCATTAAAAAATAATTCCCCAGGGCACCTGGGTGGCTCAGATGGTTAAGCGTCTGCCTTTGGCTCAGGTCATGATCCCAGGGTCCTGGGATTGAGTCTCGCATCGGGCTCCCTGCTCCTTGGGAGCCTGCTTCTCCCTCTGCCTCTCTCTTTCTGTCTCTCATGAATAAATAAATAAAATCTTAAAAAAATAAAATAAAATACCTCCCCATTCTCCACTCTCCCCAGCCGCTGGCAAACACCATTATGCTTTGTCTTTATGATTTGGGCTACCCTAAGAATTTCATATAAGTGGAATCATGCAGCATTTGTCTTTTTGTCTCTGGCTTATTTCATTTAGCATAATGTCCTCAAGATTCATCCATGTTATACCATATTGCAGCATTTCTTTTTAAAGCTGAATAATATTTATGTATATACCATGTTTTGATAATCCATTCATTTGCTCAACTGGGGTTGCTTCCACCATAATGCTGCTAGGAACATGGGTGTAGAAGTATCTCTTTGAAATTCTGCTTTCAAAGGGATTGTGGAAGTGGAATTGCTGGGTCAGCTGGTAATTCTATTTTTAATTTTTGGAGGGAACACCCATACTCTTTTCCACAGCAGCTGTACCATTTTACATTCCTACCAACAGTGCACAGGGTTCTGCTTTCTCCATGTCCTCACTAACACTTGTTTTTTCTGTTTTTGTTTTGTTTTTTGATAGTAGCCATACTAATGGGTATGGGGTGGTATTTCACTGTAATTTCAATTTGCATTTCCCTGATAATTAGTGATGTTAAGCAGCTTTTCATGTGCGTATTGACCATTCATATATCTTCTTTGGAGAAATGTCTATTCAAATCCTTCACCCATTTTTGAATTGGGTTGTTTTGTTGTTGCTGAATTTTAGGAATTCTCTAATATTCTGGATATTAACCCTTTATCAGATACACGATTTAGAAATATTTTTCTCCCATTCTGTGGCTGCTCTGTAGATAGTGTCTTTTGATGCACAAAATTTTTAAATATTCCTGAAGTCCAGTTAGTCTAATTTTTTTGTTGCCTGTGCCTTTGGTGTCACATTCAAGAAACCGGTGCCAAATCCAGTGTCACAAAGCTTTTATACTATGATTTCTTCCAAGAGTTTTATGGTTTTAGGACATACATTTCGGTCCTTGAAGCATTTCAAGTTATTTTTGAATATGATGTTTGGTAAGGGTCCAGCTTCATTCTTTGGCATGTGTGTATCCAATTTTCCTAGCACCATTTGTTGAAAACACTGTCCTTCCCCCACTGAATGATCTAGGCACCCTTAAAATCATCTGACCATATATGCAGGGGTTTATTTCTGGACTGTATTCCATTGGTGTATATGTCTGTGCCAATACCACCCTGTTTTGATTACTGTAGCTTCATGATAGGCTTTGAAACCAGGGAAGTGTGTCTCCCATTTGTTCTTCTCTTTTCAAGATTGTTTTGGCTATTTGGACTTTCTTGAGATTCCATACGAATGTTAGGGTGTTTTTTTTCTATTTCCATAAAAAAATGTCATTGGCTTTTGATAGAGATTGCATTGAATCCTTAGATTTCTTTAGGTAGTATTGTCATGTTAACAGTATTAAGTCTTCTGATCCATGATGCATGTCCATTTAACTTTCATTTCTTTTGGCAATGTTTTATAGTTGTTATTGTAGAAACCTTTCACCTCCTCGGTTAAGTTAATTCCTAAGTCTTTTATTCTTTTTGATATTGTAAATGGAATTGTTTTTGTAATTTTCTTTTAAGAGGGTTCATTGCTTTTGTATCTGTTGGGATTTTAATGCCATTACACCTATATATCAAATTGGTGAGAATTGACATCTTCTTTTGTTCATACCCCCACCTTCCCACAGTCATCTACTTCCTTTGCCCTTCTCTTGGCTCTATGTGGCTGACCCCTAGGGTCACCCAGGGTGTCCTTGCCTATTGGGTTTCTGATGCATTTGAGTTTCTGCACAGGGTTTTTTGACAGTAGCTGAATTCCCTGCAGGACTCCCACAGGGCATCCTTGCCTCCATGATGACTTAGTTGGACTCCTAAATTAATTTCTTCTCCATGTGCCTTTGGCCCTAGGCATGGTAATGGATCCCCAATGTTGCTAGTTTGAGTGCTGTACTATTCATTGTTGGAGCCCTTAATTCTGTCCATACCATGGCAAGTAGTCCTTTCATTAAAGTCTTCATTTTAACCATCTGGGATTAATTCTGTTTTATGATAGGATTCTGATGGATAGTATCGTTTTTTTTTTTTTTTTTTAAATAACACTTTCTAATTGTTTTTGATATATTATAGCATTGATAGGAAAGTTAAGAAAATATGTCTGTTTAGATTCTTTGGAGTTTTCTATACTAGCAACCACATCATCTGCAACTAAGGGAATTTTTTCCCCTTATCTATTGCTTTTAATTTCCTTTTCTTGTTCTATTGCAATATCTAAGATCTCAAGTGTAATTTTGAATAGTAGTAGTAATAGGAGAATGCTCCTAACGTTTCCCCATTTAGAATATTTATTTTTTTTCACAAGTAACTTTAGTCAAATAATGAAGTTCCCTTCCTAGTTTAAATTTTTTTTTAAGTTATGTACTTTTTTATGTATGTTAGGATGATCTATTATTTTTTTTTTTTCTGTATGCTATTACTCTGAATGACATTATGGCTTTTCTTATATTATTCCTGTAGTACATCCAACCTAGTCATGGTAAACTGTGCTTTTATCTACTATTAGATTCAGTTTATTGATACTCTAAGTTTTTGCATCTATATCCATGAGTGAAATGGGCATGTAATTTGCCTTCCTCATTCCTGCCTTAACTGATTGTGATATTAGATTTCAAAGAATGAATTGGGTAGTGTATTAGTCCATTCAGGCTACTCTAACAAAATATAGATTAGGTAGCTTATAAACAGCAAACATTTATTTCTCATAGTTCTGGAGGCTGAAAATCCACGATCAGGGTGCCAGCATGGTCAAGTGAGAGCTCTCTTCTGGGTCACAGACTTACCCATTGTATGGTCACATGGCAGAAGGAGGTTTGTGGGATCTCTCGTATCAGAGCACTAATACCTCCACCCTCAAGACCTAATCACCTCCCAAAGACCCCACCTTCTAACACCATCACATTGAGCATTAGGATTCAACATGTGAATTTGGGGGTGGGGGCAGGGGACAAACTTATAACCACAGCACATAGTATTCCTTCTTATTTTTTCATCTGCAAGAGTTTGTGTTAATCTGTGATAATCACTTCTTTGACAATTTGATCTCACCTGTAAAATTGTGCCTGGTGTATTCTTTGCAGGGAGATTTCTAACTGAGCTTCAATGCCTTTGATAGTTATTACACTAGTCAACTTCTTGACTTCTTTTAGAGTCAGTTTTGGTAGTTCTATCTTTTTTTTTTTTTTAGATATTTGTCATTATTTCTGATTTCAAATTTATTGGTATGAAATTGATAGTATTTTCTTATTTTTTAATCTGTTTTACTTGCAGTTTTGGTTTTTTAAATCTTAACTATGTTTTATTTGTACCTTATCTCTTTTCTGTTTCTTGATAAATCTTGCCAGACATTTGTCTATTGTGCTAGTCTTTAACAAACCAACTTCTGGATTTGTTGAATCTTACTGTATATTTGTATTCTATTTTATTACTTCTGCCTTCCATACTGGTGTAGCCTATTGCTTTCATAACATTTAGTTATAAGTAATTTTTATTCTGATTTGTACTTTGATCTATGACATATTTATATACTATTTTTAATTTCTAAATATGTGAGGATTTTTCATTTATATTTTATTACAATTATGTAGTATTTAGAGATCTTATCTATATGATAATTATTCTTTAAAATTTATTGAGGCTTTCTTTCTGACCTAGTATATTGGCAGTTTTTATAAACGTTCTGTGTGTGCTTGCAGAGAATGGTTATTTAATTACTGGACGGGGACATCTATATTTGTTCATTGGATCCAGCTTGTTAATTTTATTAAGACCTTTGGCTATCTCCATCTGCTGACTTTCTACCTGTTTGGCTTGCCAATAATAAATAAGTGGGTAGACTTGTTAATTTCTCCCAGAGGTCCCATTTGTTTTTACTTTATATATAGTAGAGGTTATTTTATTAGGTTCATATGTGATTAGAATCGTTATGTCTTCTTCATGAATTGGATCTTTTATCACTATGTAGTAGCTCTCTCTATAATGATACTTTGGGTCTTTAAGGTCTATGTATTTTATTTTACTGAAGTTATATCAACTTGCTTTTGACTCTAGTAAGACCATTGTATCTGGCTTCACCTTTTTACTTCAAACTTTTTTATGTTCTTATGCTTTAGATCTGTTATGACAGCCCATAGCTATTACTTGTGTTTCTTTTGTCAAATTTGACAGTCTCTGACCTAACTAGTGAGTTGATTCTAGGTAACTTTAATGTAACTATTGAAATATTTGGACTTGTTTCTATAATCTTTTATCTGTCATACTTTTTCTGTTTCTATTTCCTCCCTTTTGGCTTTTAAATAAATGATCCCTCCTTCTTCTCTCTAACAAGACAAGTACTGTAACACACTCTCAGGTCCTTGATTTTGTCATCCCTCACTCCACCCTTACTGTTGATATTTTCTAGAATTTTATCTCTAGGTTATTAGGACTAAGCTGCCCATCTGTGTCTCTCTTTTATTTTAATTTAAAAAAATTTTTTAAAGATTTTATTTATTTTTGAGAGAGAACACACGTGCAAGCACAAGTTGGGGGAAGGGGCAGAGGGAGAAGCAGACTCCCTGCTGAGCAAGGAGCCCCATGCGGGACTCGATCCCAGGACCCTGGGATCATGACCTGAGCTGAAGGCAGACACTTAATTGACTGAACCACCCAGGCACTCCCTCTTTAAAAATTTTTTTAGCAATTTTATTTATTAGAGAGAGGGACAAGCTGACTCCCTGCTGAGCTCGGAGCCTGATGTGGGGCTCGATCCCATGACCCTGAGATCATGACCTGAGCTGAAATCAAGAGTCAGATGCTTAACTGACTCAGGGGACCCAGGGGCCCCCTCTGTGTCTCTTGTAAGCATTCTGTATCCTTTAAGATAACAACAAACCAAGTGGATGCCGACACTCACAGCGGCTTGGGGAAGTTATGTAATGCAGTTTAATAAAACCCTCCCACTGCTTCCTGACTCTGTGTTGTGGTTTCCCTGTGCTCTTGTTCCCCTAATGCACAGTCCCTAGGAGATGGGAGGGTGTGGCCTGTGCCAGCCATAACTGGAACCCCAATGTCCTGGCTCCCTCCAGTCCTCCAGGCTTCCTGGTTCCCCCACAAGGTCTCACACTGGTCTATCCCAGCAGTTACTACTCTCCTTCAGGCCTGGCCACCCTAATCAAGAGCAGATTTCCCCTGTGGGTGGTCTGAGCAGGATCCCTTCCCTTTGGCTTTTCTTTAAAAAAAAAAAAGAAAGAAAGAAAAGTGTTTTTCTTGTTTTTTGTTTTTTAAGGAATTACCAAGGTATTTGATCACCCCATATTCCCGTAATTCCTGCAGCATCTGCTGAATTGGTTTCTCATTTTATTTGAGTATTCTCTCTAAAAGTTGTTTGATGTGTGTCTAATGGTGAATCTAATTTTGGTGGTGTATCTAATTAAATCTGACAGGTAATTTTTATAATGTTTTAAAGTAGTAGAGTAGTAGTTTTATAATGTTATTTGAATGCATATAAAATTTTAGGTTCAAGTTTCATTCCTTTGTTCTTTTAAGAATGTCACTGCATTGTCCCCTGACAGCCAGTATTGCTGTTGGGAAAAGTCTGATGTCGGTTTGGTTCTTGCTCTTGGTAGATGCTATGTTCTTTCTCTCTGGAAGTTATTAGAGTGGTTTATTTGTATCTGATTTTCTTAAATTTTGATATAATATCCCTAGAATAGGCTTTTCCTCACTTGTCCTGTTGACAATGAAATTGCTCTTTCAGTACTAAGCCATTTGTTTTAAATTTGGGGAAATTCTGTCCATTATTTCTTCAGATAGTTCCTCCTTGCCAGCTTAATTTTTTTCCTGGGACCTCTGTTATCTGGATGTTGCCCCTTCTATTTATAGCCTCCACAGTATTTAAATTATATTTTGATTTCTTATTCTCTTCCTCTTTTTCTTTTTTTTTTTCAAAGATTTTATTTATTTTAGAGAAAGAGAGAGAGCAAGCAGGGCTAGCGGCAGAGGGAGAGGGAGAGAATGTCTAGCAAACTCCGCATTGCATGCAGAGCCCAACTCAGGTTTCGATCTCACACCCTGAGATCATGACCTGAGCCAAAACCAAGAGTCAGACGCTTAACCCACTGAGCTACCCAGGCACCTCTCTCTTTCTCCTTTTCCTGGGAGAGCCCTAAATCTTATCTTCTCATATTATCTTCTCATATTACTGTGTATCTTATTTCTTGTGTTATTTCATGATTAGGCTTTTATCTACTATGTCTTTACCCTTGTTTTTTATGATAAAAATTTTTCATGTTAATATCCTTCGTTATTTCTTTTACTGTATTGATCATGTTTCTCTCACATCAGTCTGTTTTAATCATTTTCCTTCTATTGGTATCTGTTTTATAGGTTTTTTTTGGGGGGGCAGGGAGCACTAGTTATCCTTCTTAAGAGTTTCCTTCGTTTAGCTGGTAAATTTGTTTCCCTGAGAATATTTGCTATTCTGTATGGCACTACTTAATAGAAAAAGATTTAAGGCCAGATCTTCATCTCTGATAGGCCCATGGGGCTAAAGAACTGAGAATATCACAGTTACCCACTCATGTTTGTACTCTCCCCACCAAACAACTGGCCTTGCTATGTGTGACTGCATGAGTCATATACTACACAACTCCGGGAGTCAGTATTCATTTAGATGATGATGAGAACGGCACCTCCTACCATTCTGTAATATGGCAACCCTGCAGGTCTTCACCTTCAAACCCTCAGCTAGAAGCAGATTTGGAAGGAGGCAATTACCCTTGATTTTAATCCACCAGTTCTGGGGCTTTGGAGGGGGTAGATGGAGGAATGAATGCCTAAGGCTTCAACTCCTCTTCCAGAAAGGCCCTGGCAGATTCCCTGAGTTTACCTCCAGTGGATTCCCCAGCTGGTGCTCTGGGGTGGTTGACACCGATTTCTTCAGTGAAGGGACACACAATGATTGTTCTGAGGCATCAGTGGGTGAGGGCAAGAATCGTGCTTGAACTGTCTTATTTTCCTTGAACTGCTTACTTTGTCTGCTAGTTGCCTTCAACCCCAGGTTACAAACATCCTCCCCCACACCCGTTCAGAAGCACTCTTCTTCCGGTGTTCCTTGAGATTTTCATTTTGTAAAAGTTCCTAGATTCTCTCTCTGTTTCTTCAGAGTTGATTTGCTAAAGGGAGCCAATTACTGCTAATTTTCCATATTTTACTTTCCCACAGTAAAGCTCTTCTCTTTCTTTTTTTAACATTAAAAATAAAAACTGCCCGTTATTTTACCAGCAGGAACGGGTTTATTCGGGGATGAAAGAGAATTGCAATCTGGGACAGACAAGCTGTGGCAAAACCAGAGGCGAGTCTGGAGAACAAAAGGAGAGGTAGGCTTTTTATGGAGAAAGGGAGTAAGTCAGGAAGGCTGCTATAAAGGAAAAACCCATTGGAATCAACAGGGAGTTGGAAGTATAGTGCCTTCTCATTGGCTGAGCTGTTGCCAGAGGGAGAAGGAAAGTGTTTCTTTCTGAAGCTGGCAAAGTAAAGTAGTATCCGTTTGCACGGTCAAGTCCCTCTCTTCCTGTTGGGTTCGCAAGTGACTCTGAGTGGTAGAGCTTGAGAGCTCCCCCTGCGGGAACCTCCCAACTTCATTTTAGTGGGGTTTCCCATGATTAATTTTCACACTTTTTAAAACAACAACTTTTATTTTTAAACTTTTATTTTCTAGTTACAAGAATAGTGCATGTTTATTTCAAATAAGCAAAAAGAATATCACTACTACCCCAATATAACAACTGTTAACATTTTGGTTTGGTGACTTGCCTGTCATTTTGCTTTGTTATCTGATTTCTAACTACTGGTTTCAACCTGGACTTTAATATAACATGTATATTTCCCAACTTCCCTAACATGATTTTGCAGTCATTTTTTGGTTACATAATATTCCATCATCTAGACAAAGCATAATTTAGCCGGTTTTCTGTTGTTGGCTATCTGGATGATTTCCCTCTTCCTTTTATTATATATTATTCTCTAATAAACGTTCTTATAGATATTGTTCACATCCTTAATTATTTCCTTAGGTTAAATTCTTAGAAGTGAAATTTCAGGCCACAGGCTTTTTAAGGTTCCATACACTACCCTCCAGATACAGAGCTTATCTCCAGAAAAGTTATATAATTATGGTTTTATATCATGAGCATGTGCATTTCCATACACCCCTACCTAAACTGGGTGTTAACTTTGTCATCTGCTGTTGTCTTTTTCTCAATCCAGCTTGTCTTGGGCATTTTACTTCTCGTTTCTGTACTCGCATAGAGCTGAGCTGATTGTTCACCAAGATGCATGCATTCAAGTAGTTTGAAATAAATTTTACCTCTAGATAAGTGAATATAAAAATCACCTGTAATCCTCCTGATCAAATGTAGCTACTGTGGACATTTTTACACAGTATCTTTTTTCTAGATTTAAATATAAGCCTTGGGTTTTATTTTTTGGTGTTCTTTTTTAGTCCCATTGCATTGTTATTTTGTATACAATTATGGGAGAATTCCTTTGCTCAATTCCAGCTTGCTCATTTGCTCTTCTTCATAGGTGTCCATTCTATTTTTCCATCTAGTTTTTTTTTTTTTTTTTTTAAAGATTTTTTTATTTTTTTGAGAGAGAGTGAGTGCACAAGCAGGAGAGGAAGAGGGAGAGAGAGAATCTCAAGCAGATGGCCTGCTGGGCATGGAGCCCAACTTGGGGCTCAATCCCAGGACCCTGAGATCATGACCTGAACTGAAATCAAGAGTCAGATGCTCAACTGACTGAACCACACAGGTACCCTAGTTGTTTTTTTTTTTCTTTCTATAACTATACTTTTATTTTCAAGAGTTCTAATTAGTTCTTGTTCTTGTTTTCAGGATGTGATATTTATCCTTCTGAGGATATTAACTCTGATATTTTTTGACCTATAATTCACATATAACATTGTTAATTTCAGGTGTACAACACAATGATTCAATATTTGTATATATTGCAAAATGAACACGATAAATCTAGTTAACATCTATCAGTACACACAATTATCATCATTTTCCTTGTTATGAGAACCTTTAAGATCTGTCTTAGCAACTTTCAAATATACAATACAGTATTATTAACTATAGTCACCATGCTGTAAATTACGTCCCCATGACTTACTTATTTTATAACTGATGTATGTACCTTTTGACCCCCTTCACCCATTTTGCTCACGCCCTATCCCTCACCTCTGGCAACCAGCAATCTGTTCTCTTTTATCTGTGAATTCAGTTTTCTTTGGTTTTGGATTCCACATACAAATGAGCTCACATGGTATTTATCTTTCTCTGTCTGACTTATTACGTTTAGCATATGCCTTTAAGGTCCATCCATGTTGTTACAGATGGCAAGACTTCTTTTTTATGGTGAAATAACATCCCAATGTATATATATATACACCACATTATTTTTTATCCATTCGTCATCAGTGGACATTTAGGTTGTTTCCATGTCTTGGTTTTTATAAATAATGCAGTGAACAATGGGGGTGCATATTATCTTTTTGAGTTAGTGTTTTTGTTGTGGGGTTTTTTTCCCAGATAAATACCCAGAAGTTGAATTGTTGGATCATATGGTAGTTCTAATTTTAAGTTTTTGAGGAAACTCTATACTGTTTTCCGTAGTGGCTGCATCAGTTTACATTTCCACCAGCATTGTACAAGGGTTCTCTTTTCTCCATATCCTTACCAGCACTTGTTATTTCTTGTCTTTTGGATCATAGCCATTCCTAAGAGGTGTGAGGTGATATCTCACTGTGGTTTTGATTTGCATTTCCTTGATGATGAGTGATGTTGAGCATCTTTTCATATATCTGTTGGCCATCTTGTATATCTTTTTTGGAAAAAATGTCTGTTCAGATCCTCTGCCCATTTTAAATTGGATTGTTGGGTTTTTGCTGTCAAGTTGTATGGGTTCTTTATGTATTTTACATATTAACCCCTTATCAGATATATGGTTTACAAATATCTTCTCCCATTCAGTAGGTTGCCTTTTTATTTTGTTGATGGTTTCCTTTGTAAACAGAAGCTTTTTAGTTTGATGTTTTTCCACTTGTTTATTTTTGCCTTTCTTGCTTCCAAAAAATCATCCAACTCCAAAAAATCATCACCAACACTGATGTCAAGGAGCTTACCACCCCTGTTTTCTTCTAGGAGTTTTATGGTTTCAGATCAAGTCTTTAATCCATTTTGAGTTAATTTTTGTGCATGGTGTAAGGTAGTGGTACAGTTTTCTCCTGCATGTGGCTATCCAGTTTACCCAACACCCTGTGCTGAAGAGACTCTCCCTTCCCCATTGCATATTCTTGGCTCCTTTGTCATAAATTGGGTATGTGTGCGTGGGTTTACATACGGGCTCTGTATTCATTTCCATTGATCTGTATGTCTGTTTTTATCCAATACCATACTGTTTTGATTACTATAGCTTTATAATTTAGTTTGAAATCAGGGGGTGTGATGTCTTCAACTTTGTTCTTTTTTCTCAACATGGCTTTGTCTACTTAGAGCCTTTTGTGGTTCTATACATATTTTGGGGATTGTTCTATTTCTGTGAAAAATGCCAGAATTTTGATGGAGGTTGCTTTGAATCTGTAGATCGCTTTGGGTAATATGAACATTTTAATAATATTGATTCTTCCAGTTCGTAAGCACAAAATATCTTTCCATTTATTGTGTCTTCTTCAGTTCTTTCATTAATGTCTTAAGAGTTTTCTGTGTAGAGGTCTTTCACCTCCTTGGTTAAATTAATTTCTAGGTATTTTGTTCTTTTGGATACAGTTATAAATGGGATTGTTTTCTTTATTTCTCTTTATGATAATTTGTTATTACTATATAGAAATGCAACAAATTTTTGTATATTGATTTTTGTATCCTGTAACTATACTAAATTCATTTATTAGTTCTAATGTTTTTTTGGTGGCTTCTTTAGGGTTTTCTCTATATGTCATCTGCAAATAGTGATAGCTTTACTTTTTCCCTTCCAGTTTGATGCCTTGTATCTCTTTTTTCCTCCCTAAGGTCTAGCTAAGACCTCCAGTACTATGTTGAATAAAAGTGGCAGGAACAGATATCCTTGTCTTGTTCCTGATCTTAGAGGAAAAGCTTTCAGCTTTTCACCATTGACTAAGATGTTAGTTTGTAGACTTGTCATATATGGCTTCTATTATGTTGAGGAATGCTCCTTCTTTTTTTTTTAAGATTTTTTTTTATTTATTTGAGAGAGAGAGAATGAGAGATAGAAAGCACGAGAGGGAAGAGGGTCAGAGGGAGAAGCAGACTCCCTGCTGAGCAGGGAGTCCGATGTGGGACTCAATCCTGGGACTCCAGGATCATGACCTGAGCTGAAGGCAGTTGCTTAACCAACTGAGCCACCCAGGTGCCTGAGGAATGCTCCTTCTATACCCACTTTTTTTTTTAGAGTTTTTGTCATGAAAGGGTGTCAGATTTTGTCAGATGTTTTTTCTGCATCTAATGAGTTGGTCATCTGATTTTTATCCTTCCTTTTGTTTATGTGGCATATATCACATTGATTTTGTGAACGCTGAACCATTCTTGCATCCCCGGAGTAAATTCCATTTGATCATGATGTATGATCCTTTTAATATATTGATGAATATGGTTTGCTAATATTTTGTTGAGGATTTTGCATCTATGTTCATCTAACTCTGATTTTTTTTTTAATTCAATTAGCCAACTAATAGTACCTCATTTGTTTCAGGTGTAGTGTTCAATAAATTAGGAAAATGGGCACTAACTCTGATTTCTAAAAGAATCCTCTTCTGTTATCTCTGTCACTTTTCCTTCCTCTTTCATTCTTCTGTTTGTGGAATTTATCTTTCTTTTACAACATTCTCCTTAAATGGGTGCTGACTCTTGGCTATGTACTCATCTCTGCACTCAAGTCTTCTGTTGGCCTGGCTGCCAGTGCTGTTTCTATTCATGCTGGTTTCCCCCACCCCCTTCAGCTAGCTAAGTACTCTAGCCTTGGGGTAAAAGCTGCTGCCTTCCCCCTGCACATAAGGATGGAGGGAGACCAACTAACCCAGCTCAGGCAAACACAGTTCCCCAGACTGGTAATCTCCTTGACATGCCCAGGGTCCTTCCTACTCCCTGTGTAGGTGACTGCAAACTTTGGGGTATACTAGTCGCCCTCCTACTTTGTACAGAACCTTCTGTATGTGCTTTGGGCTGTGGTTTCCTCAATCCACATGAGCCCATCTGCTTTCTATCTTTCAGGATTTCTCTACTTGTCTGGGCCATTGAAGGCATTCTTTCTCGCCTTCCAGTGCTACCGTGGACTCTTTTTTCATCCTTCTGTTATGTCTAGGGACTTGGGGTGGAATGGAGGAGGCAGTTTAGCAAATCATCCAAACACTTCTTTGTTTCTCCTATGCAGAGTATGGGCACCTATGAGTTGGTTAACTGAGAGCATAGTCTTGGAGTCAAGTACACAGGGATTTGAATCTCAGCCGTTCTTAGTAGCTGTGTGACTTTAAGCAATTTTCTTAATCTCTCCAAGTCTCTCTTGCCTTATCTAGTAAATGGGGATAACCCTTGTTGTGAGGCTTCAATGAGCTAAGGCCCGCAAAGCCCTCAGCAGGGCCTCTAGCAGAGTGAGCACTCAGTGTTTAATCTCTTGGTTATTTTTATCAGAGTTATTATTTTTTTTTGTTTTTATTAAGTTAAACCCAGTTAACAGAAGAGCACAGAGAAACCCTTTTCCATCCATCTTATTTGGACTTGGAGTTTCTTCTTCCAGCCCTTCTCCCAGCCTCACAGGGAATAAACAGACTGACTTCCCCCCCTCTGCTCTCTCTACAGCTCAGCTCCACCAGCTGGAGGGGCTGAGGACCATTGGCATCACCACCAACGGCATCAACCTAGCCCGGCTGCTCCCTCAGCTTCAGAAGGCTGGTCTCAGTGCCATCAACATCAGCCTGGATACACTGGTGCCGGCCAAATTTGAGTTCATCGTTCGCAGGAAAGGTGAGCCAGTGTGGTTTGCAGTGGAGGGCGGCCCTCCAAGGGCCCACATAGCACAGGAGCCATGGCAAGGGGCCTGGTTGCTTCCTTTTGGTGTGTGAGCTGCAGATAAACCTGAGCATTTATTCCTCACCCCTCACCTTCGCCAGATGTCTTCTGTCTCTATAGCCAAACCCATACCCTTGGGAAATCTGGGGGATCAGATGCTAAGACCTGTGGTGACCAGTCTCCTTATGCCCTGCCCCCAGTGTGCCCAAGACTGAGAGGGTTGCTAGTGTGCAGGCCTTTCCATTTTAAAATCAAGGCAGTCCCTGGCAGATGGGACAAGTTGATTACCCTGTAATGAGCTCTGAGGAAATGTGGGGCAGCCCAGGGTGGAAGCAGCTGCCTTGAGGTGCCAGGGTCAAGGCCAGCACTGCCACGGCCTCCCCCACCAGGCTTCATCACGGAGGGCACAGGTCGGGGAGGTAGAGCAGCCCTGAGCCCTGGGTCTCATTAGGTCAGCACCTGATGTCTCTTGGGCCATGGGCTTTAGTTTGGGGTAGGAAGTATCCAGGGTTGGATGCCTTCGTTTTGATTTGGGGTGGGTGGTACATAACTGAGACTTCTCAGCAATCCTTCCCCTTCTCTGGAAACAGCTTCTAGCTCCCAGCCCCACTTTCTCTTTCCCCTGCTCCATGCAGTGACTCCCTGTTTACACCACCCACGTGCTGAGGACGTGCTCATGGAGTCCTTGCCCTCTGGAAAGAGCTGCTGCAGGTGCTGTGGAGGGGACAGAGACACACAGGACATTGCTCTGCCTTACAGGCCAAAATGTGTGATGCTACTACATTACCTTTGTTTGTCTTGTGGTGTCGATCAAAGTGCTGCAGAGAAGGAGAGAGAACTCCTAGCGGGGAAGACCTGGAGGGCTCCATGGAGGAGGCATTTACTTTGAGTCTTGAGTAATGGGGAGTGGGAAGAGGAGTTGGATCAAGGGAGCTTACTTTGAAGGGGAACGTCAGTTGGGAACCTGCAAGGGCTTTGAGGTGGAAAGTGCATTTGGGTTTCACCCCCTAACCCAACATCCACGTCTCCCCTACCTCCTTGTCTCATTTCCTAGAACGAGGATTGGAGACAGTAGATCCTGATGTTAGATCTGCTGTCTTCCTGTTTATACTCCTGTGTCCACCACCTCCTTTTGGAGGTAGAGTGCTTTACAAAGGAAGAAACTTCTAGATTGTCATAACAGCATTTCCTATGAAAGCCGCACTTTCCTCCCTTTTCCCTCCCTCACCGGGCCATCTAAAAATGCTACAGGGAAACCACGGAGGCCATTATCTGGCCACCCTCCCCCAGGGGAATGGCCCAGCTGTGAACCACGACAGTCACCAGGCTGTGCAGGATGGGGTAGGGGCCAGTGTGCAGGAGGCGCTCAAATGTTTGGACGCACGAGTGAGCCGAGAGTGAGCTGGAAAGTAAGGAGAAGCCAACCTGGGATCACAGGTACTGTGGGTTAACCACAGAGATGGGAGAACCACATGCATACTAATTGCTCACTGGTGCTGGTACAGCCGCTGCACATAGTAAGTGCACGGTGAGAGTGGGCAGAGTGAATGAATGGACAGACTTGTAAAGCACTGACAAAAGGAGTCTAGAAACCTGCGTTCTTTTTTTTGTTTTGAAACATCTTTTTTATATTTTTAAAAATGTGGAAATAATAATTTCTGATTTTCATATAATTTGTACATTAGATTGTCATTTCAGTTAGAGTATCAATTGTCACAAACTTTAACCTACTAATACAGTTTTTTTAAATTATATTTTGTTATGTTAGTCACCATACAATACATCATTAGTTTTTGACGTGGTGAGGCACGCGGTGTGAGGCCTCCAGCAGGGCACTGCCTCTCCTCAGGGCCTCAGTTTCCCCATCTGGACAATGAGAGGGGTCACCTAGATAAGGGTTGGCACATTACAGTCCACCAGCCAAATCCAGCCCCCTGCTTTTTTTTTTTTTTTTTAATTTTATAGCCTGGGAGCCAAGAGTGAATTTTATAGATAATATTTATAATGAACTTAATGATAGGGAACATTAACTATGAACCCCCAGTTAAGCAAAATATTATCCCAGCAAAAAGAATTCCATTCCTCCATTACATTTGTAGAGCTATGTTATAAAAAATTGTACTCAATTATCAGATTCTGTAATTAGTCAATACAGTCTTTACAAGATATACCTAATAATATCCTCAATTTCACCTCTTAGCCTAAAAAGCCTAAAATATTTACTATCTGGTCCCTGAACTCGGGGGTCTCTGAGGCTCCTTACTGCTCTGGTGCTTCCCTCCGGGTGTAAGGGGGACAGGAGAGAGGGAGAAAGAGAAAGTTTCCAGACCCTTCCCTCCTTTCTCACAGGCTTCCAGAAGGTAATGGCGGGCATCCACAAGGCCATCGAGCTGGGCTACAGCCCTGTGAAGGTGAGCCCCTGCTGCTGCTTTCAACCTGACTTCTGCCCTTCTAGTGCGGCAAGGCCGTCCGTGGCCGGCAGCCAGGCCCAGGGCAGCTCCCTGCCTGGCTGGCACAGCTGTAGCTCTGCTGTACCCCCTTCCTTGCCCCCCTGCATCCAGCGTGCCCCTGACACCCTACAAAGGAGGGGAGAACAGTGACCCCCTGGGAATTCCCAACTTAAGAACTGGGAGAGACACGGAATGGGCCCTCCAGTGGAGAACCTAGGCAGGCGCCAGACCCCCAAAAGTCATTTCTGAAAAAGAGTGCAAGGGGGACAGCCCTGGTGGTCCCCTTGTCCCTGGCCAGGTGAACTGTGTGGTGATGCGAGGCCTGAATGAGGACGAGCTCCTGGACTTCGTGGCTTTGACCGAGGGCCTCCCTCTGGACGTGCGCTTCATAGAGTACATGCCCTTCGATGGTCAGTGACCTGGGGTGGGGAGGGAGGAGGAGGTTGGGCCTGGCGGCAGAACTGGTCCAGCGCCAGGCTGAGAGCATGGTGCGGGGATGCTGAGGACCCTGGGAAGGGTTGAGTGGGGTGGACAAGGTGGCGGACCCTGTGGGAGCTGCTGACCCTGGGACCTGCTGTGTGAGCAGGAATTTCCTCAGGGATAATGGGGAGGGGCCTGGGCAGGCGCCAGGGCCAGGGCTATGATGGGGCATCAGAGGCATCTCCATGTCAGGCATTGGTACGGTTTGACCCACCTGTGTTAGGCCAGGCCTCCTGCCTTCCCATGCAAGGGTCAGAACTGATTTCTGGGCTCTGTGGGGGGATGGACCTGAAGACCCCAGGCCCCTGCAACTCTGTGACTCAGTGGCTTCCAATCCTGAGACAGGTAACAGGTGGAACTTCAAGAAGATGGTGAGCTACAAGGAGATGCTGAACACCCTCCAGCAGCAGTGGCCAGAGCTGGAGAAGCTGCCTGAGGAGGAATCCAGCACAGCCAAGGTTACGGGCAGGAGGATGGGGCTGGGTCGGGAGGAGGAGCGCAGGAGAGTGGGCACTGAGGTCGGAACGCAGAGAGGCAGGGCAGTACCGTGTAACGGGAGGCATGATCGTGGCTTCACAGCTGCCTCCTGGTGGGCAGAGCAGCAGGCTGGGCATGGGGCATGGGGCGGCTGTAAGTACCTTGTCCTAGGCTGCACTTCAGGGAGTGGTGGGCAGGTGCTCTGGCCATGTGGCCCGCGGGCCTCCAAATCCATAATAGGTTTGCTGTCTGGCAGGCCAGGTGCAAGCAGAGAGCTCGTAGGTCATGCATTGTGTCAGAGTCTTCTGTTGGTTGGGGGCCACCGGTGTTCCCTTCCGTGGGGCTCCTCCGGAGAGGGCTGAAGAGTGGGGGCTGTGGTGCCCTCGGCGGCCCATGCAGCACCATCCCCTCCACTGCCCTTCTTTCCCTGCTCACCCCAGGCCTTTAAAATCCCTGGCTTCCGAGGCCAGCTCAGCTTCATCACGTCCATGTCTGAGCATTTCTGCGGAACCTGTAACCGACTGCGAATCACGGCTGATGGGAACCTCAAGGTAAGTGTCCCTTTCCCCACAAGGGCCCCCTTGCCACTTCTGTGTTGTCAATCTCTCTTCCCCACCTGTGACTCCAGATGGAGGGGAGGCTAGCAGGTAGCAGGGCACATGGTGTGGTTGGCGAAATAGGGTCCATTTTGGGGGGAGCATGGCGACAGAAGGTGAAAGTGAACCCATGGCCTTCCTTCCCAGGGCCCCTAAAGTAACTTCCGGTTGACTGGGAGCCACTTGCCAGGCTCGATGTTACCAAGGTGGGCAGAGGAGAGGTGAAGGGTTGATGTGCCCTGGGCCCCAGCCCCCACCTGATGGACCTCTTTCCAGGCCAGGGTCTCAGCTCTGAAAGCAACGTCCATTACTCATACCTGGTCAGCACATACCGTGCCTTCAGCCCTGTGGAGAATGTCTGAGAGGCGTAGACCTACTCGTTCCCTTTAGAGGCAAAGTCTCATTGATAAGACCCAACAAAGAGCTGATGTGTGGCAGTGCGTAATTCGGTGTCAGATGAGTGGCCAGACAGGCTGTGAGGGTGGTGAGCTTTGAGGGAGCGTGTCCTGGACACTGGTGACCTTGAAGGGTGGAGAAGGAGGGCAAGGGAGGACGCTTGTGTGGAGTTCGTGCTAATGTGGCAGGGGCAGATTAATGCCAGATACCCCCAGGTGAAATGTACAGTGTGTGTTCTGTGGACAGTGGGGTGCTGTGCAGTTTCTGACAAGGGAGGACATGACTCCCGTTCATGTCTGAGGAAGAACAACCCACTGGTTGAATTTGGAAACAGGAAGACTAGTCAGATGGCCCTTTGACAGTGTTCCATGTAGGCAAGAGTGGGAGGCGAGGACAGGAAGGAGGAATGAAGGAGCTTGGTAAGGCATGCGGGGGGTGGCGGGGGGCGGGCTGAGAAGGCATCTGGGGGGGGCGTTCGGCTTTGGGAGCCGTTTAGCATGGGGGAGGAGGGAGATCAGAGATCAGATGCATGGAGTTGGACATCCAGAAGGGACCATATCCACCACTTGTTCAAAAGCCAGGGCTTTTTTTCTGGGCCGGAGATGTGCAATTGCCCTAAAATATGGGTGGCATCTATCTAGTCAGGGCTCCTTCAGGACATGGGAGGTGGGGCTCTGAAGAGAGGCTATCTATAGTGTGGGGTGAAGGGGACTTAGAAGGGATGTCGAGGCAGCTGGGGGAGAGGGAGGAAGCGGCATCCCCGGGGCCCACGGAGAGCTGTAGCCTGGCAGGGTGGCCACCTGGTTGGAGCTGCAGCTGTGGAGGGGAGCAGTGACCACCTGAGAAGGCAGAGCCTGGAAGAAGCAGGGCAGCAATGCCCGATCTTTCTCTCCTCTCACGCTCTGATCGCCCAGCAGCCAACCGAGGCAGGAGCCCGCCGGAGGGGATGTCAGAAGGTGGAGCCTCTGGGGGCAGAGTGTGGGCCCTGGGGCCCGGTGGGGGAGTGAGGGATGGGGCCTAGCCAGCAGGGTGAAGTAGGTGTGCCTCCCACTTAGATTCTGTCTGTAACTCTCTAGTGCTCTCCGCCCTCAGAGGCGTCACAGACATCCCTCTGTCCTCTGTGCCCACAGTGCCTTCTATAAAGCTGGCACATCGTAGACGCGTTATAAAGTTTTGCGGGAGAAGGGTCGGTATCTGCTTGCTGGGACTGTCTCCTCCAGCCCTGAGCCCCCAGAGCGGCCAGCCTCCCTCGGAAGGTGGGGCGCGGCGAGTTTGGATGGCCTCAGGGTGCCACCTCCACCAGGCCTGTGCTATTCAGCCATCAGTCCAGGTCACAAACTGGAGTGGGTGCAGGGGCAGGCGGGTAATGTCCGTGAGTGTAGGGACCAGGAGGGGACGGGTGAAATGGGGTGTTCGTGCTGCGCCTGGGGGACTGCAGGGACCCAGCTCTTTGGGGTCCATGCTCAAGGCAATAGGCTACTCTGTGGAACGTCTCAGGAGAAGGTATGGATCTGGATTTTTATGTGCTGTCTCTGTTGGCAACTGTGTAATTCTTTACGGTATGCTCTATAAGCTGAAGGTGACCTGACTGTAAATCAGATGTAGGCTGTGGGATGTCCGATTTTGCTTCCTGCCCCTCTGGCCTCTCCGACTTCACCATCCAGCAGCTTCTGTCCCTCACTGCAGGAAGGTCCTGCCTTGAGTGTGGCCCAGCCACAGGAGGCCTGGATGCTGGCGTTCAGCCCACGGGCGACTCTAGGCAAGGGGGCCAAGGCTCGGGGCCAAGGGAGGCATGTTCTCACCCCCATGGTGACTGCCCACAGGTCTGCCTCTTCGGGAACTCAGAGGTGTCTCTACGGGATCACCTGCGGGCAGGGGCCTCTGAGGAGGAGCTGCTGAGGATCATCGGGGCCGCTGTGGGCAGGAAGAAGCGGCAGCATGCAGGTAAGAGGTGGGCGTGGGGAAGGCCGGGCTGGCTGGCTGGCTGCCGAATGGGCCGGAGGGGCTGAGGGGACAGAGCAAAGCTTGGCAGGAAGCCAGTGGGACTCCGTGCCCGTCGTGGCGCCCAGTCCGTCCTGTGGCACTTGTAGACCGGGGGTGTGGTGATGGTTCTCCTCCCTCGGGGGCATGGGCACAGCAGAGCCTGTGCAGGAGAGGGAGCCCTGAATTCTCTTGGGCTGTTTTATCGGGTAGAGGGGAAGGGAGGGTGGGGGGACGGGGCACTGCACCTGTCTCATCCCACACCTTGCCTTCTGTCAGGAGGGCGGGGTCCCAGGCATCCACTGTGTCCCCCAAGGGCACCCATTCTGGCTCTGTCATGGGTGACCTTGCAGCGGGGGCTTTTTGTCAGGGTGTGCCTAGGTGAGTGCATGTCCCCGGGTTGTCATACCACTGTGTCCACCATGGTTTCAGTGAACTCTCCTCTCCCCACCCCTCCCTTCCCCCTTTCCTGCTTTCCTCTCCCTCCCCATCTTTCCCTTACCCCAGGCATGTTCAGTATTGCCCAGATGAAGAACCGGCCCATGATCCTCATCGGTGGGTGACCCATCAGTACGTAACCACTCACCCTTGTCCCTGGGGAATCCCGGGGATTGGGGCTCCTGCCCTAGGGCACCCCCCAGATCCTGCATTTCATCCTGATGTTCACATCCTTGTGTCTGTTCTGCTCCTTTTCCATCTTCTCTCGACCCTCCAGCTTTCCTGTGTCTTCTCTTCCCTGGGGGTTGCTCCTCCTCAATCTACGTACCACAGAAATCATCCTTGTCTCTTACTGGAAGTTGAGGCAGGGTGCCCTCCAGGTTTATGATCACTAAGGTTGTTGTGCCCCGAACATGGAACCCCTGGTTGAGACAGAGACCCCGTCCTGGGCTCTAGAACCTCCCAGCCTAGATGCCATTACAGGAGCTGGGCAGAGCTTGGGGCAGCCAGCTAAGAATATTCCTGATCTTTTCAGGGAGGAGGCAGCCAGGATCTCAACTGCCTAGTTCCTTAACTCCTGGGAACTTATATGCATAAAGTCCTGTGTGTTCTCTGGGGAACTGGCTGGCCCATCAGGAGCTTTAGGGATGCTGCTACCCGTCTGCCAAATGCCCAGACAAGAGCAGGGGAGGCCTTGGCCACAGCCAGATCTGGGCTTCTGAATTGTACCAGCAGGCAAGAGAAAGCAGTGAGAAAAACTAGGGGAAGGTATTCTCTTCTCCAGGCATTGGAACCAAGTGAGTGCAGCGGCCCAGAGGAAGGCAGGCTGGTGTGGGCCAGAGACAGTCCAAGGATTACCTCCCATACCAGCCTCCCAAAGAAGGGAAGGCAGCTCACCAAAGCCCTCCCTTGGGAAGAAAACTTGACCATCTCTCTTCTTCCCTCACTTCCAGCATCATAATCCTATGGATGGGCCTCGACCTATGCTGACACACCTTGATGGCAAGGAGTGGGGCATGCCTTTGTGGCCTCCCTGGGAGTGAGGTTGTACCTCTGACATTGGCCAGGTGGGGGCCCAGAGCTGGGAAACTGGATATTGGGAGACCTGTTTGCTTCATAAGGTATATTATTCCTCTCAAGGACACAGAGTAGTAAGCTAGTCTGGTTTCTGTAAAACCAGGAGTTGCCTAGAACAGGGCCTCCGACTTTCATGTGCACATGAATCGCTTGGGGATCTCGTCATTTCAGAGTTGGGTTTGGGACTGGGGCTCTGCACTGGACCACCCTTTGGGTAACAAGAGCCTGCAAGGCTCCCAAGGCCCTTGGCACCATTTGGATCAGCCTGTCGCTCTGTGGGTACTTCTGATGTCCTTGAGGGGGCTTCAAAGGCATTGTTGAAATAGATACAATATTTCCCTTACTATCTTCTCTGTAAATTCGATAGTTACTGTTAACTCTTCATGGAGAATGTGAAAAGGAGAGAGTAACTCTGGTTGGTAGTTCAGGCTGAGACCTCACTGTAGCTTCCAGAAAAATGCAGGGACAGGGAGAGGTCATGTGATCAGGCTGCAGTCTTCAGACCTTAGGTGTTTCTGAAAGGAACTTTGGCGACAAGGAAGTTGGTGTGGAGGAGAGCCCAGGAGTCCCCCCCCCCCAACTCCCACGGGCCCAGAGATACTGGTGGGGCTGTGCCCTGCGCACCGCCTGCCGTGAGGGGCTGCAGACCTGTATTCTTGGACCCTCTGTCTGCATACTTCCTGCTTTCCCTCTTCTCACTGTGCTCCTTGCTCTTCACCCCTCTCTCCCCAGTGTGGAAGTGAGAACTCGAGGTGGGCAGGGAAAGGGTGGGAGAAGAGGTGGGGGAAAACACTTCCCTTTTGGGCTTAGCCTTTCTTCTCTTTCCTTCTTGCTTTCCAGAGTTACTTTTGATGCTCCAAGATTCCCCACCAGCCATTCCAAGCATTTCCTCCCAGGACCCCTTTCGTGTTCAGGGTATAAGACACAGAGGGAGTTTCTCCAACCAGATGATGATTTTGTGGAAAGGAGGCTGGGTTCCTCAGACCCCTCTCCTTGCCCAGCGGTGGCTGGGGTCCAGCTGCCCTCAAAGACACTGCAGTTCCCACCTCAACTCAGATGCCAACCCAAAGTGCCTTAGTGCAGTGTCCCGGGCTCCTGGCTCCCCCTCAGGACCCCTGCCAACCTCGGACCAACTAACCCATGTGGACACAACAGGACGGGCGGCTATGGTAGATGTGGGCGGGAAGCCAGACACGGAGCGGGTGGCTGTGGCCTCAGCCATGGTCCTCCTGGGGCCCGTGGCCTTCAAGCTCATCCAGGAGAACCAGCTCAAGAAGGGTGATGCCCTGGTGGTGGCCCAGCTGGCCGGAGTCCAGGCGGCCAAGCTGACCAGCCAGCTGATTCCTCTGTGCCACCACGTGGCCCTGAGCCACGTGCAGGTAGGGCTGGAGCTGGATGGCACATGCCATGCGGTGGGCATCCGGGTGTCCTGCCGGGCTCGGGGCCCCACCGGGGTGGAGATGGAAGCCCTGACCGCCGCTGCCGTGGCCGCCCTCACTGTGTACGACATGTGCAAGGCTGTCAGCAGAGACATCGTGTTGGGGGAGATCAAGCTCCTGAGCAAGACCGGGGGTCAGCGGGGGGACTTCCAGCGGACTTAGAGTTCTTGCCCCTGACCCTCCAGCCCAGCCAGGTCAAGATGGGATGCAGTTCCGGCAAGTTCCTGTAACCCCGTCCCTATTTACCTCCGCTAGCAAGAGCCCGAGGTCAGCCCACCCCTTTACCGCCACACCATCTCCACTGAGCTGCATGTCTCCCATCAGCCTTCCTGGGCACTCCGGTCATGGGGGCGGGGGTCGGGGGGGGGATTGCCGCGGGCAGCGCTGGAGAGCTGAGAAATCACATTGCCTGAAATAGCCCCCAGAGAACCCATGCAGTTTCAGACAGCCCGGTCTATAACTTCCACTCCTCGTTTTGGGTTTCCTCTTCTCCTTCCTTGAGGGGAGCATAAGGGCTCATGAAGCAGAGGGAACCTACTTTGAGGAGGGAAGAGCATGGTTTGCATTAAGAATGTTCTACTACTTCTCTGAAGCAGTTTTGCCTTCCCGAGTTTGGGGAGCTGCACCTTCACCAACCCTCTGAAAGGGCCAGTTCCCGCCTCGTTTTGCCTGCATCTGGGCCCCCTCGAACTTGCAGGGTCTTGGCTTCACCATTGCATTCGTCCTGCTAGCAGCTCCCTTTCCCAGCCCCTTCTGCTTGAACGGGACATACAGTAGCAGCAGCCCTGAGGACTCCTGCCCCAGGCGCACACCCCTCGCCTGGCCCTGCGCACTGCTGTTCCACCCACTGCCCACACCCCTTTATTCTGGGACATATCAGGGAAAGAAGAGAGCTGAAGATGGCCTTCACCCTCACAGTGCACAAAATAAAGCCACGATGCCAGCTTTGGAGATGCAAGAATGCGGACTCTCTGTGCGGAGGGCACTGAGCTGCCATGAAGTCATGCCCCCGCCCTTCCCCTGCCCCCCACCCCCAGGGGGAAAGAGGAGCAGGAAGGGTGCTATAAAAGCCAAAGGGGCACATGTTCTGTAGATCCCCCGTCTTCCCTTGGGAGAAGGTAGGAGTGAAGTGGGAGGCCTAGAGATGCACCGCCTGCAGGAAGTGTCCAGTGGGGGTGTCCAGAGCTCAAGGGGGTGCACTTACTTACAGGTTCCTGGTCTGTACGTCCCCAAATACTGGACTGGTTGGCTGGGTTCACCTCTGTGGGTAGGCATCTTCGGGTCTATCCTCGGTGGCACCCCCTGCCTGCCTGCTTCCCCTCTACCCTACATGCACGGGTGCTGGCAAATGTTTGACAACCAGCTCTTGGGAAAAGGCCAAATTCCATGGCCGATTTCACACTACCCATACAACGTGAACCGGCTGGCAAAACTTTTGAAAATGTAACGATTAGTGTTCTCAGAGACATGAGCTGGCTCCAACTACCCTACCCCCCGGCCCCCATGACTGCTCCCTAGCACACCTCACATCCGCACACGGGAAGAATGCACAGGTTTCAAGGCAGGCTGGATGGGGATGGTATGGATTTAATATTTTTTTAGTATTACAATATATTCTTATAAAAATGGTGCAGGTAAAAAGGACGCTGCAGATTTTGTACATTAGCCTCACTTGTCATCTGAGACAGCTTGGTGAAAGCAGCCAGGGCATGGCGGTATCCCTGGTAGAGGCTGGAGGAAAATGGCACCCCAGTTGGTAAAGATGGGATGGGGGTGGGAGAGCCTGGACCAGACCCTTCCCTCCCCACCTGGAGAATCGTTTTTCCTCCTGCTGCCCCAGACACACCGGGAAGGAGGTGTGAGTGCTGCTGCTGAGAAGGGGGCAGGTTGGATTAGGTTAACTGAATTTTACAAGGGACACAAAGTTAGCTGGAGGAATTCACCTGAAGGGAGCAGGAGGGGTGGGAAGGACACTGAGGAAAGACTAAGGAACAAATAGGCGTAAACATTTAGCATATCCAGGACCAACTCCTCCACCATCTCCACGGGGCCCCAGCCCCTTGCTGAGGCAACTGTGGTGGTGTATGGTCCAAGGCACTGTTGTAGATCTGGCTATTCTACTGGCCAGAGCTAGGAAATAATAAATAGAGAAGGAAAAAAATCTTTCAGAGTGAGAAGCCTGAGCCCTGGAACCAGGTATGTGTCCTCTGTAAACAGGTAAACCAAAGTGTGCTTTTCTGTGGATCCAAAATGTCTTGAACGACTTCTATATTCCTTGTCTTTCCTGGTGCGTATCCAGTCTTCCATGGCAAGTGGGAATGCCACAGTTTGGACATGCTGGTGATAGAAGCGGAGCCCTCCCCTGTCCCCTGCAGGGGAGGTTGACCTCAGCCCAGCCAGTTTGGGAGAGAACCTTCAGAGACCCCACCCATGACCTTCCCATCATCCCAACGCCAGCTTCTGCGAGGGGGGGGGGCTGTCAGGTAGACAGATGGGTATAACAAAGCCCTCTGCAGCTGTTCTTCCTCGAAGCCTTCATCTTGCCTTCACCTGGACTCCAGGATGGCCTCTTCCCCTCTAGCCTGGCCAGGCTTGCATTTGCTCACATCCCTCCACCCCCCCAAACCAACACATGCTGGGCTCACCAACACTATGCCCGCCCCCCCGCCCCCGCAGCTACTCTGGCCCTACCCCAAGAGTCTGATGTAGGGAAAAGATAAGCAGCTGAGGAGTGGGCCTAGCCCACCAGTGTGGCCACTGGCAATAACCCTGAGCTGGAGAAGTAGGTTGGAAGGTGAGAAACAAAGAGAAGGGCCGGGAGATAGAAAGGCAAGGAGCTGGTTGATCGACGGTCAGGCGGGCCGGACTCCAAGGATAATAGGTCAACTCTAGGGCAAAGAAATGGATTGAAAAGACAAACCTTGATGGAGTTGACCTTTCCTTCTTTCAGAAGTTTTGTTTAGACATAGCCATTGTTCCCCACCCCACCCCCAACCAAGGACAGCTCAAGATGGACAGAATGGAAGGTGGGAGTGGATGGGAGGACCAGAATGGACCCCTGGGAAGTCAGATTGAAGAACTGAATTGAGAGGTGGGTCCCAGCCCCCATCCCATCTGTGGTACCCAGCCTTCTGTCCTTGGTTCCTTCAGGCAGTGCACGTCCCGGGAAACTGGACCTTCTCCATATCCCATCTCCCTAGCTTCCCCTGCCTGCTCTGGCCCCCAGTCTGAATGCCTCAGTGATCGCATGTAAATGCAGAGGGCAACTCTGGCCCTTTGGACCATCTCAGGACACCCCAGGGCCGGCCTTAGCCAGGTCCACGTGGTTTGAAACAGTCTTCCGCAGGCTGGACAGAGGGGGAGGTCCCTGTGGCTTCTGCCCTGAGATAGACCTTAGAGAAAGAGTTTGGGGTCTGATGAACAGGAGGTGGCTAGGCATTCAAGTGCTGCCCTCTAGTGAGGGGCTATCAGAATTCCCAGCCAACAGGTGTGGTCACTGTCCCGCTTCAAGACAATGGTTGGGTTGTACAGAGGATGTGTGAGGAGATCTTTGTTCCAGGGTCCCTAGGCCCAAGGCACGAGGTGTGGTGATGATCAGGGTCTTTCTTGAACCCCTTACCAGATTCATCAAGTACCTGATCGTGAGCCATAGCTGTGGGAACCCAAAGGTGAGCATTCTGAGATTCAGGATTAGTAGATAGGAGGGAGATGGCGGTAGGGAAGGAAGGGAGAGAGACTTAAGACATTCGAGAGAGGGGCCAAAGGACTTGTGATGTAGGAAACAAGCACTGCTACTCTGTGTCCTGATGACTCTATCGTCTTCCCAGCACTTTTTCTGAAACCTATCTAGCTAGACTATCTAATACCTCTTCCTTTTCCATCCAAGAGGAAAGTTTGCTCCCAGATCCATGTTCCATTAAGCCTCCTCTTGGGGGATGGGGGCCTGCATTCTCTCACCCTGGCTCTCAGGGGGCCCACCCCACCATGAACTCCCTACTGCACATGAAATCCGGACAAGGCCTGTGGACCTGTCCAGTCCAGATCTGGAACAGTTGTGTGCCAACACATATGTGCCCTTGCTGGGGCGGGCAGGGGGGGGGAGAGGGGGGCGGGGGGCAGGGCTCTTTCAGCAGGGCCTGCCAGGGATGTCTAAGTCCGCCTTGGAGTGACCCTGGGGGACCGGGATGCAGAAAGAATAACGGAACAGGAGATGTGAGGAGCCCCTCCAGGTAAGTGCGAGGACCCCTGGTCCTGCCACGCACTGCCCCCACCCCAGGGCCCAGCCCAGGGCTCATTGCAACCGAGCACCAAATTGCCTAAGGATCACGGCCACCTCCGCTCAGCCCCTCAGCCCACCCTTGTCTCCTGCCTCCTGCGGTGGCCAGTCCCCAGGTCAATAATTTAGCCTGCTTATTGCCCGTTCCCGGGTGACTTCCAGGGCCTGGCTCCCTGACCGCTTGCGGCTGCGCTTCAGCTTGCATAAGTCCTTGTCAAACACTTCGCCTGAGCGCAGGGCTGATACCAGGTCGTCAAACTCGCCACCTTCCTCCAGCGCGCTGCCTGCGTGGGCCTTCCGCTGCCGCTGCCACCGCTCCCGCTCCCTCTGTTCCTTCAGCTGCAGGCGGAGGAAGAGTGAGAGGTGGGCTGAGGCCAGAGCAGCCACCCACAGTCCAGCTGTCAAACGAATGGCCTCCCAGCAGTCACAAACTCCAACCTGTGCACCCTGAGGCCTGTGTTGACCAGCTGGCCCCACTTTCCTGCTTCCTGAGACACCCTGTGTCTCCTTGCCACCTCCTGCTCTCCCCCAGTAGCACCCCACTCAGCCCAGCCCTCTTACCATGGTTTCCATGCGTGCCCGCCGTTCCTCCTCTTCTTTCCTCTTCCTCATCGCCTCCAGGTCCTGCCGGGCCTCCAAGAAGGCCTGCAGGAAGGTGTCAAAGATTCCAAAGAATTCGTCTGGCTGCATCTTGCTGTCCTGCTCCCCAAAGTGTATCAGGGCCTTGGAGAACTGTTAGAGCGAAAGGGGTGGTGAGAGTCTGCCCCCACCCCAAAGCATGGTGGCTCAGCCCATGTGGTGAGCTGGGTTCCAGTCAGAACAGAGCCCAGTCCAAGGCCGGGGACCTTTGACAGAGGGGAGCAGGGCTGGAGAGGGGGAAACACCTGCTATCATCAGGGCAGGGGCAAGGCTGAAGGAAAAGCTTGAGGGTGACACCAAGGGGAGGTTGGGAATCCAAGCTGGCTGACAGAGGCTGCCCAAAGCTACCATTGGGTCTGTTACGGTGTAGGTATGGGAGCAGGAGCTACAGACCTTGGGAAGTACTTCCTAAGGTCACAAACTCAAGAGGACCCAGAGATCATATAGTTATTAGGCTAATTTAACTCCTCTGTGCCTCAGTTTTCTCAGCTGTAAAATGGGGACAATAGATTCTACCTCATAGTGTTGTGAGGGTGAGGTGAGTTAATAGATGTAAAACATTAGCTCTAATTATGTGTGTCAGGCACTATTCTGACATTTATTGACAGCTACCATCTCTAATTCAACCCAGAGTGTGCTGCCTGGACCAGCGTGGGCATCTCAGGCTTGCCCCAGACCTCCTGAGTGAGGACCCCTACCAATGGGGTCCATGAGGATGTTGGGAAGCTAGGAAGAGGCAATAGCAACTGTGACCAAAGCTGAGCTCTGGAGTCAGGATTCTAACCCAGCTCTGTCCATCACAGCTGGGAAACCTTGGGCAAGTTTCTTAACCTCTCTAGATCTCAGTGTACATACTTGTACAATGGGGTAATAACCTTTTAAGGTTATTTAAGATAGGTCATGTGATAAATAATGTAAAACACCACATGGTACCTACACCTGGTAAATGGATTATGATCTTTGCAACAGACTTGCTATTGCTTTTCTTAAGGGAGTGAGGAAACTATTTTTCCTCAAAGCTCTGTGACTCTGGGTTTGTCCCTCTGGGCCATCTGGGGTAGGAATGGGTGAAGGAGCTGTGTCTACATAAAAAGGGGAGGAGGGGTTAGGATGGGGGTCAGACTGGGAGCTTGGGCCACACTTACCTTGTCCCTGGCCTCATTCAGTTGGTCTTCCAGCTCTGAGAAGCTAAAGCTGGAGACGGTGATGAAGTCACTCATGACTGGGACAAACTTGTCATTCGGTTCCCGTGCCTGGCGCTTCTGATATTCTAGCTCCTGAGGAGGGAGAGTGATGTGCTGGTTAGATGGGCACCAGCATAAAAGTCAGGAATTCTGAGGGTCACCACATCTCCCACCCTTCCCTGCCTAAGCTCTCACAATCTTTGCCGCCCTTAGAATTGTGTGAGACATCCCTCATGTACCACTGCCATCTTTCTTTCTCCAGATCCTTGCTTCCCAGTGTGGTCTGGGACCAGCAACAGCATCACCTGGGACATCTGAAGAAATACAGATGCTCAGGCTCTAGCCCAGACCTAGGGAATCTGCATTTCAACAAGACCTGTAGGTGATGCATATGCAGAATCAAGTGTGAGATGCATTTCTAAATCTCCTAGCTGATACGGATGCTGCTGGTCACGGGCCATGCTTTGAGTAGCACTTTAAAGGGCTATAAATTGGAAATTGCCGCCTCCACCACCATAGTGGCAATGGAAAGTTCTTTCTGATATTTACCTTCATTCTCTAACTCATTCTCCCCTTACCTGCCTACCACCCCCTTCCCCCAGTGAAATGGGAAGGGTCTTGAGTTCCTAAATGTGGAGGACAAAGGATTGGGGTCATTGCCATATGGGACTAGCCTAGCCTAGGGCCAGAGACGATATCATCTGAGAAGCCATCAGAGCAGGAATGGTGATGACTAGACACCTGGGTGCAGCCCCCAGGTCCTCTACTGACCCAGGGAGAAGAGACATAAGGCAGGAATTTCTGGGGATAGCTGTGCCCAGTGTCACACACTATGTGCTACCTGTGCCTAACTGGCTTCCAAGAGAGGTAGATACTCTTTCCTATCCACTTGAGTTAGAGTTAAGCATGGGGCCAATTTATGATTCATTCTCCTCTAGTGCCCAATAGACATGCTGGGCAGTAACCTCGCTAGTCTCAGATGTCCCCTCATTGAGAGTCTAAATTTAAGCCCTAAATAATCCAGTCATCCTTTTCCTGCGGGCTAGCTCTGTTGCTGCCTATCACTTGGTCAAATGATAGACCCCCAGATAGTAGGCACCCAGATGGCGGACCCTGTCTGATGTATTTCTGTGTCCCAAAGTTCCTGTCTGGGGTGCTAGAATAACTGGCACAGGGTATGGCCTTCAGCATAGACACAGGCAGCACCCCCTCAAACCCAGGCAGGCATAGATGATGTACTCACCACCTCAACTGCTCTGAGGCCCCTCCTGAGGTTGCCCACCTCCTTCTCCAGCTCTGCCAGGCTGTGGGGAGACACACAGGAAGGGAGAATTGCTGAGGGTGGTTCAGGCAGATGGCAGTGCAAAGCGCAATGGTCTTGGAGTCAGTAGACCCATGCTCCAGCCCTGCTAAATCACCTCCCCTCTGTGCTCTCTCTGTGCTTCTATAAAATAACAGGGTTGTAAAACTTATATTCTGAAGATCCTTCCAGATCAGAAATGTTATGTTGAATATTAGGTTTCTAACACTTAGCTTCTGACTTGAATTCTTTTTGATACCAGCAGGTAATACTTAAAAATCTTAATATGGTGTCCTACATGCAGTAAGCACTTGTTGCATATTAACCATTTTCCGCTGCATTTCTGCTTCTGTTGGAGATGCTTCTATCAGCCTGTGGCTGTTCAGGTCTGACTTCTTGCCAGATATCATTTGTGCAGATATCATTTGTGCCACATCCATATCTCCTTGGACCATCCATTGTAGTGTACAATCTTGACTTCCAATGATGCGAGCACTTTCTCTGGATCCCAGAGCTCCCTCTGCTTGTACCTATGGCCAGAGTCATGCCCTGCCCAGAGACACTCAGCCAATGACTGACAGGAAATGGGGTATGATATCCTAGCTCCCTCACCTCTCAGATGGGATAAGTTGAATAAGTATCCTAAGCGTTCTCACAAACTTCCCTGGAGGGATGTCCCAGGGGTAGCTGGCTTAATAATACTTCCGTTATTAGTATTCTTCCCACCCCTGGCTCACATCCCCACTGTGTTTCCTAGGAGCATCCCTGAAATAAGGATTTGAGAGCAAGTAGCCAGTCTTTATTTGGTTCTCCTAAAAGCAGACCCTGAGACACTGCCCATTCCTAGTCACCCCACAGTAGCAATGAAAGGAAATTTAGACAAGAGTGCTGTGATTACAGGGAGAAAGAAGACTTGGAAGGGCCCCTCACTTGACTTTGGCGGCTTCTGGAAGATGCTGTAGCTCTGAGGGCATGTTTAGGATGTCAGGGAAGTGCTTCTCCAGGATCATGATCAGGTAATGGAGCAGAGAGATGTTTCTGTTGGTGAAAGGTCAGGGGTAAAGGAATGAAGGCCAGGAAGAAACTAGGGGTAGGGGTCAGGGGGAAAAGGCAAGGAGTTAGGGTTGAAAATGGGAGGAGGAAGGGAGAGGCCAGGGTGGGGTGAGATGGAAGATAAGGAAGCAGACAAGATCCCACCTGTCAATGCTGGACTTGGTATCTGCGATCTTGTTGAGGCTGGCCACCCGGAAACCATAGGCACCCCCACGCTGCCCTTTGTTCATGAAGTTACCAATGGCCAGGACGACCTCAAGCATCTGCCTTAAGCGCTTGCTGCGGATCAGCTCCCGGGAGGCCAGCAGGATGGCTAGGAGAGGAGTGGCAGGTCAGAGTCCTGCAGAGACTGGGCCAGGGCAGCTGGTCCCCTTGAATGCCAGGATGATGCCACCACGAAGTTCAGTCTTCAACTCTCAGAGGGGCAGAAACGATACCCACACCTCAACAGATTGATTTACTCCATATCTGCCCACTTCCAAGGGAAGCAGGTAAATTTGCCAAAAGCCAATTCAACAAATAACCCGTTCTCAGAATGTGCCAATTCTTCTTAATATATTTAAAGAATATCTTTTCTTGCATATATCCAAAGATTATTAATAATTCTTTCTATGGATATACACAAGAATATAATACTTTTACTTTTTTAAACTTAGTGATTAAAATTTTAAATTTCAGCATTTTACATATTATGGGACTGTTTCTGCCTCTTTTGAAATGCTGTCTTATTTTTTTTTGAAAGAGAAAATACCTGTCAAATTATAACGTCACCAATATAATATTCCCATATTTTTGTTCTATAATATAATGGTATGCCTTGTAGTTGATGGTATCCTTGATTTAATAGTTTACTTGACATCTTGTTGAATATCATTTAAGTTTTTTCCCAACTTTTAGGCATTTTAACAATTTCTCCTCAATGCCTTAAATGATACATTTGCTAGAAATACAAACTAAGGTTAACAGTAACTGAAACTTCAGTATTTCATTCCAGTGTGGATGCTCTAGCCCATCTTCAGGTATCATGCACTTATGGCAGATGCACAAAATTGGGATATAAATCCTACACTGAAATTTTGGCTACTAGTTATGGAATATGCTTCTCAATTACTAAGAGTGGTGATAGGAATACCAAGCCATCCCATGATTTTCAGCTTATGCCAAATTGAACATTCCTTAAGATGTTGCTCTGGATCTAAAATGAGAACCATCTAACCAAAAGTTTGCAGAAATCCTCAAAAACAGTTAAAAGTAAGTAATTGGAAAAAATAAAAAGCTGTAATGTGGAGATCCCCAGGACCCCCCAGCTTGTACCCATTTCAGCCTCAGCTGTCCTTCCAGGACATTCTCAGTGCAAAGAGCCCCATGGCCACCCTGGCCTGCAACCACTTCAGCTCCAGCCATCACACCAGGGTGACCCCAGCCCACACCAGCCACAGCCCCAGCCAGCCAAAGTCACCAGACACACAGACACACATAGCCTACACAGGGGATGACCATACACAAGGCCATTCCTTCAAGTTTTAGAGAAGTAGCTGTTCTGCCTATTCATAGAAATAAAGACTGAAAGTCAAGCAAAATGGGGAGAGAGAAGAATATGCTCCAAACAAAACAAAACCTCAGAAAAAGAACAAAATGAAATAGAGATAAGCAATATGCCTGATAAAGAGTTTAACAAAGAGAAGATATGAAAAAAAATGTTGAGTTAAAGAACATAAATGAAAAATATACTAGAGGGAATCAACAGATTAGCAGATGAAGGAGAAGAGATCAGCAATCTAGAAGATAGGGTAATGGAAAACAACCAAGCTGAACAGCAAAAAGAAAAGGGTTTTAAATGAGGACAGGTTAAGGGATCTCTTGGACAACATCAAGTGAATAAACATTCACATTATAGGGTTCCCAGAAAAAGAGAAAAGGGGGCAGAAAACTTACTTGAAGAAATAATAGCTGAAACTTTCTTAACCTTGGGAAGGAAACAGACATCTAGGTTCAGGAAGCACAGAGAGTTCCAAATAATATGAACCCAAGGAGGTCTATACCATGACACACAATAACTAAAATGTCAAAGATTAAAGACAGAGAATTTTAAAAGCAGCAAGACAGAAGGAAAGTTACATACAGGGGAAACCCCCATAAGACTGTCAGTTGATTTTTCAGCAGCAACTTTGCAGGCCAGAAGGGAGTGGCAGGTTATATTCAAAGTGCTTAAAGGGAAAAATCTATAGCCAAGAATACTTTACCCAACAAGATTATCATTCAGGATGGAAGGAAAGAGAAAAGAGTTTCCCAGGCAAACAAAAATTAAAGGTGTTCACTACCAGTAAACCATCCTTACAAGAAATGTTAAAGGGACTTCTTTAAGTGGAAAAGAAAAGGCCATAACTAGAAGTAAAAAAACAAACAAAAACAAAAAACAAAACATATATATATATATGAATAAAAAGATGTAAAATATGACACCATATATGTAAAATGTAGAGGTGAGAAATAAAAAATTTATTTTAGAATGCGTTCAAACTTAAGTGACCATTAACTTAATATAGACTACTATATACTTAGAATGTTATATATGAACCTCATGGTAGCCACAAACGCAAAATCTGTAATAGATACACAAAAAAATTAAAACCAAGATTAACACTAAAGGAAGTCACTAATCACAAGGAAAGAGAGCAAGAGAAGAAGAAAGGAGCAGAGAAGAACTACAAAAACAACCAGAAAACAAATAACAAAATGACAATTAGTATATAACTTTTGATAATTACTTTAAATGCAAATGGTCTAAATGTTCTAGAGTTGCATGATGGATTAAAGAAAAATTCCTCTATATGCTGTCTATAAGAGATTCACTTCAGACATAAAGACATACAGACTAAAAGTGAAAGGATAGAAAAAAGATATTCCATGAAATGGAAGGGGAAAAAAGCCAGTGTAGCAATACTTACACAAAATGATTTTAAACCAAACACTGCAATAAGAGACAAAGAAGGGCATTACATAATGATAAAGGGGTCAATCCAACAAGAGAATATAACAATTATAAATATCTATGCACCCAACATTGTAGCACCTAAATACATAAAGCGAATATTAACAGACATAAAGGAGAAATTGGCAATAATACAATAACAGCAGGGACTTTAACGTCCCATTTACATCAATGGATAGATAATGCAGGCAGAAAATCAATAAGGAAATAGTGTTGCTCAGTGACACATCAGACCAGATGGACTTAGGTATACACAGAACATTCCATCCCAAAATGACAAAAAAACACTTTACAAGTGCACATAGAACATTTTCCAGGATAGATCACATGTTAGGCCACAAAACAGTCTTAATAAATTCAAGATTGAAATTATATCATGCATCTTTTCTGAACACAATAGTATGAAACTAGAAATCAATCACAAGAAAAAACTGGAAAAACACAAACACATGGAAGCTAACAACATGTACTAAGTAGCCAATGGGTCAATAGAAATGAAAGGAAATCAAAAAATACATGGAAACAATGAAAATGAAACCACAATTATCCAAAATCTTTGGGACTCAGCAAAAGCAGTTCAAAAAGGGAAATTTATAGCAGTACAGGTCTACTTGAAATAAAAAAGATCTCAATCTAACCTTATACCTAAAAGAACTAGAAAAAAAAAGTCCAAAGTGAATAGAAAGAAGGAAATAAAAGAGCAGAAATAAATGAAATAGAGCCTTTTTAAAAAAATGGAAAAGATCAATGAAACCAAGAGCTGGTTTTTTGAAAAGACAGTCAGAAGCCTTTAGTCCTATTCATCAAGAAAAAAGGGACACAAATGAATAAAATCAGAAATGAAAGAAGTGACAACTGACACCACAGAAATACCAAGGATTATGAGAGTACTATGAAAAATTATATGTCAACAAATTGAACCTAAAAGAAATGGATAAAGCCCTAAGAACATATAATCTTCCAAAATTGAATCAAAAGGAAATAGAAAAGCTGAACAGACCAACTACTAGTAACAAAATTGAATAAGTAATCCAAAAGCTCCCCAATAAACAAAAGTCCAGAAGCGGACTGATTCACAGGTAAATTCTACTAACCATTTAAAGAAGGGTTAATACTTATTCTCAAGCTCTTTCAAAAAATAGTAGAGGGAGGAAATCTTCCAAATACATTCTATGAAGACAGCATTACCCTGATACGAAAAGCAGACACACTACAAAACAAGCAAACAAAACCTACAGGTCAATATCCCTGATGAACATAGATGTGAAAATCCTCAACAAAATATTAGCAAACTGCATTCAACAATACATTAAAAAAAACCATTCACGAGCAAGTGGGTTTCATTCCAGGGATGCAAGAATGGTTCAATATTTATAAATCAACATGATACATCACATCAACAAGATAAAGGATAAAAACCATATGTTCATTTCAGTAGATGCAGAAAAAGCATTTGACAAAATTCAACATCTGTTCATGATAAAACCTCTCAACAAAGTAGTTTTAGAGGGAACATGCCTCAACATAATAATGATCATATATGAAAAACCTATAACTATCATCATACTCTATGGTAAAAAACAAAGTTTCTCCTTTAATATCAGGAATAAGACAAAGATGTCTATTCTCACCACTTTTATTTAACATAGTAATGGAAGTCCTAGCCACAGCAATCAGACAAGAAATAAGAGAAATCCAAATTGATAAGGAAGAAAAACTATCACTACTTGTAGATGACATGATACTATACAGAGAAAATCCTAAAGACTCTACTAAAAATCTATTAGAATAAATGAATTCAGTAAAGTAGCAGGATATAAAATTAATATATAGAAATTGGTTGCATTTCTATACACTAATGATGAAACAGAAAGAGAAATTAAGTAAATAATTCCATTTACAATTGTACCAAAAAGACCTGGGAATAAACTAATGAGGTAAAAAATCTGTATTCTGAAAACTATAAAACACTGATGAAAGAAATAGAAAATAAAACAAATGGAAAGATATTCCACACTTATGGATTGGAAGAATTAATATTATTAAAATGTCCATAATACCCAAAACAATCTACAGATTCAGTGCAATCCCTATCAAAGTACCAATAGCATTTTTCACAGAACTAGAACAAAAAAACCCTAAAATTTGTATGGAACCACAAAAGACTCCAAGTAGCCAAAACAATCTTGAGAAAGAAGAACATAGATGGAAGTATCACAACTGCAGATTTCAAGATATCCTACAAAGCTGTAGTAATCAAAACAGTATGATACTGGCACAAAAATAGACACGTGGGTCAATAGAATAGTATAGGGAGCCCAGAAATAAACCCACAATTATATGGTCAATCTATGACAAAGAAGCCAAGAATTTACAATGGGGAAAAGATTACAAATGGTGCTGGTGAAATTGGACCACTTTCTTAAACCATACACAAAAATAAACTCAAAATGGATTAAAGACCTAAATGTGATACCTGAAACCACAAAACTAGAAGAAAACATGGGCAGTAATCTCCTTGACGTTGACCTTAGCAACATTTTCTTAGATATGTCTCCTTAGGCAAGTTGGAAAAAAGCAAAAATAAACTATTGGGACTACACCAAAATAAAAATCTTTCGCACAACAAAAGAAACCATCGACAAAATAACAAGGCAACCTACTAAAGGGGAGAAATTAGCAAATGATATCTGATAAGGGGTTAATATCCAAAATTTATAAAGAACCATTATAACTCAACATCAAAAAACAATCCAATTTAAAAATGGGCAGAGGACCTGAATAGACATTTCTCCAAAGAAAACATATAGATGGTCAACAGACAGAACTGCTCAACATCACTGATCATGAAGGAAATGCAAATCAAAACCACAATGAGGTATCACTTACACATGTCAGAATGGCTAAAATCTAAAAGATAATATTAACTGTTGTTGAGGATGTGGAGAAAAAGGAACTCTTGTGCACTGTTGGTGGAAATGTAAATTGGTATAGCCACTGTGGAAAACAGTGTGGAGGTTCCTCAAAAATTAAAAATAGAAATACTACATAATCCAATAATTCCACTGAGTATTTACCCAAAGAAAATATAAACAGTAATTCAAAAAGACATCTACACCCCTATGTTTACTGCAGCATTATTTACAATAACCAAGATATGGGAGCAACCTAAGTGTCTACTAATAGATGAATGGATAAAGAAGATATAGTTGTGCAAAAGCTTTTTATTTTGGTATAGTACCAATAGTTTATTTTTGCTTTTGTTCCCCCTGCCAAAGGAGACATAGCTAGAAAAATGTTGCTTAAGGCTGGTGTTAAAGACATTACTGCCTATGTTTTCTTCTAGGACTTTTATGGTTTCAGGTCTCACATTTAGGTCTTTAATCCATTTTGAGTTTAGTTTTGTGTATGATGTAAGAAAGTTGTCCAGTTTCACTCTTGCATGTAGCTGTCTAGTTTTCCCAGCACCATTTGTTGAAGAGACTTTTTTCTCATTGTATATTCCTGCCCCCCTTGTAGATTAATTGACCACGTAATTGTGGGCTCTCTATTCTGTTCCACTGATCTATGTGTCTATTTCTGTGCCAGTACCATACTAACAAAGAAAAAAAGAGACAAACTAGAAAACAGACTCATAAAGAACAAACTGGTAGTTTCCAGAGGGGAGGTAGGGGGGATGGGTAACATAGGTGAAACGGATTACGAGTACACTTATTGTGATGAGCACTGAGTAATGTACAGAATTGTTGAATCCCTATACTGTACACCTAAAACTGAATATAACTGTATGTTAATTATACTGAATTAAAAAAATAAAAAGCCACTGCCTTAAATATATACAATTGTGAATCTTAAGTATATACACTTGTATACCATATATATATATATATATATATATATATATATAATTTTTGTCAATCATAGCTCAGTAAAGCTGGGAGAAATTCTGCAGTACACCAACAAAGAAAGAAGATACACACAATGGAATATTATTCATCCATAAAAATGAATGAGACCTTAACCATTGTGACAACATGGATGGATCTAGAGAGTATAATTCTAAAGTAAAATAAGTCAGACAGAGAAAGACAAACACCATATGATTTTACTTATATGTGGAATCTAAAAAACAAAATGACTGAGGGTTGCAGAAAGGGAGGTAGGTGGGGGGATGGGATAACTGGATGATGGGCATTAAGGAGGGTACATGATGTGATGGGCACTGGGTGTTATATGCAACTAATGAATCACTGAACATTATATCAAAAACTGATGATGTACTATATGTTGGCTAATTGAATTTAAATTAAAAAAAAAGACTTAGAAAAATAAAAATAAGGAGGCAGAGGAAAGATGGCAGGGAAGTAGGGGACCCTATTTCAACTGGTCCCTGGAATTGAGCTGGATATCTACCAGACCACTCCGAGCACCCACGAAACCAGCCTGAGATGTAAGAAGATCTGGATCTCTACAAACAGGATATTGCAGGCAGTTGGTTTCGAGGTACAAAGCGGGGAGCTGTGATTCTGCGGGCAGATATTGGAGGATAAACGGCAGCGGAAGGGTGCCTGGCCGTGGGGAATCCTACACCACCGGTGAGTGACAGCCTCACGCGCTGGGGATGGGGCACAGACTCACAGACTCACAGACCGGTAGAGGTGGGAAAAGGACTTTAGGGCAGCCCCTGGGGTGGAAACCCGGAGCGGCGGGGTTGCGCGTGCAAACTAGGAGTGGTTGGCGGTTTTAGAAGCACAAAGGGCAGAGATGTGCTCCGACCTGGAAGTGGGACTGGGGGCACTGCGGAGGGGTGCACAACCCAGGCCACTGCAGTTTATAGCAGCACAGAGAGAAATGGAGAGAGTGTGGCCTGGAGAGCTCACTGAAGAACAGACTGCGGTCTCTCTGTTCTGAGGCAGAGGGCTGGAAACGGTCTCTTCTGCTCTGACTCGTGGAAGAGACTTGGAAAGCCGCCGAAAACAAAAGCCCCAAAAACTGATTCCCGCTGAGCCCATCCCCCACCAAAGCGGGCAGGGCAACTCTGCCCAAACAGGGTTGCCTGAACATAACAGTGTGGCAGGCCCCTCCCCCAGAAGACAGGCTGGGAAAACAAGAGGCCAGCAACCCTAAGGTCCCAAGAAAACAGGTGCATCTTGCTTGGGTTCTGGTCAATAATTTGGATTCTATACATTCCCTCAATCACCCATCAACAGAATGACTAGGAGGAGGAACCCCCAAAATAGAAAAGACTCAGAGACTGTGACTTCTGCCACAGATTTACAAATGGATGCAGATATAACCAAGATGTTGGAGATGGAATTCAGGCTAGCAATTGTGAAGACAATGGCTAGAATGGACAAATCAATTAATGGCAACATATCAGTTGCCATTAATGAAAACTGAATTGGCAGAACTTAAAAATGCTATCAGTGAGATCCAATACAATCTAGGTAATCTAACAACTAGGGTAAGTGAGGCAGAAGAATAAATAAGCGACCTGGAAGACAATATAATACATAAAAAGGGAAAAGAGAAGGCCAGGGAAAAACAACTCAGAATCCATGAAAATAGAATCAGAGAAATAAGTGACACCATGAAGCGTTCCAAAGTCAGAATGATTGGAATCCCGGAGGGAATGGAGAAAGAGAGAGGACTAGAAGATGTATTTGAGCAAATCCTAGCTGAGAACTTCCCTAATCTGGGGAATGAAACAAACATTCACATCCTAGAGGCAGAGAGGACCCCTCCCAAGATCAAGGAAAACAGGCCAACACCCCGGCCTGTGATAGTAAAACTTGCAAATCTTAGAACCAAGGAAACCATCTTAAGGGCAGTTAGGGGGAAGAGATTCCTTACATACAGAGGGAGGAACATCAGAATAACGTCAGACCTATCCACAGAGACCTGGCAAGCCAGAAAGGCCTGGCAAGACATATTCAGGGTACTAAATGAGAAGAACATGCCGCCAAGAATACTTTATCTAGCAAGGCTGTCATTTAGAATGGATGGAGAGATGCAGAGCTTCCAACACCGGCAGAAACTGAAAGAATATGTGACCACTAAGCTGGCCCTGCAAGAAATATTAAGGGGGGTTCTACAAAAGGAGAAAGACCCCAAGAGTGATTATACCACAGAAATTTACAGGGACAATCTATAAAAACAACGTCTTCACAGGCAACATGATGACATTTAATTCATATCTTTCAATAATCACTCTCAACGTGAATGGCCTAATGCTCCCATAAAACGGCACAGGGTTGCAGATTGGATAAAAAGACAGGACTCATCCATATGCTGCCTACAAGAGACTCATTTTGAACATCCAGACTGAAAGTGAAGGGATGGAGATCCATCTTCCATGCCGGCGGACCTCAAAAGAAAGCTGGGGTAGCAATTCTTATATCAGACAAGTTAGATTTTAAAATAAGTCTGTAATTAGAGACACAGAAGGAAACTATATCATTCTTAAAGGGTCTATCCAACAAGAAGATTTAACAACTGTACATATCTATGCCCCCAACATGGGAGCAGCCATTTACAAAAGCCAACTGTTAACCAAAATAAAAAGTCATATTGATAACAATACGTTAATTGTAGAAGACCTCAATACTCCACTCTCAGCAATGGACAGATCATCTAAGCAGAAAATCAACAAGGAAACAAGAGCTTTAAATGATACACTGGACCAGATGGACCTCATAGATATTTACAGAACATTCCACCCTAAAACAACAGAATACTCATTCTTCTCGAGCGCACATGGAACTTTCTCCAGAATAGACCACATACCGGGTCACAAATCAGGTCTCAACCAATACCAAAAGATTGAGGTTATTCCCTGCATATTCTCAGACCACAATGCTTTAAAACTGGAACTCAGTCATAAGAAAAAATTTGGCAGAAATTCAAACACTTGGAAACTAAAGACCACTCTGCTCAAGAATGTTTGGGTCAACCAGGAAATCAAAGAAGAACTTAAACAATTCATGGAAATCAATGAGAATGAAAACACATTGGTCCAAAACCTATGGGATACTGCAAAGGCGGTCCTAAGGAGGAAATACATAACGATCCAAGCCTCACTCAAAAAAATAGAAAAATCCCAAATTCACCAACTAACTCTACACCTTCAAGAACTAGAGAAAAGGACAAATGATGCCTAAGCCAGGCATTAGAAGATAAATAATTAAAATTA
>NW_027397121.1:1010421-1391748 GCF_003265705.2 Callorhinus ursinus
AAAATTTTTTTTATAATTTTCCTCTTTACACTCATATTCCATCCCTTCATCGTATCAACCCTTATTTTGTACATATGTGTCTTTCTTTCTTTAAAATTTTAGGAGGGACTTTCTTCTAACAGACCAAAATACACCCAAAATCTAGTGTGTGCACTGATCTATGCACCAGCTTGATCATATTTGATCCTATTCTGTTTTTTTGTTTTGTTCTGGTTTTGTTTGCTTTTATCTTTATCTTTTTCTCTTTTTTTCCGTTTATTTTTTTCTTTCTTTCCCTTTCTTTTCCCCTGGTTTCAGGTCTTTTCTGATTTGTTTAGAGTATATTTTCTGGGGATGTTGTTAACCTGTTAGCATTTTGTTCTCTCATTCATCTATTCTCCTCTGAACATAATGACAAGAAGAAAAAGATCACCTCAACAAAAAGAACAAGAGGTAGTACCATCTGCCAGGGACATACTCAATATGGACATTAATACGACATCGGACCTAGAGTTCAGAATCATGATTTTAAAGATACTAGCTGGGCTTGAAAAAAGCATGGAAGTTATTAGAGAAACGCTTTCTGGAGAAATAAAAGAACTAAAATCAAACCAAGTTGGAATCAAAAAGGCTATTAATGAGGTGCAATCAAAAATGGGGGCACTAAATGCTAGGATAAATGAGGCAGAAGAGAGAATCAGCAATATAGAAGACCAAGTGATGGAAAATAAAGAAGCTGAGAAAAAGAGAGATAAATACTACTGTATCACGAGGGCAGAATTCAAGAGATAAGTGATATGATAAGACGAAACAACATTAGAATAATTGGGATCCCAGAAAAAGAAGAAAGAGAGAGAGGCAGAAGTATATTGGAGCAAATTATAGCAGAGAACTTCCCTAATGTGGGGAAGGAAACAGGCATCAAAATCCGGAGGCACAGAGAACCCCTCTCAAAATAAAAAAAAAAATAGGTCAACACTTCAACATCTAATAGTAAAAGTTACGAGTCTCAGAGACAAAGAGAAAATCTTGAAAGCAGCTCGGGATAAGAGATATGTAACCTAAAATGGTGGAAACATTAGATTGGCAACAGACCTATCCACAGAGACCTGGCAGGCCAGAAAGGACTGGCATGATATCTTCAGAGCACTAAAAGAGAGTAATATGCAGCCAAGAATACTATATCCAGCTAGGCTCTCCTTGAAAATTGAAGGAGAGATAAAAAGCTTCCAAGACAAACAAAAACTAAAGGAATTTGCAAACACGAAACAAGCCCTACGAGAAATATTGAAAGGGGGCCTTTAAGCGAAGAGAGAGCCTAAAAGCAGCATAGACCAGAAAGGAACATAGACAATACACAGTAACAGTTACCTTACAGGCAATACAAAGGCACTGAATTCATATCTTTCAATAGTTACCCTGAATGTCAATGCGCTAAATGCCCCAATCAAAAGACACAGGCTATCAGATTGGATTAAAAAACAAGACCCATCGATATGCTGTCTGCAGGAGACTCATTTTAGACCAAAAGACACCCCCAGATTGAAAGTGAGGGGGTGGAAAACCATTTACCATGCTAATGGACACCAAAAGAAAGCTGGGGTGGCAATCCTTATATCAGAAAAATTAGATTTTAAAACAAAGACTGTAATAAGAGATGAAGAAGGACACTATATCCAACGTAAAGCATCTATCCAACAAGAAGATGTAACAATTGTAAATATCTATGCCCCGAACATGGGAGCAACCAATTATATAAGGCAATTAATAACAAAAGCAAAGAAACACAATGACAACAATACAATAATAGTGGGGGACTTTAACACCCCCCTGACTGAAATGGACAGATCATCTAAGCAAAAGATCAACAAGGAAATAAAGATTTTAAATGACACACTGGACCAAATGGACTTCACAGACATATTCAGAACATTCCAACCCAAAGCAACGGAATACACATTCTTCTCTAGTGGCCATGGAACATTCTCCAGAATTGATCACATCCTAGGTCACAAATCAGGTCTCAACCGGTACCAAAAATTGGGATTATTCCCTGCATATTTTCAGACCACAATGCTTTGAAAACTAGAATTCAATCACAAGAGGAAAGTCGGAAAGAACTCAAATACATGGAGGCTAAAGAGCATCCTACTAAGGAATGAATGGGTCAACCAAGAAATTAAAGAAGAATTAAAAAAATTCATGGAAACCAATGAAAATGAAAACACAACTGTTCAAAATCTTTGGGATACAGCAAAGGCAGTCCTGAGAGGAAAGTAGATAGCAATACAAGCCTTTCTCAAGAAACAAGAAAGGTCTCAAATACACAACCCTACCCTTCACCTAAAAGAGCTGGAGAAAGAACAGCAAATAAAGCCTAAACCCAGCAGGAGAAGAGAAATAATAAAGATCAGAGCAGAAATCAATGAAATAGAAACCAAAAGAACAGTAGAACAGATCAAGGAAACTAGGAGCCGGCTCTTTGAAAGAATTAACAAGATTGATAAACCCCTGGCCAGACTTATCCAAAAGCAAAGAGAAATGACCCAAATCAACAAAATCATGAATGAAAGAGGAGAGATCACAACCAACACCAAAGAAATACAAACAATTATAAGAACATATTATGAGCAACTGTATGCCAGCAAATTAGGTAACCTGGAAGAAATGGGTGCATTCCTAGAGATGTATCAACTACCAAAATTGAACCAGGAAGAAATAGAAAACCTGAACAGACCTATAACCACTAAGGAAGGTGAAGCAGTCATCAAAAATCTCCCAAAAAACGAAAGTCCAGGGCCAGATGGCTTCCCAGGGGAATTCTACCAAACATTTCAAGAAGAATTAATACCTATTCTCCTGAAACTGTTCCAAAAAATAGAAATGGAAGGGAAACTTCAGAACTAGTTTTATGAGGCCGCCATTACCATGATCCCAAAACCAGACAAAGACCCCATCAAAAAGGAGAATTACAGACCAATATCCTTGATGAACATGGATGCAAAAATTCTCACCAAAATACTAGGCAATAGGATCCAACAGTACATTAAAAGGATTATTCACCAGGACCAAGTGGGATTTATCCCTGGGCTGCAAGGTTGGTTCAACAACTGCAAATCAATGAACGTGATACAATATATTAACAAAAGAAAGAACAAGAATCATATGATCCTCTCAATAGATGCAGAAAAAGCACTTGACAAAGTACAGCATCCTTTCTTGATCAAAACTCTTCAGAGTATAGGGATAGAGGGTACATACCTCAATATCATAAAAGCCATCTATGGAAAGCCTACAGTGAATATCATTCTCAATCGGGAAAAACTGAGAGCTTTCCCCCTAAGGTCAGGAACGCGGCAGGGATGTCCACTATCACCACTGCTATTCAAAATAGTATTAGAAGTCCTAGCCACAGCAATCAGAAAACAACAACAACAACAAAATCAAAGGCATCCAAATTGGAAAAGGGCAATTCAAACTCTCACTCGTTGCAGATGATATGATACTTTATGTGGAAAACCCAAAGAACTCCACCCCAAAACTGCTAGAACTCATAGAGGAATTCAGTAAAGTAGCAGGATATAAAATCAATGCACAGAAATCAGTGGCATTCCTATACACCAACAACAAGACAGAAGAGAGAGAATTTAAGGAGTTCGATCCTATTTACAATTGCACCCAAAACCATAAGATACCTAGGAATAAATCTAACCAAAGAGGCAAAGGATCTGTACTCAGAAAACTATAAAATACTCAGGAAAGAAACTGAGGAAGTCACAAAGAAATGGAAAAAAGTTCCATTCTCATGGATTGGAAGAACAAACACTGTGAAGATGTCAATGCTACCTAGAGCAATCTACACATTCAATGCAATCCCCATCAAAATACCATCCACTTTTGTCAAAGAAAGGGAACAAATAATCCTAAAATTTGTATGGAACCAGAAAAGACCCTGAATACCCAGAGGAATGTTGAAAAAGAAAAGCAAAGCTGGCGGCATCACAATTCCGGACTTCCAGCTCTATTGCAAAGCTGTCATCATCAAGATAGTACGGTACTGGCACAAAAACAGACATATAGATCAATGGAACAGAATCGAGAGCCCAGAAATGGACCCTCAACTCTATGGTCAACTCATCTTTGACAAAGCAGGAAAGAATGTCCAATGGAAAAAAGACAGTCTTTTCAACAAATGGTGTGAAAATTGGACAGCCACATGCAGAAGAATGAAACTGGAACATTTCATTACACCACACACACAAATAGACTACAAATGGTTGAAAAACCTCAATGTGAGACAGGAGTCCATCAAAATCCTAAAGGAGAATACATGCAACAACCTCTTCGACCTCAGCTGCAACAACTTCTTCCTAGAAACATTGCCAAAGGCAAGGGAAGCAAGGGCAAAAAGGAACTATTGGGATTTCATCAAGATAAAAAGCTTTTGCACTGCAAAAGAAACAGTCCACAAAACCAAAAGACAACCAACAGAATGGGAGACAATATTTGAAAATGACATATCAGATAAAGGGCTAGTATCCAAAATCTATAAAGAACTTCTCAAACTCAACACCCAAAGAACAAATGATCCAGTCAAGAAATGGGCAGAAGACATGAACAGACATTTTTCCAAAGAAGACATCCAAATGGCCAACAGACACATGTAAAAGTTCTCAACATCGCTTGGCATCAGGGAAATCCAAATCAAAACCTGAATGAGATATCACCTCACATCAGTCAGAATGGCTAAAATCAACAAGTCATGAAATGACAGATGTTGGCGGGGATGCGGAGAAAGGGGAACCCTCCTACACTGTTGGTGGGAATGCAAGCTGGTGTAACCACTCTGGAAAACAGTATGGAGGTTCCTCAAAAAGTTGAAAATAGAGCTACTCTACGATCCAGCAATTCTACTACTGGGTATTTACCCCAAAAATACAAATGTAGGGACCCGAAGGGGTACGTGCACCCCAATGTTTATAGCAGCAATGTTCACAATAGCCAAACTGTGGAAAGAGTCAAGATGTCCATTGACAGATGAATGGATAAAGAAGAGGTGGTATATATACACAATGGAATATTATGCAGCCATCAAAAGGAATGAGATCTTGCCATTTGCAATGATGTGGATGGAACTGGAGGTTGTTATGCTGAGTGAAATAAGTCAATCAGAGAAAGACATGTATCATATGACCTCACTGATATGAGGAATTCTTAATCTCAGGAAACAAACTGAAGGTTGCTGGAGTGGTGGGGGGTGGGAGCGATGGGGTGGCTGGGTGATAGACATTGGGGAGGGTATGTGCTATGATGAGTGCTATGAATTGTGCAAGACTGTTGAATCACAGATCTGTACCTCTGAAACAAATAATGAAATATATGTTAAGAAAAAAAAAGATAGCAGGAGGGGAAGAATGAAGGGGAGTAAATCGGATGGGGAGATGAACCATGAGAGATGATGGACTCTGAAAAACAAACTGAGGGTTCTAGAGGGGGCGATGGGTTAGCCTGGTGATGGGTATTAAAGAGGGCACATTCTGCGTGGAGCACTGGGTGTTATGCACAAACAATGAATCATGGAACACTACCTCAAAAACTAATGATGTAATGTATGGTGCTTAACATAACAAAAAAATTTTAAAAAAATGACTCATGGAACACTATATCAAAAACTAATGATGTAATGTATGGTCATTAACATAATAATAAAAAATTTTCAAGAAAAAAATAAAGAAAAAATAAAATTATAGCAGAGATGAATTATAATTAGATGAATTAGAAACCAGAATCACAGTAGATCAGATCCAGGAAACTAGAAGTTGGTTCTTTGAAAGAATTAATAAGGTCGATAAACCACTGGCCAGACTTATCCAAAAGAAAAGAGAAAGTACCCAAATTAATAAAATTATGAATGAAAGGGGAGAGATCACGACTAATACCAAGGAAATAGAAACAATTATTAGAAATTATTATCAACAACTATATGCCAATAAACTGAACAATCTGGATGAAATGGAGGCCTTCCTGGAAACCTATAAGCTGCAAGACTGAAACAGGAAGAAATTGACAAACTGAATAGGCCAGTAACCAGTAACGAGATTGAAGCAGTGATCAAAAACCTCCCAAAAAACAAGAGTCCAGGACCTGATGGATTTCCTGGGGAATTCTACCAAACATTCAAAGAAATAATACCTATTCTACTGGTGCTGTTTCAAAAAACAGAAACAGAAGGAAAACATCCAAACACATTCTATGAGGCCAGCATTACCTTAATCCCCAAACCAGGCAAAGACCCCATCAAAAAGGAGAATTTCAGACTGATATCCCTGATGAATATGGATTCCAAAATCCTCAACAAAATCCTGGCTAATAGGACCCAACAATACATTAAAAGGATCATCCACCATGACCAAGTGGGATTTATCCCTGGGATGCAAGGGTGGTTCAGCATTCGCAAATCAATCAATGTGATAGAACACATTAATAAGAGGAGGGAGAAGAACCATATGGTCCTCTCAATTGATGCAGAAAAAGCATTTGACAAAATACAACATCCTTTCCTGATTAAAACTCTTCAGAGTATAGGGATAGAGGGAACATTCCTCAAGTTCATAAAATCCATCTATGAAAGACCCACAGCGAATATCATCCTCAATGGGGAAAAGCTGAGAGCCTTTCCCTTAAGATCAGGAACATGTCAAGGATGCCCACTCTCACCACTGTTGTTCAACATAGTACTAGAAGTCCTAGCAACAGCAATCAGACAACAAAAAGAAATAAAAGTTATTCAAATTGGCAAAGAAGAAGTCAAAATCTCTCTTTTCGCAGACGACATGATACTTTATGTGGAAAACCCAAAAGACTCCACCCCCAAATTACTAGAACTCATACAGCAATTTAGTAGTGTGGCAGGATACAAAATGAATGCACAGAAATCAGTTGCTTTCTTATACACTAACAACGCAACTGTAGAAAGAGAAATTAGAGAAACAATTCCATTTACAATAGCACCAAAAACCATAAGATACCTCGGAATAAACCTAACCAAAGAGGTAAAGGATCTATACTCTAGGAACTACAGAACACTCATGAAAGAAATTGAAGAAGACACAAAAAGATGGAAAAACATTTCATGCTCATGGATCAGAAGAATAAATATTGTTAAAATGTCTATGCTACCCAGAGCAATCTATACCTTCAACACCATCCCGATCAAAATTCCAATGACATTTTCAAAGTGCTGGAACAAACAATCCTAAAATTTCTATGGAATCAGAAAAGACCCCAAATTGCCAAGGAAATATTGAAAAAGAAAAAGCTGGGGGCAACACGTTGCCTGATTTCAAGTTATACTACAAAGCTGTGATCACCAAGACAGCATGGTACTGGTACTAAAACAGACATATAGTCCAATGGAACAGAATAGAGAACCTAGATATGGACGCTCAACTCTATGGTCAAATAATCTTTGACAAAGCAGGAAAAAACATGCAACGGAAAAAAGACAATCTCTTCAATAAATGGTGCTGGGAAAATTGGACAGCCACATGCAGCAGAATGAAACTGGACCATTCTCTAACACCATTCACAAAGATAAATTCAACTTGGATGAAAGACCTCAATGTGAGGCAGGAATACATCAAAATCCTAGAGGAGAACACAGCAGAAACATCTTTGACCTTAACCCAAGCTACTTCTTATTAGACACATCACCACAGGCAAGGGAAACAAATGCAAAAATGAACTTTTGGGACTTCATCAAGATAAAAAGCTTCTGCACAGCAAAGAAATAGTCAACAAAACAAAGAGGCAACCCACAGAATGGGAGAAGATATTTGCAAATGACACAACAGATAAAGGGCTGGTATCCAAGATCTATAAAGAGCTTCTCAAACTCAACACCCAAAAAACAAATAATCAAATCAAAAAGTGGGCAGAAGATATGAAACGACACTTCTCTGAAGAAGACATACAAATGACTAAAAGACACATGAAAAAATGTTCATCATCATTAGCCATCAGGGAAATTCAAATCAAAACCACATTGAGATACCACCTTACACCAGTTAGAATGGCAAAAATTGACAAGTCAAGAAACAACAATGTTGGAGAGATTGTGAAGAAAGGGAACCCTCTTACACTGTTGGTGGGAATGCAAGTTGGTACAGCCACTTTGGAAAACAGTGTGGAGGTGCCTCAAAAAATTAAAAATAGAGCTACCCTATGACCCAGCAATTGCACTCCTGGGTATTTATCCCAAAGACACAGATGTAGTGAAAAGAAGGGCCATACGCACCCCAATGTTCATAGCAGCAATGTCCGCAATAACCAAACTGTGGAAAGAGCCGAAATGCTCTTCAATAGATGAATGGATAAAGAAGATTGGTCCATATAGACAATGGAATATTACTCAGCCATCAGAAAGGATGAATACCCAACTTTTACATCAACATGGATGGGACTGGAGGAGATTATGCTCAGTGAAATAAGTCAAGCAGAGAAAGTCAATTATCATATGGTTTCACTTATTTGTGGAAGCTAAGGAATAGCATGGAGGACATTAGGAGAAGGAAGGGAACAATGAAGGGGGGTGAAAATCGGAGGGAGAGAGGTACTATGAGAGACTATGGACTCTGAGAAACGGGGGGGGGGGGATCGGTTAGCCCAGTGATGGGTATTAAGGAGGGCACGTACTGCATGGAGCACTGGGTGTTATACGAAAACAATGGATCGTGGATCACCACATCAAAAACTAATGATGTATTGTATGGTGACTAACGTAACATAATAAAATAAAATAAAAATAAAAATAAAAAAATAAAAAATAAAAAACAAACAAGAGCCAGACACAGACTCATAAATACAGAGAACAAACTGATGGTTGCCCGAAGGGAGAGAGGTGAGGGGATGGGCAAAATGAAAGAAGGAAAGTGACAATACAGGCTTCCAGTAATGGAATAAATAAATCATGGAGATAAAATATACAGCATGGGGAATATGGTCAATAGCCTTATATAGTGTAGCTACACTTGTGATGGACAAAGCATAATATCAGACTTGTCCAATCTCTATATTGTACTGATCTGAAACTGATACAACATTGTGTGTCAACTATACTTTATATACACATCATGAAATTAGCAACAAAATAAAAGTATAAGTTTAAATTGAAAAAAAAATAAGCCATAAAAGTGAATGATAAGTTTTGTTGGTACATATTCTATGACCTAATAACAGCATTACTCTTGATGGGTATTAGAGTGGTTTCTAGTCATTTTTTTCTTAAATTATGAACAGATTGATTAAATAAATTATGGTATTCATACAATGGAATAAAATGCAGCACTGAGGGCGCCTGGGTGGCTCAGTTGGTTAAGCCACTGCCTTCGGCTCAGGTCATGATCCTGGAGTCCCGGGATCGAGTCCCGCATCGGGCTCCCCCTTCTCTGTGGGGAGCCTGCTTCTCCCTCTGCCTCTGCCTGCCACTCCCCCTGCTTGTGCTCACTCTGTCTCTCTCTCTCTCTATGTCAAATAAATAAATAAAATATTAAAAAAAAATGCAGCACTGAAAATAACTCACCGCTACATGTAACAATAGGGTAACTTACAAGCATAATGCTGAAAAAGGAACCAGCATAAAATTATCCATACTTTGTATACTGTTTATATAAAGTTCAAGACAGAAAAAACCTTTAAAGAAGGTGGACAGAGCAATGGTTGCAGGGCGTAATGTTTGAGAGGGGACATGAGGAAGGGCTGTTTAGGGCTGGCAACATTCCAGTTCTTTCTTTTTTTTTTTAAGATTATTTATTTATTTATTTGACAGATAGAGACACAGCGAGATAGGGAACACAAGCAGGGGGGGTGGGAGGGGGCCGAGCAGGGAGCCCGGTATGGGGCTCAATCCCAGGACACTGAGATCATGACCTGAGCTGAAGGCAGACGCTTAATGACTGAGCCACCCAGGTGCCCCAACGTTCCAGTTCTTGGCTTGGGTGTTGATTTCACAGGTGAGTTCAGTTTATGATAATTCATCAAGTAGGATGCTTGTGATTTATGTACCTTTCTATATGCATATTTGAATAAAAAGTTTACTTTTATACGTAGTTTTTAAAAGTTTTTGGCAATTCATATTGGTTAGGATAGTTTTTCTAAAGTTGATATGCTATTTGAGAAATTTGCAAAAGAATCCTCCTAAAAATGCTAAAATGTTGGCAAAACAGAAATTGACAAGAGTTCAAAGGAAATCAGTATAAATGGAAAAACTCCCATTGCAATGCAGACATTTTAGATAAAGTCATAAGAATAATATATTCGTGAATATATTCATAAGAATGTTTACATTTGAAACCATATTCATCTTGACTATATTCAGTAAATGTATTCAAAATGAGAATCAGTAAATTTGGTATATCCAGCAATGAGCATATTCATAAGAATATATTCAAGAAAAATATGTTTCATGAATATATTCATAGAATTGGTAAATCTGTCAAATTTGGTGAATTGGCTTTTGGCAAATTGACCCAGATGCCCTGCTGGAAAGTGGGGAGGGGAGGGTGTCAGCAGCTTATCACCAGCTGGGATAGGCCAAATATTAGCTTACCAGGAATATTTCTTTGAACTGGAAGGAAAAATATGAATTCCAACTCCTGCACAATCCTCTTGTCTCTGCCCCTACTCAAGCCACTGACCTGACTGTGTAAGATACAGCTTTAGCCACCTCCTTCTGACTCTCAGAGAAGGAGACATCCAGACCATTCTAGAATAGTTAGCAGCCATTACCATCCAAAACATGACTTGCTCTGCATAGCTTGATGGAGACTCTCCTGAGCATTCAGTGACTAACTCTTAGGGAGAGTTTCAGAGTGGGCTCTGAGATTATCTGAGATTAACCCTACCCAGTGGCTAAACTACTCTGATTCCAAATGGCAGTTGCTCACATTTGCTCCACTGACCCAAAACACACAAATGGTTGAGCAAACCTCTTGGCTATCCCTTTATCTGTGCCTCACGCCCCAAAGGCAGTCTACGGGAGGATAAAGAAGATTGTATGAAGGTAGGGATTCACCCATCACCAGGGCAGAAGGTACTGCCAGACCTCAGACCTGCAGAGTCACTGCTGATCTCGATCCTTCTCCCTCAGAACGATTAATATTTACAATTACACTCAGCCTGCAGTTCCCTTGTGTGTGTGAATGCATATGGGTCTGGGGGGACCCAGACTGCAGAAAATGTGTGCCTCCAGCTCTGTCACACACCACCTACCCCTACCCCCAAACCTCCCTGAAGCAGCTCCAGGAAGCGTCATTCTCTGGACTGGGCATCCCAGGGAGTGCTGGCCAGCCCTGGTGTCCAGCAGAGGGGGCCCATGGTCTGCTCTGCCCCCAGCCTGCCCCCCTCAACATCCTGGACTCAGGCTCTCCTGTTCCACTGTGCTGTCCTGTCCTCCCCACAAGTGAGCCTCACAGCCTCTCCTGCTTCTCTGCTCATGGGTCTTCATGGGCCAGCCTGCCACTTGTTCCCCAACTCCCTGCCCCTCTGTCTTCTGCCATCATCTGGGAAGTACTACAGGACAAGAGTAAGGGATGAATTCTGAAGAACAACATCTGTGTTCCAATCTTGGCTGTACCACTCCCTGGTAACATGGTCTCAGGCAGCATGTCCCCATTTTAGACATGAGAGAACGGATGCACCCATAGGGATGTTGTGAGAACCAATGAGACCATCCATGTGGAAAGTTTCATGCAGTGCTTGCTATATGGTTCTCATTGAATTACGAAGTGCCCATCTGGTAAAGGCCTGCGTAGGAAGGGTTCCCTAACCCAGAAAACCAGATACCTCCAGAGATTACTTTGCTAATTTCCTACTTTTCTGAATAGCTCACACTTAAAATAATGTATCCAGAGGTCTTCTATGAACTTAGTCCCTCTTGGGCAGGGTAAAGATTGATGAGCTCAACACATGCCAGGCCCTGTTCTAGGTATTTGCTATTATCATCATCTGTTCAGCATTTCTGTCCCATGCGGGGGCAAAAGTGAACAGACCTCCCACCCTGGAGAGTATACAGGCTGAGGCATAGGAAACATGTCACATGTTTGGCACATGTGCTAATATAAACAAGTGCGTATATCTACAATAATCATAGTTTTAAATTTGTCTTTGGCTTTTTTTTTTTTTCCGGGAGGGGGCAGGGATTGAGAAAGAGAAAGTTCTCCTCCATCCCCGTTCATTGATTTCCACCTCCGGGCCCTCCCACATGCCTCTTCACTCTAGGCTTCCCCACACCCTCAACCATACCTTCCACTTTGGGCTTGGCCTCAGCCAGCCGCTCCTGGAACTTCTTCTTAAAGAACAGGGCCTGCAGTCGCTGCTGGTAGTGGTCGATCCTGTGGACAGGGCAAGCTACATCGTAAGACAACCCCTCCAGCCCAGGAGCTAGCTCCAGCCCCTCCTCCATGCCCATTGCCCTGACCTGCTCATTTCATAGAGGAAGCGGTCAGCACGGGCCATCCGCTCTATTTCATGCTTGTGCTCCTCAAGGAGGTCGATGTCACTTTTCTCTGGGATGAACTTGAGGAGCTGCAAAGAACATCAGATGAAGGTCAGACAGGAAACTGGTGAGAAGCTGATATGGGGGTGCAATGCACGGATGCCCATACACTGATCATGTTCAAGATGGGGAGCGGTCCTTAAAAGAGAGAGGCATCCTCATGTGGTGGGTTTATGCTTCATCTGCCTAAAAGGGGCCACAGGGCACCCAGCTCTAGACTTTTCTTTTTTCACTTTTTAAAACTGAGATGTACCTTATATATAGTATACCGTTCATTTTTTTAAATTTAATTTTATTGTGTTATGTTAGTCACCATACAATACATCATTAGTTCTTGATGTGGTGATCCACGATTCATTGTTTGCGTATAACACCCAGTGCTCCATGCAGTACGTGCCCTCCTTAATACCCATCACCGGACTAACCCATCCCCCCACCCCCTCCCCTCTAGAACCCTCAGTTTGTTTCTCAGAGTCCATTGTCTCTCATGGTTCGTCTCCCCCTCCGATTCCCCCTCCTTCATTTTTCCCTTCCTTCTCCTACTGTCCTCCATGCTATTCCTTAGCTTCCACAAATAAGTGAAACCATATGATAATTGACTTTCTCTGCTTGACTTATTTCACTGAGCATAATCTCCTCCAGTCCCATCCATCTTGATGTAAAAGTTGGGTATTCCTCCTTTCTGATGGCTGAGTAGTATTCCATTGTCTATATGGACCACATCTTCTTTATCCATTCATCTATTGAAGAGCATTTTGGCTCTTTCCACAGTTTGGTTATTGCAGACATTGCTGCTATGAACACTGGGGTGCATATGGCCCTTCTTTTCACTACATCTGTGTCTTTGGGATAAATACCCAGGAGTGCAATTGCTGGGTCATAGGGTAGCTCTATTTTTAATTTTCTGAGGCACCTCCACACTGTTTTCCAAGGTGGCTGTACCAACTTGCATTCTCACCAACAGTGTAAAAGGGTTCCCTTTCTTCACAATCTCTCCAACATTTGTTGTTTCTTGATTTGTCAATTTTTGCCATTCTAACTGGTGTAAGGTGGTATCTCAATGTGGTTTTGATTTGAATTTCCCTGATGGCTAATGATGATGAACATTTTTTCATGTGTCTGTTAGCCATTTGTATGTCTTCTTTGGAGAAGTGTCTGTTTATGTTTTCTGCCCATTTTTTGACTTGATTATTTGTTTTTTGGATGTTGAGTTTGAGAAGTTCTTTATAGATCTTGGAAATCAGACCTCTGTCTGTAGTGTCATTTGCAAATATCTTCTCCCATTCTGTGGCTTGCCGCTTTGTTTTGTTGACTATTTCCTTTGCTGTGCAAAAGCTCTTTATCTTGATGAAGTCCCAAAAGTTCATTTTTGCTTTTGTTTCACTAGCCTTTGGAGATGTATCTTGAAAGTATACCATTCTTAAGTGCAAAGCTCATTAACTTTTTTCTTTTAAACCCAAGTTTCTTGAGGTGTAATTTACATAAAATGTATCTATTTTTTTTAAATATTTATTTTAGTGAGAGAGGGAGAGAGAGAGAGAGCATGCACACAAGCAGGGGGAGGGGCAGAGGGAGAGGAAGAATCCCAAGCAGACTCTGTGCTGAGTGCAGAGCCCCCACACGGGGCTCAATCCCAGGACCCTGAGATCATGACCTGGGCCAAAATCAAGAGTCAAATGTTTAACCGACTAAACCACCCAGGTGCCCCAAAATGCATCCATCTTAAGTGTGCAATTCAAAGAGTTTGGACAAAATCACCCACTGAAGCCCCATCCAGATTAAGATACAGATTTCCATCCCCTAGAAAGTTCTCTTCTATTGCTTCAATAAGCCAACCCATCTCTCTCCCCATTATAACCTCTCAACTGAATTCTATTACCTTAGATTAGATTTGCCTATTCTTGAACTTCATATAAATGGATTCATGCTGTGTGTTTTCTTTGGTGTCTGGCTTCTTTTGCACAACATAATGTCTGAGACTCATCCATGATCTAAGTATTGGTAGTTTGCTTTTTATACATTGCTGAACAGTATTCTATTGTAAGAATATACCACAGTATATTTATTCACTTTCTTATTGATGGACAGTTGGGTTGTTCCATGAATAAAACTGTTATAAATATTCTTGCATATATCTTTTATAGTCAATGTTTGCACTCATTTCTCTGTATCTAGCAGTGGGAATGCTGGGCAGTAGAGTAGGTTTAGCCTTTGTGTGTACTGCCAAATTGTTTTCCAAATTATTGTACCCAGTGAGAATTCCAGTTGCTTCATGTCCTTGCCAACATTTGGCATTGTCAGTCTTTTCAATTTTAGCTATTCCAGTGGGTGTGTGGTTCTGCCTCAGTGTGATTTACTGTATTTCTCTGATGACTAAGAGTGTCGAGCCACTTGGAAATTCTCTTTCATGAAGTACACGTTCAAGGCTTCTGCTCATTTTCAAGTGGAGCTGTTTGTCATTTTCACTCTTGGAGTTGAGAGCTCTTTATTCTGAATAGGAGATCTTTTTTTTTTTAAAGATTTTATTTATTTATTTGAGAGAGAGAGAATGAGAGATAGAGAGCACGAGAGGGAAGAGGGTCAGAGAGAGAAGCAGACTCCCTGCTGAGCAGGGAGCCCGATGTGGGACTCGATCCCGGGACTCCAGGATCATGACCTGAGCCGAAGGCAGTCGCTTAACCAACTGAGCCACCCAGGCGCCCTGAATAGGAGATCTTTGCTAGATGTACATAAAGCAAATGTCTTCTAAGGTTTGGCTTATATTTTCACTCTAGTGTTGGTACCCTTTGATGCACAGAGTTCTTAATTCTAATGAGGTCCAACTGATGGTGGTTTTGTTTCATGCCTTCTAGGTTTCTCTTGAAGGATCCCATAAATTGAGGTGGAAGAGATGGGGGGAATATATGACTATGGGTCACTCTGACTTTACCTTGAGACCCAAGGGGGGATCGTAGCTCATACCTCCTGTCAAAGACCTCAATCCCCTGGAAAATATGCAGCCTTTCCTATCCTCCCCTCAGAAAGGCTGGTCCAGGGAGTTTCTATAAACCTCTACCCAACTCCTCATCCTCCAGCCTGATTTCTCCTTGACCTAAGAGCCTTGGCCTCTCTGGGGGCAGGAAGGGGTGCAGCTTCCCCCTAGTTTCAGCTCCCATCCCCTCCCCACCAGGGGCCTCACCTGCTCCAGCATGTCCTTAGCAAGGTCCTCCTGTTCATCCATCTTCAAGATGGCCTGCCGGATCTCCTCATTAGAAAGCTTCAACCTAAGGCAAAACACTGCCCCTTGAGCCCGGCCTCTCTGCTCAGGACAGACCCCAGCCCTTCTCCTCCCCTGCATTCTCTCCCTCATGTGAACATGGGAATATATTCCTTAATGCTCCCCCCTTACTTTCCCTAAACTCATATGGTTCACTCCATAAACTAAATAATGAGATATTTCAGTCTCTAAGTATAGACTTGAATCTGGTGTCTTGCTTGAGTCTCTGTCATAACTGATAGGGACATTTGAAAAGGTCCATCTTTAGTGTAGACGGAGAGACAGGGTAAAATGTTTCTGATCCTTCTCCTCCTTATGCCTAAAATATCTACTGCATCTCCATGGGAGGATGGGAATATCAGCAGGCCATGAAGGGGGCCGTTTCCTGCTTCCTTCATTGTCAGAAGACAGAATAGCTCTCAGTCTTCTGATGGTGCCTCAGCTCCCACACAGCTGTTCCCATATGTCTTGCTGTCTGGGTGATGGAGAAGCCACCCCCCTCCACAGACACACACACAGACATACACACACACACACAGCCCTTCCCTATCCCCTCCAGATGCACACCACTTGGATCCCTGGAGATACAGAATTCTCTCTCACCTTCAAGAGAGAGAAACTGAGGCCTGGGGCCTGGGGGAAGAAAGGGGAATGGATGTCCCAGAGATGGCTAGGGCAGCACTAAGAATAGTATGGGTGGTGGTGCCCTCTGACCCTGGCTCAGGCAGGAGGCCTCGCACAGAAGCTGTGCTGTTAGCGCAGATACTGCCCTGTTTGTTCTGCAGCCACGGGAAATGCTTGGGGGCTGACATCATGCTGCTCCGTGGCCTAAGCCTAGTGGGGCCCTCCATGGGCTTAGAGCAATTCTGTTGCCAGATGATGACCAGGCTGGTCAGGGATGTCGTGACTGGGGCAGTTTCCTGTCGGCAGAGCCCCACACTACTGCTGAACGTGGGGTCCCAAGAGAGGGTTCTAGATCAGTGGTCTCCTACCATTCCCAGGAGACAGCAGGGGAAGTGAAGAGACTGTTGTCACCCATTCCTCTGCCACCCCTGTCCCCTAGACATTCAGTACCACTGTAGGTTTTTGCTCTAGCCCTCTCAAGGCTCTACTTTCTTGTTGGGGGGGTTCATCCCTCCCACCAGGGGCTAACAAGGCAGGACAAGCACATACTTAGAGAGAAGGATGATGCAGTTCTGTGCCCTTCGGCCGTCAATGACTGATAGCTCTTTGACCTTGCGGGAGGCCAGGTAGATGTCCTCTGTGGAGCCCAGCTCTTTCTGAAACCAACAAGCCAAGTAAAACGGTTGAGGCATGCGTGTGTTCCCCAATCCTCTCCTTACCCACCCCCCAGGAGCCACTCCCACACCAACCACGGGATGTTCCTGGTGTGAGGGGAATAAAGATGGAAAGAAAAAGACAGGAAAGAGAGAGAGAGAGAGGAAGGTGGTTAATAACCATCTCTACTAGAAGGCATCTGGGACTTTACCATAGGCTAGAATGGGTTGGGGGCAATGAAGAGCCCCCTTTTTTAAAGACTGCCCTTTCTGGACAAACTAGAGAAGGGACTGTTCCAGTGGTGGAACTGATCCCTATGGCTTTGGGCACTGTTATGGTCCCCAGCATCCCAGAAAATCAGCCCTCACTCCACCACCCTACCCGGAGAGCTTCCCCAAGCTTATGATGAGAAGCTGGTTTGAAATCCCCATCAGGCTACAGTTCCTGGACTCCTAGGTACTTCAAGCACAGCCCAATGTGCCCAGAGTAGAGGGCATCCACAAGTCCAGAGGTGGGGAAACTGAGGCAGAATTCCATGAAGAATTATCTTCACTGGGGTTCCAACAGCAGATTCCCTCAAAATCAGATTCCTTCCCTTCTCTTGGGCCTTTGGTGAGGTAGACAGGAAACTAGTTTTTACCCTGGGAGGTCCCTCCAAGCACATGCTCCCTACTGCACAATTCCAGAGGCTGTCATTTCACATCATTATCCCTGTGAATTGTACCCTTGGGATTGTGCAGTGCCCAGCCTATGCAGTCTTACAGGATGGCTTTGCCTTGGGCCAGGTAGATAAGACAATAGACCTAGATGCTTTCTCCTTAATCCAGTAGACATTCACCTCCATTGCTGGTAGGGGTCTGTTTGAATTACTTCCCTCCTCTACATTTCTGCTTTCTCTTTGGGAACCCTTTCCTGTGTTGCTTATAGGGATGAGTCATAAAGGTAGAAGGCAGAATGAATAAGCCCTCTCTTTTGACCAGTACAGGGCAGCAGCCCAGGACAGTGGTTAGAAGTTAGAGTGTCCAGAGCCCCAAGAGTGACTCACCTGCTGAGAAGGATTAGTTATCAGCTCCTAGGCAGGTAGCAGCCACAGCCAACAGAGAATTAAACATGCACAACGTTAGCCAAGAGGTTCAGGGACCCCAGGGACAGTAGGAGAGACATGGAGACCCCTGAACATTTACTCTGTCTACCCAATCCCAATGAGACCCACATGGTTGGAGATGGAGACTAACAATTAGCCCTGGACAGGAGGTGCTTTTAGCAGACATGCACTCACAGAGAAGCCACAAAGTGGGGAGTAGACAGGTCCCCTGCCTGCCCTGGGCCCAGTGGGACCACCATTCCCCAGTTGGGGCAGGCCCGGCCCCCAAGCTTCCCAACCCCAGGCCTTGGCTGCTATTCTTCCCTCTTCTCTGTTGGGAAACTGCCCAGAGGGCAGAGAGCATTTCTCTCTGCTGGATAACTTCATCTTTCTAAATAGAAGAGGAGATACAACCAGAAGGGGCCAGAAACATGCAGAAGTTGCATTCATTGAGGCAAATAAAAGCAGGTGTCCCCAAATTTCACCCCTTTCCATTTGTCTTTTGATTTCCAAGGGAGTTAAGGGGACAGAGCCCACACCCAATTCTCCCTTTCGGACCCTGATGGAATTGAAGTCACTAACTCAGGAGCTGCAGAGGACATAGAGGGAAGATCACAGCTCATAGGACCTTCCTCCCCACCAAAACATGCACCCTGGGGCCCAAGATAGGAAGAGGAGGTCACCAGGGACCAGAGCCACACAGCCTCTGGAATCTTTCAAGCTCTGCTGCTGTGAATTCAGCCCGAGTCTGGGAGAATCACCAAGTGACAATAGTCTGATTGAGCCCAGCCCCGAAATAGGGGGTTAACAGAGGAGACAGGGGACAAAAGGGGACAGTCCACCTTAACACTTCTCCAGTCACCAAACTGAGAGGCCCCAAACCCAGTCTGTTCTAAACCCCATAACCCCTCTTTTCCCCACTGGACCCCATCCTAGCCCCACCTCAGGGCACAGAGACTGGGTGGGGTGGCCTGGAACCCTGGCCAAGAGAAAGACTCTCCAACTAGGGGGAGGTGTGTGATTGACCATGCCTGATACACCCCTTGCACATGCTCCCTCTATCCCACTTGGGAGCATCAGTGCATAGGAGCACCAAGGACTCAGAAGAGTCCCTTCCCATGCTGTTAGGCCACAGCTGCTGCCAGCAGCCATGCCAGCCTGATACGGGCAGAGGCTAAAAATGTTGCCTGGGATTAGGGTAAAGAATCAGATACCTTGAGCACCTACATTTAAATTAAATAACAATCGTCTGGTTTTTCTAGAATCCCAAGTCAGGATTAGAGCCCGGCCCCAACTCTGTCCCTTTGGCTAGGCTCCTAAGACGAGTTTCATGTGCCCTCAGGAAGGATTGTCCACAGGCCTGAACTTGGCAGAAAGCAGTGGGGAGCCCAGCCACAACATGCAGCTGCTACCCAGGGCCCAGGAAGATGCAGACCCCACTCACTGGCACCTGGGGTATCCTCAAGTGCTGGCATCCTGGGCTCAGCAGAGGGGATTGGAGAAAGTGGCACAGTATGGAAAAGAAATGACCAGAGGGAGACCAGAGAGAACACACTCTAAAGCCTCGAGGCTGGGAATGTCCAAACTGGACTTGGGGGCAGGGCCCCCAGATGTGCTAGCTAAAGTGCAGATTCCTCAGCCCTGACTCATCTTCCGACTCACATTCATGCGAGGATGAGGTATGAGAATCAGCACATTTGGCAATCCCCACTGGCACTGCCTCGGGAATGCCCCGTGTTCTGCCACCCTCCCACTCCTCCTACTGCTGCTGGAAGAGCAGGCTGACTGGCCAGCCATCTGTAAGTAGTGTCTGCAGAGCAAAGCCCAGGACTCTCCCAGCCCTGCCCAGGCCCAGACCCAACCTTAACCCCCGAACAAGACCTGGAGCAGCTCCATCTTCCTAGAAACATTGACATCCTCGGCTAACTGACTCGTGGGGGTGTTGGGAGAGTATGGTGGAGAAAGTAGTTTGAAATTTATCATGCCTGCTAGGTGTAGTCTCTAGATCCTGGGGTCAAAGAGAGAACAGTGGCCAGGGCTGTGACTCCACCTCCAGTGCTCCAAGATGAAGGACAAATGGACAAAATGCTATTCCATCATTCAGTGTGTAAATACACACAACTGTGAGCCAGAACTGGAATACAACAGGATATTTCCCCTACTGCACTGCATACCTCTAATTCTGATCCATGTACCTAGCAAAGCATGGTACCTAATAAGGAATAAAATCATTCAGTATACCTGGGAGGAAGGGAGGGAGAAAGAAGAGGTTGAGGGTTGGATTCAAGGGGTATAGGTGAAGTCAAAACTGGAAGTCAAGACCCAAGAAGATGGGGGCAGGGAAAGGCCTTACCTGGTGCCTCTGATAAGCTGAAAACATTTTTTCAAAGTCCTCTAGGTCCAGAATCCGAAATACCTGCATGTCATCAATCTCATTCCATACAGTGCCAGGGACACGTTCCTAAGATTCAGGACAGGGAGAAGACCCAATGTTTGACTCAACTCCTTCATGACGGAGAGGTCCAATGCCTCCCTAACTCCACCTGTTCCCAGCTGCACAAACTACAATAGTCAGGCTTTCAGGCCTTCAGAAAGGGGTCAATTCATCTCCCCCAAACCTTCAATACATTGTTCCAGGGCAGAGGCCAGAGACAAGCTCCTTGTCCTCCCTTTCTCATGGGGCCACATAGACGTGTGTTCCAGAAATCAAATGGAGGGCAAGAGTGATGGGTAGGCAAGTATGAAAGAGGGTATGAAACTCCTTCCTGAAAAACAAAACCAAACCAGTGTTCTCAGGGCACACTCCCTAAATGTCAGGGTTGGCTGGAGTCACTGCAACGAATAGTGCCCACACATATTTGAGATCTTCAAATCCTCAGTGCGCACTATATTTCCCGTATCTGAGATTGTCATTTTCTCTTCCATGGGGTCTTCCTCCCACTTTCCCAGATTCCCAGAAAGTAGACAAATGCCAAAGCCGGGGACATCCTGGCCCCTAGAGTGACTGTTCAGGCCAACAAGACGGTCACACTTCCTGTTGGTCAGACCCAGGGAAAGTGGCTTATCCATCATGGTTGGGATGTGTCCAAGGGTTTACATTCCAAGGTTTCTCCACCTAAGCACTGCCCCACCTCTGTGTGGGACCCTGGCACTGAACCCCCACTCCAGGGAGAGGCTCCTTCAGCAAGGCCAAGAACACCCCAGTGGTCTTCTAGCACCTTGACAATGGCTCAGAGGGCAGAGAGCACAGCCTCTTCAGGGTACTCACTTCTGTCCTCCCAGGAGTCCTTGCCTCATCCTGAGCTTTGCTGTCCTTTAAAATGGAATCTCCCACCTTCCTCTGCCTAAAGGGCAGCTGGGGAACCTTCCTAAGGCCACGACCCCCTCCTCCCTCCATCTCCCCCTCAGCAAGGCTTAGAGAGAGAAACATACCTTTCACTCACTTTTATTTTCTTAAACTCTGGAAAGGGGAGGCTAGGCCAGAGCAGAGTGGGGGGCATTCCTGTGGCCTTTCTAAGGCCAGGGACCCTCTTGTGGAATGCTGGGCTGGGAAACTCAGAGCAGCAAGGGATACAGGCAACTGGCCAAACCCAACACAGACACATTCTTTTCATGGCAGAAACAACCACTGTGTGTGTGTGTGTGTGTGTGTGTGTGTGTGTGTGTGTGGGTGGGTGTGTACACAGGAGCATGCATGGAGTAGGGGAAGGGGACAGGGGAAAGAAGCCAGGCCCCTGGAATGGGGTATGTGGGAGGCAGAGAGAAGATGTGAGGGAGAACTGAACAGGAAAGCAGGGAAGGAAAAGCTCTCAGTGGTTCCCATCTGAGTCTAGACCTGGGGTGGAGGTGGGCTCCATGGGAAATCCCACACAGGTAAAGCTTGCCACTGTTCTTTACTCCCAGTGAGGCCGGGCTAAGAAAGGGCTGGAATGTAAGAGCTGGATGGTTAACACTAGGGAGAGTTTCCCCTGAGAGAATGGACTGAGTGCCCAGCTCTCCCACCCTTCTTGCCAAATGCCACCCCATCCCCATATGCAGCCCTTCGTGGGGGTATAGCTGAGCTCTGGAGCCAGCTGAGCACTGGAGCCATAATCTATTTCCTAGTATTCTCCACATCCTACACTTCACCAAGTTGCCCTGATGTGCCCAGCGTGTAGAATGATCCTGACTTTAATTTTTGCATCACTCTAGCCAAAACCTCTTCACCTCCAGTCTAGATCCCTGGGACTTCTGCCCTCTACACCCTTTATATGCCAGAGAAATCTTTCTCCAAAACACTTTTCATTGTGTTTCTCTCACTGAGCATTTGGAGTCCAACAGAGCAAGCTAGCTTGCATTCCCAGCCTCATCACTATGTGGGACTGTTGGCAAATAGAGGGGTACTATTCTCTTCTCATTTCACATAAAAGAAAGCAGAGTCTCAGTGATGCTTGCTTACTGAGTTGAAGGATTAGGTGAGATAACACACTTAAGGCATGCATGGTTGTGCCACAAATAACTCACCTAATATTATTATGAATTTCTGTTAGTCACTATTCCAAATACTTCATATGTCAATTAATCCTCACAATGATCCTTTGATATAGATGCCATAATTACCCCAATTTTATAGAACAGGAACCTGATGCCCAAATGATTAAATAACTCCTGGTCACGTGATTAAAAGCTTGGGAGTGGGCTAATAAGTCCACAAATATTATTCAATCCCCCCCACCTACTCCTGCTGAGAAATGTCTACAACTCCCACGAATCCTCCCCATTACCCATTCTATCAGACCTGTACTTTCCAGTCCAGGAATGAAACTCTGGCCTGCTTTGGGTCCCTGAGGAATTTATATAGATTTTATTATTACTAGACCCCAGTGAAAATCCTAAGTACAAAGCTCTATTTGATGAGAATGTTGCAAATATATTAGTTGCCTTGTCTGTTTTCCTTAACTGTTAAGGTGCCTAATCAACTTTTCATTACCTTTTAAAATTTTTCAGTTATACAAAGGCAACCTACTGAATGGGAGAAGATATCTGCAAATTATATATTCGGTAAAAGGCTTAATATCTAAAATATATAAAGAACTTACACAACTCAACACCAAAAAAGAAAACCCTAAATAATCCAATTAAAAAATGCGCAGAGGACCTAACTATGCATTTTTCCAAAAAAGACATACAGATGGCCAACAGACAAATGAAAAGATGCTCAACATCATCAGGAAAATACAAATTAAAACCACAATGAGATATCACCTTACACCTGTCAGAATGGCTAAAATCAAAAAGACAAGAAATAACGAGTGTTGGTGAGGATGTGGAGAAAAGAGAGCCCTTGTGCGCTGTTGGCAGGAATGCAAACTTGTGCAGCCACTATGGAAGACAGTATAGAGATTTCTCAAAAAAAAAAATAAAAATAGAAATACCATACCATAGCATAACATATAGAGTTGTAAAACCACTATGCTGTACACCTGAAACTAATGTAACATTGTGTCAACTATAATAAAAAAATTTAAACTTTTTTCTAAAAGAAAGCAAAAAAAAAATCTTTAAGTTTTAAGTACAGGAGATAATTTTTTTTCTTTACCACAAAGAAGTATATATATTATTTCTGATCATGAACAGTGAATGTTTCCACACAGACTGTGGCCTTTGGTTCTGCAGAGCTGTTTGTCCGCTTGCCTCATGACTGTGGGGAAGGACACACAGGGCACAGCTGTGCAGTGCAGTTGTCACAAATGTCAACCATGTGGCTTCAAAATTCTGATAACAGGTGGCTCTAAAATTTTACCAACTTAGATTGGAGATGTTATCAGAAGCTCAGGAGACTGTGGGCTATATTCATGCTTTGTCTTTCCACCTTGATTATAAAACCAGAGATAGAAGGAATCTTAGAAATCTCACAGATGAGCAAACTGAGGTACAAAGTGAGTGATTTATGCAGGTTGCACAGTTTATCAGAGCCAAATCCGGTTTAGTTAAAGGTTAGAAATTCCTCTTCAATCCTTCCCTAGGATCTCTAGATGTTTCCTTGAACAAAATTCCTAATTTGCCAGATTCAAAGCTCTTACATGGCAATGCTTTGTTTCACCTCTTATTATTATCTATCACAACCCCCAGCAAAAAGCTTTACACAAGGTAGCCCTCAGACTGACTGGCTAGCTGGTCTACCATTATGAGAGCCAGCTAACACATAGCTGGCCACCTATTTCACAATCTCACATCTCTTCCCACTTGAATCTCCATCTGAGCTCATTTGAGCTTGCATAGAATGGTACAGTTATGAATTCCCCAAGAGTTAGACCAAGAGGTTCATACAACAAGGTCAGAGGACATCCATTAGTCCCAGCTCCAAAATGATGTCTTCATGGCTGCTGCTGAATTGTGTGTATGGATCAGGCTAATTGAACTCAGTTACCGTGTATGTGTAAACCTCAAGGACAAAGCCACAGGTCCTAATACGATTTAGTACAGAACCAGAGGCAGGGCTTGACCCAGGCTGGAACTGGCCTTAAATTACTAGCAGTCTAAAGCAACCCAGGTTATCTCTACTCCATGCTCGTGAGAGTCCAACAGAGGAATCTCACACATGGACCTGGGTTTGGTGGTTATTGTGAATAATATTCATGAGGGCCTCTCTCTGCTGAGCAGTCTAGAAAAGTACCCAGTGTGTCTAGCTTCCCCCCAGGAGGATGCCAAAATGACTACATCTTGACATCCAATTCTTCATGGCAAGAGTGCTGTCCTGTCCCCTGCCATGGCCTCATCATTTCAGTCCTTTGAACACACTGCCCTGATCTTTACCATCTCTAGACCTTGGTCCAAGTTCTTTGCCTATATCTTCCACCCTTTTCCTCAAATAGACCCTATCCTTAAAATTCTAGCCCAGGCATTGTATTGTCTAGAAAGTGACCCTGCTTCGCCCATGCTCTGGTATCAATATCACTCCGTTAACCCTCAGCACATACAAATTCTGTCTGCAGGTGTCTTTGCCAATTGAGCCTTAGCACATGCCAAGCTATTTCCTCCCATTGTAGATGTTCTTCCCAGTGAACAGTGAGCTGTCTGACATCAGCAATCCCATCTTCTGCATTTACTATGCTTTCCCTTATCCCCACCAAAGAAGGAACCCAGAAGGGGCAATCTACAAACAATGAGCAGGCAATCCATGGGGCTGACTGGCACTGGCTATAGGAGAATAGACCTACTGATCTTTTTTTTGTTACTTACCTCATTCAGCTTGACCCAGTTGAAGGACTTCAGTGGATGGGAAGGCTGGGGAGCACACTTCTTCCTGAGTGGGATGTCATTGCTGGGGCAGGGGTCTGGAGGGAGAGGCAGGCCCATGCTGAAGCACGGTGGGGCACCGGGGGGAGTGGGAGGCCCACCAGGTGGAAGAGGTGGTGGTGGAGGTGGAGGACAGCAGGCAAATGGGAGAGGGGGCGGAGGTGGAGGCAGGTCATTGGTTGTCATTGAGGAAGACAAGGTAAGTGGGCCCCCAGGGGGAGGTGGGGAAGATACAGGTCCTGTCTGTGGGAAGACAGAAAAATTGAAAAGATAAAGCTATCAACAATGATGCCTTTCAGGCCCCCACCACACTATTTCTTTCCTTATTCTTATTCTTCATTTACACTAGAACCCCAATCCTGCTCTCACCTCCACACACATTTTGCTCCCCCATTTCCTCTCTGTATCCCGAACATCCAACATAAACATAGACACAACCACAGCCACATACACATAGGTAAAACACACATACATAACACTGGACAAAGTCATAGTTATAACAATGCAACAGCAGGAATGATACATATGGTTGTGTAGGCTACTGTCTGCACAAGGGCATCCAGCTGCACAGGGAGGGGTGCATAAAATCATACTTGCACTCTGCTTTCCCAGGTGTGCTTCCTGGGACAGTGTCACCCAGGGGAAAGGGCACTGGTTTTTCTAATTAACACAAAGGTAGCCACCTTTACAGCCTCACAGTTCCCCTCTATCCTGGCCTGAGGTCCTCCTCTAACTTCTCCTTCATCCTGGGGTCCTTAGCCCTTCCCCACACCTGTTCTTCCCACTTTATCCTGAAGGTCTCAGCTCAATATGTAAAGAGAGGAAGGTGTCCACATACTGAGATTTCACTGAGTTGGGCTACCAGTTCTGCCACTTGTCCTCGAGCCTGGCGCAGGTCCTGGGACTCTCGGGCCAGCTTATCCTTCATCTTGTTCAGTGTCCGCATCATCTCTTCCTTCTCCAATGTCTTTGTCTCACATTCTCGCTCCTTCCTCTCTAGCTTGCTCACCAACTCCATGTGTTCTGGGATGGGGGTGGGACAGGAGAGGAAATGGGAAGAGACAATATGAATCTGTGTGTGTCTACCTCTAATAGGTCCTGGGCTGGGCAGGGGAGGGGTTGTACGGAGCATGCAGTGGCTTTAGGCAGAGCCCCTTACCTTTCCGGAACTTCTCTGCCTGGTCTTGCCACTGTTTCACTTCATTCTCATTGATGAGCCTGGTGGGGAGTACAGGAAGGGTCTGTTGATTGTTGGCTCATAACTTCCCAGAAGACATATCATCCCCCTATTCCCCACATCAGTTCTGTGATCTCCAATCTGTCCAGCCACATCAAGGAGGCTAGGATTTTGACTCTCCAGATGTCTCTCCAGGTCCCCAGCCCTGCCCAGTTCTCGTGTATCTCTCTGTGGACTGTGAAAATTGAAAAGACCCTTAAATAACTTATGATCCAACCCCTTGTGATATAGTTGAAGATCTTGAGACCAGAAATGAAGACAACAGCTTAACTAATGGTAGAACTAGGACTAAATCTCAGGCTTCTTTTAGTTGTCTGATGACTTGTACTCCCTTGTAAAAATAAATTTTTTGCACTGAGATCAAAATATTGACCCTACCATGGTCTAGGCTTCCAAAGACCAATGTGTAAGAGCAAGAAAAATCACCCACCTCAAAACACAGAATGAGTATGTTGAGGGTGAAGAGGGAAATGTATCTAAATCACAGGAAGTCCTCACTCATGTCAAACTCTTGGAATGGGGATTAAGCTATTACCTAGACACCAACCAAAGTGTAATAGAAATGAAATCCCAAAGTGAGATCTCAATAATTGGGCTTTTTGTTTGTTTTTGTAACTCTGAAAATGTGGGAGTTAGATCCATGAATCTTGGCTCCTCAATCACATCAAGGATATAAAGAGGGGACAGAGTATGGAAAGGGACATAATTTGTGCAGAGAGTTCTTTGGAGAGAGCCATTGCTGTCCTTCTTGGAGGTGCTACCTCCTTCATCATCATCCACTAGCTTCTTTGGACCACTCAGAGTTCTGACCCACATTCCCTGATGTTGGGAGGGAGGCATGGTGGACTAGGGTCCAACTTGGGGCCAGGCAGTTCCAAAGAGTGAAGAAACATTAACTGGGAAAGTGGTGCTGTGCTGGGACCATCCAGCACTCCTAGAGTTTGTTGGTACAGAGATTGCACAAAGGTTTTTCATGGACCAGAGGTAAGCATCATGGAAAAATTGGGCTGATGCCATTTTAAGTCCTTTCCAAGATGTCCACCTGGCAGAAAATTGGACACTTGGACATTGTGCCATTGTGCACTAGATTGTTAGTGAATCAGGAGCTGATGGAAGGGATGGTACCAACCAGTCTTAGGGGATAAAAAGGCCTTGAATGGCCAGTGACCAGGGTTTTATAGTGAGAGGCATGCAACAAAGAGCTTCAGAAGATCCCAGAAATAATTCATGTCTTTACCTTTGTGACAAGGCCAGAGAATAGGAAGCCTGTTTACTAGGTTATCTAATCAAGTAACACCTTTTCCCCTTCTCCTTCCTGCCCCTGCACTGCCTCTGATAGGGATTAAAAATTGGTTAGCTAATAGAAGGGGATATGTGTGTAGAATGGGTTAGAAGAAAAACAGAACAGAGAAAGAAAGCCAGTCATCACACATGCCCTTCCCACTGCACCGTCCAGCCCCAGTCCAGGGAAGAGAGAGATTTAAGGCTAAATCAAATCTAGAATTCACATGGTTCACATCTGAGACTAGTCCTTCTAGTTGCAGATTTGAGACTATGTTGATGGCTTAAAATGATCTTAGGACTTCCATTGCCCAAAAAGAAGCAAAAACTTCATTGGACCTGAGGCATTTTCATCCTCTGGCAGAGGAAAAGCTTCCCCACTAAATAGTGTAAAGAGTTAGTAGAAAACAGAAATAAAAATCAGAAATAAAGCTGCATTTTGATTACTTTGCTAGTTGCACTTGTCCAGCATACCAGGTAGGATTAACTATATCAATACCCAACTACTTGTGCAAATGAAAACAGTACCATGAATAGTTCAAAAATCATTTTCTACCTGGCTTTGGAATGTGACACCATGAATACTTAAGAGCCAATTTATCTCGTTAAAGGGCAACTGGACATGTATAGTAGCATTATTTACAAAAGCCAAGATATGGAAGCAGCCCAAGTGTCCAACCATTGGTGAATGGATAAAGAAGATGTGGTGTATTTATACAATGGAATATTATGCAGCCCTAAAAAGAATGAAATCTTGCCATTTGCAATGACATGGATGGAGCTAAGCAAAATAAGTCAGTCAGAGAAAGACAAATACCATATGATTTCACTCATAGAAGGAATTTAAGAAGCCAATCAAATGAGCAAAGCAAAAGAGAGAGAGAAATCAAGAAACAGACTCTTAGCTATAGAGGACAAACTGATGGTTACCAGAGGGGAGGGGGGGCAGAGGGATTGGTGATATAGATGATGGGGATTAAGGAGTGCACTTGTCATGATGAGCACCGGGTGATGTATGGAATTGTTGAATCACTACATTGCACACCTGAAACTAAAGTAACACTATATATTAACTAACTGGAAATTAAAACAAAAACTTAAAAAAGAAGCTAAGTGAAATAAGTCAAGCAGAGAAAGTCAATTATCATATGGTTTCACTTATTTGTGGAACATCAGGAATAGCATGGAGGACATTAGGAGAAGGAAGGGAAAAATGATGGGGGGATATCGGAGGGAGAGATGAACCATGAGAGATGATGGACTCTGAGAAACAAACAGGGTTTTAGAGGGGAGGGGCGAGGGGGGATGGGTTAGCCCGGTGATGGGTATTAAGGAGGGCACGTAGTGCATGGAGCACTGGGTGTTATACGAAAACAATGGATCGTGGATCACCACATCAAAAACTAATGATGTATTGTATGGTGACTAACGTAACATAATAAAATTTAAAAATAAATAAATAAATAAAAATAAGTAATTTTATTTAAAAAAAGTTAAGTAAAAGTTTAAAATTAAAAATTAATGTGTTAACATAACTTCTGATAATTGATGTGACTTTAAACTTGGTTCTCTGTATTTCTCAATATACAGGGTCAAAGATAAGCCAGACTTAGGCTCTGACATCCTTATCCAACAGTCTTAGTTAATTGCCATGTTCTATTTCAGTGATTAGCAAACTTTCTCTAAAGGGTTAGAATAACTATTTTAGGTTTTATATGCCAGGTACAATCTCTGTCACATATTCTCATTTGTTTTTAAAAACTTTTAAAATGTAAAAACTATTCTTAGCTCATGGGTCATACAAAAGCAAGCTGGAGGATTGTTTAGCCCACAGACCATTGTTAGTAAGTTTAAATTCTTCCTCTATCTACTCCATGCAATGGATCATTAAAAGCTGAGTACGGGGGCACCTGGGTGGCTCAGAAGGTTAAGCGTCTACCTTCAGCTCAGGTCGTGATCCCAGGGTTCTGGGATCGAGGACCACTTCGGGCTCCCAGCTCAGTGGGGAGTCTGCTTCTCCCTCTGCCTCTCCCACCCCCCAGTTTGTGCTCTCTCTTTAGCTCACTCTCTCTCTCTCTCAAATAAATACATAAAATCTAAAAAAAAAAAAAAAAGCTGACTACACCCCCTATAAACCTGTGCTGTTCAATATGGTAGTCACTAGCTATGTCATATCACTATTTGAATTTAATTAAAATGAAATAAAATTTTAAATTCAGTTCCTCAGTCACACTATCCACATGTCAAGTGCTCAACAGCCATGTGTAAACAGGGCAGATATGGAATATCTCCATTATCTCAGAGGATTCTATTGGACAGGTGCATTTGGAGACATCTGGTTTATGAGAGGGAGCAGAGGTTTCACTGGTGAGAGTCCATGCAGGAGATCGAGAGGGAAGGAGGAAGACAGGTGAGAGCTGGCCACTGCTCACATGTTAACAATGTTCTTGACGTTGAAGTTCTCCAAGGGAGCCAGGTCAGGGTCCACACCCCTCTCATCCTGGAGGACAATCTGTTGAAGGATCCGGTCCAGGAGCTGCCACTGCTGGAAATAGCCACCGTTCCGCTTGTCTGCGAGGACAACAGGCATCATAACCTCACTGAGCCCTGGAATCCCCTGGTGCCCTGCCCTAGAGTCACTGCCTGGGCCCAGGCTGATGAAGCATGCCCTCTCCCTCCCTTCATAAGCTCCCAGTCTGATGGGGGAGGCAATGATGCTACTGATGCAGATGCTGATGATGGAGATTCGCAAATGCGATCATTTCCTAACGATCTGCAACTGACTTTCTATGAGTGTGTCAATCCTCTAGACACATTTCTCTACTCCCTGAAGTGCTTCCTGGCTGCCTTTCTTCCCTATAGGTAGGTACCCTGAGTAGCCTATGCCTTGGGAATGCAAATTGCCTTTTCCATTATCTAAAAAAAGCACCTTTCAGAAAGTAAATCTGCCCCAAAATATTACCTGCTAAATAATGAAGTCTCCAGGGAAATTTAAAAAAAGAAAATGTTTTAGGATTATCTATGCTGTTGTTCTACAGTGAAAGGTGAATGGAAACTCACTACAGGTATGCACTAAGAGAGAGTCAGAGTTGGAGTTGGAGTTGGAGTTGGGTTGGAGAAGTGCTAATGGAATCCAGGCAGACTTCTCAGTGAAGGTGACCCTGTACTGTGAAGGCAAAAGTTTGTGTGTGTTTCCTGACCTCACAGGGCCCCACTCCCATCCTCTGTAATCATGGTTTGGTGGGACATGGACTTTCTTTCCATGTGCTAGCCACAAGCCCCTCTGCTTCAGTTCTTGACCCCAAGTACTTTGTCTCAACTGACCACCAAAGGAGGTCAACCAGGACAATGCTGACCTCAAAGTCAAACCATAATGCTTACAAAGTGGAAGGTCATGTCAACAAAGCCCCATTTTGAGGCAGAAGAGACCCATTGACATTGCCCATGAAGCACAACACACAAGAACCTGATAGAGAAGTCAGGTTTCTCAGGGACTTCCTATATCTTCCGTGAAGATCTCTGTACTGAGCTTTGGAGAACTGATAGCTTCCTGGTCTAGGTCACTGTGTCCGGTTTCCTTTCCATCACTTCAGTGACATAGACATTGCAATGTGGCATAGTTTTCCACTTACCCTCCACCCAGGAAAACAGGGTAAAGCCAGGCCACTGGCTCACCAAAGTAGAACATGTTTCATCTAAGGCCGTGAACCCCAAAAAACAAAAATTCCTTCATATGTTCAGACTCACCCAGTCTCAAGTTCATTCACTATAAATCATATATAATAATGCAAACTCTTTAAGTCATTTTCAGGTTTAGAGACACTATGCCAAAGAGCCTTGCATCATGCATGGCCCAGAGCTGGCACATAGTAAACTGGTTATTGCCACCATCACCATGAAAACCAACACCACCATCACCACCAGTAGAGAGTCTGCCTAGGTTGATCATCATGGTTGGCCATAGTAGTCTTCCAAATATTCAATTTTGTGAAAAGCTTAAATACCAAATGGTACAGTTACAGCTCATTTCAAATTGCATGCTGGGGTGGTTATTAGTGATTATATATAATTTATTCAGTCACTGTACACACCTGGATCTTAAAAAGCTTAGCATCTGCTAAGCTTAGATGCTGACATCTGATATTTGCAAAGAGAGGCAGGGGCAAGTGTGTTAAAGTAGAGCTCACAAGGCCTAGATGGAGGAGTTGATAAAACCTTGAAAAAAGTCATGCTCAGTCTACATCTGTGCTATGCCCCCAAATACAAAGCTTCTTTTTGGAGCTCCCCAAGATGACTGATCACTCCTCTGTCATAAGCTGACAGCCAGAGCTGTTTGACTTTACAGTGATCAAGCTACTGCTTGGTAGACCAGGACATTAGCATTCTTCAGGGCCAAGTCCACAGCTTCTCCCCTGGGTGACAGTGGAAGTCCTGATCCCAAAGAGGGAGGAAAGAACAAGGGCCTGAGTCCTGTGGCCAGGCCTCCTGGGGACATGTGCAGAGAGAGACTCAGTCAGACTCACCAACCCAGGGAAGTCCTGACACCTTGTCTCAACCTGCCCCAGGCCAAGGCTCAGGCCAGCTGAGGAAGTGGCAAGTGCGGCCTACTTACAGGGCATCTGAAGGCAGTGGTGTAGAACAGATAGCAAGCAGGGGTAGGCCTCGGTGTGCTTTAGCTTCTTGTGGATCAGCTCAAACATCTGGGAAGCACTCTTGGTGTCAATGTGGACCTGAGGGAGTAGAGGGCACAGTGAATGGGGAGGGCGCAAGCCGTGGAAGAAGAGGGGAGAAAACCCTACTTCCATCCACTGAGCCCCATTTCCCAGGATGACATTCATTCTCCTGCTTCTGGCCCAGGCTCCAAAGGAGAGGCACAGAGAAAAGGAGGAGGGAGATGTCCTAATTATATGAAGCAGGATTTCTCAATCTCAGCATATTGGCATCTTGGACCGGATCATTCTTTGTCGTGGGAGCTGTCCTGTTCATTGTAGGCTGTTCCACAGCATCCTTAGTCTATATCTATCAGATACCAGTGACATCCTCCTTGTACTGGTTGTGATAACAAAAATTGTGTCCAGGCTTTGCAAATGTCCACAGGGGGAGGAGGAAGCAACGTTACTCCTGGTTGAGAACTACTGATTCAAACTAAGGAAAGGGGACAGGGGCATAGACAATTCAAGGACCACATAGCATAGTTCCACGCAAGCTGGGTTCAAATCCCAGATCTACTCTCTCATTGTGTGACCACAGGCAAGCTAATCTCAGTCTTCTTATTGTAAGTCCAGGGCTTGTGTGACCATATAATGGGATGGTGCTTGGTGACTGCAGCACCACCAGAGGTAAGCTTCTATTTGAATAGAGATTTTATAATACAATATTTAAGCAGCAGAATTGTGTATTTTCAGGGTTATTGAGGCTGAAATGAAAAGACAATCTGGTTTGTGAAGCATGATCTAGTTAGTGGCAGGGAAAGGGGACTCAGGAAATTGCTGGAAGGCAGGGGGAGAGTAGCCCAGGAGAGAATCTGAAACTAATAATGTTTAAGGACTGGCCCTCTTTCCTTTGGGGATTGCAATCTCCCAGCGGAGGAGATGCCCTACCAGGTAAGGCCTGCCAGGTGAGGCCCTGCAGAGCCAACACACTGCCAGGCTCCAGAAGTAGGACCTGTCTATAGGACCACTCACCAGGGAAGCCAGCCAACAATGGACCTACCACAACATGGGATCTGGAGAAGAGGCTGTGGGGCCACCTGGGACCCCACTGCAGTTGCCCCATCCCTGTAGGCTTCTTACCATGTCAAACCTCCTGGCTAGCTCCAGGTCATCCTCATTCCGGACCATCTCAAAGAAGTCTAAATGCCTAGATAGGATGAGGGGATAGAGAGAGTAGATATTACTTCTAGGATGTCCCTGTTTGAGGATTAGTCCCTTCAACTCCCCAGTGAACTAAATCTGAAAGCTTAATTCAGGTGATGCTGAGGCAAAACCAGAAAGAAGCCACTGGTCTATACGCCAACACTCTCCTCCTTTATAGAATCCCATGCCCCTTCTTCCTCAGGGAGGCCAGCCTACAGTCCCATCACCTTAGATCAGGCTTTCTCAATTTTGGCACTATTGATATCCAAGGCTAGATTTTCCTTGGTTGTGGGAGGCTGATCTGTGAGATGTAGAAGGTTCAACAGCATTTCTGATCTCTACCCACTAGACACCAGTAGCAGCCCCCACCTTTCAGGTCATGACAACAAAAATGTCTCCAGGCTTAGCCAAATGTCCCCTGGGGGTAAAATCACCCAGTCAAGGACTACTGCTCTGCCTTCACCAGGGTTCTCATACTGTCCTCATGTCAACCTTCAAAGCCAGTCTCTCTCATTTTTCACCCCATCCACTCCCCAACTTCATTTCAAAAGGGCCCATCCTGTCTCCCTTAAGACCCAGTGCAATAAAATAGTGTGTACCAATGGGACAGAACCAGAGGGGACAGATAGGAACTTAATTGGAATTAAGGAACACATAGGAATTTAATTGTGCCCTTTAATCAATAAAGGCTTTCATGGCTTCCATTTGCGGTGGGGCAATTTCCTTGTTAAGCAGGAGTGCCCTGCAGGATGTTTAGTATTCCTGGTTTCCAACAACCAATACCAGTTAGTGTCCCCCAACCAGCTAGTCTAAAAACCAAAGGAACACCCCTATGTGTTTCCAAAGCCCCCCCCAACCCTGGTGAAGTACTAACATGGTTGAGGACTACTGGGTCCACCTGCATTTAACATCAGAGATGAGAAAGCAGGTCAACAAAGAGAGCAGTCAAGGACAGAGGTAGGATGTGGGACAAGGGGGTGAGAGCTGTCCACCTCCCCCCCACAGAGCTGATTCTGAATTAATACTGGGTATGGCAAGTGGTTTCCATTGGGAAGGGCAGCCTCCTTGAAAGTTCTAATCATCCCCAACTGAGGCACTGTCTCCATGGCTTGGGCCTTACTTGTCCAGGATGGCATTCTCGTGCTGCCGGAGTTTGTCAATCACAGGTTGGATCCCCAGCATCAGGAACTCATACCGTAGATGAAGGCGGAACTCCAGATTATCCTGGGGGTCACCGAAGGAGGACCAGACTTATTGGCTTGTGGCTCTTCCACAAGAGTCCCCAGTGGACCCACTCTAGTCATTGTCCCACTATATCACCTGCAACAACCCACCTGGAACTGCCTCAAGTCCAGAGTTCCAAGAAAGGGCAGGAGGAGACATACTAGACCTTGTTATTTATTCCCATTAGGTTTCCTGCCTCACTTCCTTCAAGTCCCTTACCGGTTTTCTCAGCCTTTGGCATCAAAGAGTGGCACCGTAGAGTAAGGTAGGCTATAAGCTTTGATTTCAAACAGATCTTGATTCAAATCCCTGCTCTGACACTCACTAGTTTTGTGATTTTGGGAAAGCCTTAGTTTTCTCATCTGTAAAATGGGAATGATATTACCGAAAGGGGTGATATTACATTAAGAATTACCTGGTGAAGTATGGTTACTAACTAATCAGAACAGATTAGTGTAGCTAGTATTGACAAGGGTGATGTCAGCATCTGAGGGACAGATTGCTCTCCCAACCCACCTCACCTAATTTAGCTCATCAGGACTGGTTGCAAGAAAAGCGTGTCGGCATAAAAGAGGGAAAAGTAGAGATCATTAAATTGCCCCTTTTGTCCTTCAACAAATTGACCTTGACTGGGGCATCTGGTTCCCTTAGAATTTGGGGAGTTCATCTGCTCTTCAAGTTCGTCTTCAACTTGCTATTTTTACAGTCTGAGAATCCCATTCTGACCCCACAGTAAGGAAAATCAGAAGCCATACCTCCTAACAGAAGGTGCTAGAGGGCATGACCAACCAACTCAGAAACCAGTCCAGAATCAGGTCTTTAGAAAACTCTAGGAAGAAGAGCCTACACTTGCCCTCCTCCCATAAATGATCCCCCACCACCCTAAGCCAGCATCAGCCAGCCTACGTGGGGTTTGTCCAGTATGCACATAATGCACAACGCTACCCATGCAAGGAACTCCCCAAGAACCTCTCATGACTACAAGGTTCACGACAATCTATTCTTTCTCAGCCCCAAGTGAAGGAGGCAAGAGTTTATAAAGGTAATCTGAAGACAATGATGGTAGTGGCAGCCATGCCAACCAGAGGTCTTGGCCCTTTCCCTCTGCTACATCCCCAGGAGGCACTTGCACACATTCCCCTGGGGCCAGAAAGTCCAGGAACAGTAAGAGCCACGACAAGATGCCTCACCTCTCCAGCTCCAGCATTGAGGACAGCGTTGATGAAGGACATGATAGCTGTTTTCAGATTCACTTCATCCCGGTACCGGCCCAAACTTCGGTCTAGCTCATTCAACAGTGTCTGGTTGGAAAGGCGGGACAGGAGAGGAAAGGTGGGCTCAGGATCCTACAAGTCCAGCCTCTGTGCCTGTGTTCCTACCATTCCAACCCCACGTACTTGCTCTACCCAATCTATCTAGCTTACCCTGGTCCTTCCCAAAAGCTCAGCTTTTTCAAGAAGCGTCCTTTGCCTATCCATACCTCAATCTCAGTCCTGCCACTCACCTCCAGGGCTTAGTTTATTTTGTAGGGCCATGCCGAAATGCTGCTTTAGCATTTTAGAGCTGTTTACAGCTCCAGCTGCTTATAGCTCTTAAATCTTCCTGCCCTGCTCCCTGACAGCATGGACACTGCCTTTTACCTCTTCTGCAAAGGTTCAGGGGCCACTTTCTGCACAGAATAAGTGCTTAAAAATGTTTGATGACGGAATATACAAATAGCCTATACGGGTAGATAAACCATAGCACTTGTAGTGACAGTTTAGATCTATTGATACTTATTCTACATAAGACACTTTATACTCATCTCATTACTTTTCTGGGGCAGGTCAGGGAGAAGAAAAGAGAATGGCTTCAGTATCCAGCACTGTTCTTGGGGTCCCCATAGTAAGCACTGGCCCAGGCATAGGGCTTAAAATCTTGGCCCCAACAACTGCATTCAATTTAATTTTTGACTGAGCTGCTGTGATTCATCAGGCACTGGGCTCAGAGATGTAGAGCCATAGACTAATAATCCAGCCTCAAGGAACCCACAGTCTAGTGATGCATCCATTTTCCCAGCCAAACCCGTATCTCTTAAGGTCCCTTATGTCTTTTTATATAAGCCCTCAGCTAGGCCCCCCCTCACCTGAAAGCGTGTCCTCTCAGCTGCATACACCTGGTAGTGGAGCATGGCTTGCAGCACCTTCTTGTGGCCGCCAGGCACCAAGCACACGGCACCCAGGATCTCCAGCACGGCCACCTTGGTCTTGCTGTTCTCTGTGCGCAGACTCTGTGCAATGGTGCTGATGGCCTCGGGCTGTGCCAGCACATGCGCTCGCCCCTGGGAGTTGTTCATCAGAGCCTTGATGCAACCAATGAGGGAGGTGTGGATGCGACTTTCGCAGGTGGCGTGGTCCATGCTCCGGAGGAAATTCAGCAGACAGGTCAAACCCTCCAGCTCAATGAAGCGTGTCACAAACCTGTCCAGGCCAGCACCATTAGCATAACAGGTATCCTGAATTTGCCTATTATTATGTATACACTTTGCAAACAGTTACCCCGGGACCTGTATAACACAGTGTTCCACCTATAGTAGCCACTTGGTTCATTTAGTGAGTTTATTTAAGGCATTGAAATCCTATCACCCTCACAGGAGACTCGTGCCTTATTTGCACCTTAAATATCGTGCATTTGCAGGCCATTGACTGTCAGTTGCATAGCTGTGATGGTGTACGCTTGAAGAGAATGATTGCAGTAATTGTTACTATAATTATACTATAATTATAATGGCTGTTAAACCTGAAAATTCATCTCCAGAGACGAGATGTCAAAAGACAAAGTGGACTTCCAGACAGGGGGTCATCAGGAGTCACTGAGTCATGGGACCAAGGCTGGGGAAGGCACTCTTCAAGTGATCCTTAAGAAAATTGCTATCTTAAATATTAACAGAAAGCATTAAAAACCATTTAGTTCAGGGGTTCTTAACCTGGAGTCTGTGTTCCCCTAAGGGGTCATGGCTAACTTGCAGGGGTCTGTGAACTTGGATGGGGAAAAAAATGTTACACTTTTATTTTTGGTAACCTCTACCTGAAATGTATTATTTCTTCGTATGATGAATGTGGGCAATAAACTACAGTGGTAATAGCAGAACCTGTGACTTTGTCACCCAAAGAAATCAGCTATTTTCATATCAAATTATAGTTGCTACAGGTGTCACAGACTATCACTTCCACTCATCAGCACTTCAAAATCATGGTGGTTGCTAGCTCTTTCTGCTTAAGGCATAAAAAAGCACATTAATTGCTATCTCACAAATGTTTCATATTTGGTAACTGTATTTCAATTTAATTGGTTTATTTTTCATCTTATCTATTTTATTATTTAAAAATATCATTCTGATAATAGGTTAATAGGTTTCATCTGGTGCCAAAGTCATCCATGGCACATGCACCTTCACACACGCATACACATAGAGAGGCTTAAAACACTGAATTTTGTAAAACAGTAACGATCTAAGGAAATGTCATAAATGGAGCTGAGGGAACCATCACATATAGTTAATACATTTGGTCCCAAGTGTATTTGTGTATGTCCATATTATTATACAAATGTCTACAAAATGAAATATACTCTAAAATTAAGTCTTTAAAATAGGTATTATTTGCTTCTATTATATGCTTTTCTGTATTCTGCAGAATTTCCACCATGACTATGTGTAACTTTTGTAATCAGAATTTTACTAAGGGAAAGAAAAGTAAATTGAAGTGGGAGACAAACCTGGCAAACTTCCCTCAACCCCTCTCCTTCTCGATGTCCTCATCCTTCCTGCACCCCCTTCCTACAAGCCCCCCACCCCCTGAACCACACGGGATTAAGATGCTCCCATTCTCCTGAGGCTCTAGTTCCAGGCTCCCAAAGTAGAGAGCTCAGCCCAAACCACACACACACACACACACACACACACACACACACACACACGGGCAGACCAGTATGCTGGTAAACATTTAACAACTGGCTGTCTGAAGAAAGAAAAAAAGGCCTGATTGTAGTGTTTGCCAATTTCCACAATATAAATATGCCCAGCATAGCTGATTTCAAGCTATCAATGTGACATCATTGAATGTGGAGTTGGGAAGAGGTGTAACATTTATAGTACAGATGATCCTTGAATAACACAAGTTTGAACTGTTTAGGTCCACTTATATGGGAAGTTTTTCAATAAACACAAGTACAATACTATGAATAGATTTTCCTTATGATTTTCTTAACAGTTTCTTTTCTCTAGCTTACCTTGTTGTAAGAATATAGAATATAATACATATAACATATAAAATATGGGTTAATCAACTGTTTATGTTATTGGTAAGGCTGCTGGTCAATGGTAGAGTGTTAGCAGTTAAGTTTTGGGTCAAAAGTTATACGCAGATTTTTGACTGCCTGGGGGTTAGCACCCCTAACACCCACCTTGTTCAGGGTCAGCTGTATTTCCACCATGCATATACAATGAATATAAACTCAAGAGCATATGTAACAGTCAAGAATATACATAAAACTAAAATGTAGTAAACATTAAGTAATTAGGGAGTGAAAAGTTTCAAGTATTTATTACTTTTGTTTTTAGTATGATTTATTTAGTTTTAAGTTTATATAACTTATATTCTAATCATAGCTATGTTTAACAAGCAGCTTACAAAACTGCTGAAAATTTAACAGTTGGCTCCCACAAGGAGCTACAAGCCAGCTCCCAGGCTTGAGGAGAAGCTGTGGCTCTTGGCCCATTTGGACCTTTGCGCGGTATGGCCTGGGAAGGTGGAAGGGTCCTTCTTCTCAAAATCATCCCCTTTTCCTGGCCTGCATCACTCCTCCTCTAGGTGGCGGAATCTCATCTACAGACACCACATCTCCCCCTAGTGGCTGGAGTATCTCTTCTCCACGCTGCCCTCCTCCCTGGCCGGGGCATTCATTCTCAGAGCTCTTTCTTACACACCTTGTCCATAAGTCCGCCTTCCCTGCCATTCTGTTCTCCCAAGAAAAACAAGTACCTGCCCTCAATTTCTGCTCAGATAGCACTTCAGGACCTGAGGTTTATGTCACATTCCTCTGCTCTCTGCCCTGGTCCCCCACATGCCCATCCTCTGGCAGCCTCCCAGCTCCTCAGAGAGGGGTTGTAGGAGGCAGGAAGTGGAACAGAGTGCAGGGAACTCTAGGGGATGTGGTGGTGGGGGAATGGAGCTGGCAAGGGGACTGGGATAGGAGCAGAGCATTGGGTGAAGCTTCAGGAAGTTGAGGGGGACCAGCAAGTGAAGGGGTGTGGAAGGAAGTGGGAAGGGGAAACACAATGAGTCACCTCATGGGTTGTGTCCGGAGAGCTGTCTTCAGGTCTTCCACAACTTGGTTCCTCATCTCCGTCTCTTCCTCATCAAAGGCATACAGACTCTGCATCTGAGGTAGGTGGAAAGGGGCGGAGGTCCTGCTGGGCTGCCTGAGCCCCAGCTCCCTGCATCCCCCAGCCCAGGTGGGACCCAGGAGCCACCCTCGACTCAGGAAGGGTGGGGCCTCAAGGAATGGTTCACTAAGAGGGTCAGATTCTGAGAAGACCCAGGTTCCAGTCCCAGACTTCACTTTCCTCATCTGTGGAATGGGGAGAAGTATCGGCTCGGCCTGTTTCCTAAGACTGTGTGAGATACAAACGGCTAATAAACGTTCATATGGTTGGGGGCCTCGAGAGTCACACAGAGAAGGGATGGATTATGTTTTAAAAATCTCAGGAATAACTGGAAAGCTGTTGATCCCCAGGGAGTGGGGTGTGAAGTTCAGGGAAAGATGCGGGATGATCACTCTCTCCCATGGCTTTTCCAGGTGGGGTGAGGGCAGGGGAGAAGCCATTGCTCACGGCAGCCATAGAGTTGATGCGGTCGATGTAATAGTCAGGCCAGCTGGTTGCCAGCTTGTTGGGGTCCTCCTGCTCCTGGAACAGGAAGAAAGACTATATGGACCACCTGGCAAGATAGGCCCATGCCCTGAGGTCCTGAGCTTCGTTCCATGTCAGCAGATTCACTTTCCAGCCCCACTCAGACAGGGATAACTTTGAGGAAGTTACAAAATCTCTCCACGTTTCCATTTCTTCCTTGGTAAAAATGCAGATAGTGAACACTGACTCTCATGACCGGCCAATGACATGGGCAGAAATCACACAGGTATATGCACTTTCGATGAACAATATATATAATTAAAAATAAATTCTTTTTTTCCTGTTATATCTGTCCCCTCTTTATTTGTTTGCTTCTTAATAAAATATAATTTTGTCTGTTGAACCTAATAAAAATCTGTGCATATATTTTATACATCTGGTTTTTCAAATTTTACTTTCTAATACCATTCTCCTTGTATTTTACAAAAGTATTGGTTTTTGACAGTTTGGAATTTTAAAAACTTGGTTTTTCTCTCAGACTGTTTGAGAAGCACTGATATAAAGCATTTGGTGCAGTTCTTTGGCACATGGTAGGCACTCAGTGAATAGTAACTTCACTAAAAGAGGGAAAGAGACTCCCAAGCCCTGGGTTTTGGAAAGACTCAGGAGGACTCGGTGTAGCTGGGAAGCAGAGTCCAGAGCACAGGGCCTTTGGCCCAACCCTCAGGTTTCAAGGGAAAGCCTCAATTCCTCCCCAGGGATGGGCAAAGACAATGAGAGTTGAATAAATATTAATGTTGATTGAAGATCTAGCCCTCTCCTTCAGCCAACGACTCTACTTCTGGGCATTACACACACCCTGCTCCTTCCTGTCCCTGTCCCATTTGGATGTTCTCCTTCACCTGCCTTCTGCTAATCTCCTGCTTTCAAATTTGCACAAAAACTTAACTCCTCTTCCAGAACCATGCTGACAAACTACCTGTCTGCCAGGTGACCTGGACTTTGCCCTGTATCCCTCAGCTATATCTACTAGCTTCACAATTTTGTTTCACAAAACCCAAATTTTAGACCAGTGGGAAAGCTGCCTTGATTTGGTCTTTGTGATTTCACATGGCTATGTGTTAACGCTTCATGACTGAAACTCCCCAATTCTATCTTCTGACCTTGGGGAGGGGATCACAGAACCAAAAACAAATGCACCATCAAATATATATTTTCCTGTCTTTGCCAGCTCATCATTTCTCCATTCCATATGCATTAAATGAGCACCTACTACATGCCAATCACTGTACTGAGCCCTGAAAGTACTGAGCAAAAAGTCAGTCTCTGTCTTCCATAGAATAGTCTCGTGTCAGAGGTAGGGTGACAAATGCTTTATGGTCAAACTGTCTATAGTGGGCTGTGGAAGCCCTGGGTGGGGGCATCTAACACAGAAGGCTCATGAAGGGGGGTCGGAGAGGACAGAGTTATTAAAGATTACTGAAGCTAAGACAGGTGGGGAAGATGTTACAAACAGAGGAAGCACCACATGGCAAGAGAGGGGTATGTGAAAGTGTGGGGGGAGATTACGTGTAATCTGATTTGGAAGGTAGAACAAGCTATCCTTACATTTCAGTATTTTTTTTTTTATCTTAGTTGTAATGAAGGAGAAGAGAGGGAGGAGAGGGTGGGGAGAACGGGGACTGATGTATGACCTTGATATACCTGCTGCCCTGTGAGGCTGAGCCTGGGACGAGTGGGGGCCAAAGAGCCAGAAGAGGCCACCCCTGCCCCAAACAGTCCTTACAACACAAAGCTGCCCTTGGGTATGGCACAGGACAACACGCCCTCCAGGCAAGCACGGGAAGGGAGTATAGACTTATCATCTTGGTATCTCCTTGACCCAGCCCCACTCCTGGAGCCCAGTGGGCACCTGCATCAAGGGTCTTTGAAAACCAGAATCTCTTTCCCTGTCAGCTCCATGAGAGCAGGGAATTTTTTGTCCTGATTTATTCATGCCACTGACACCTAGAACGATGCTGGTATATAATAAATATCTGTTGAATGAGCAAGCAAGCATAGAGGCAAGAGCTGTGCCAGGCTGGGGACCCTGAGGTGGCAGTGGAAGTGGTCAGACATGGCACCTTCTTCTTGCTGCAGTAGATCTGCCATTTCTTCTCCGGAGGCAGTGCAAACACAGCCTCTCGGTTTTTGTCGGTGAGATCCAATTCATCCTGCAAAGACAAGAAATATGTCTGAAACCCAAAGATGGTTGACATTAGAATATTCACTGCTACAGGAAATCGCAATTCCCCCAAACCTATCCCTCAGCCTACTGTCTCCCTCCAGAGAGTATCAAAGTATGATAGAGCAATTCTTCTGCTAGAAATACAGCCCTACACCCCCACCCCATTCCCTTACATCGACCTAAGCCTGGGCTGCCTCTATCCATGCTTCCCTTACTTCCTGTCCACTCCCACTTGTCTCTACAAATCTGCTCTCCTCCTCCAGGCTGCCTGTTCCCTGCCCATCTCCTTCCTGCATTGCTTTGCTAGTTCCTAACCGTCTTGCCCTGGGTTTCTGCTCTTCTTTCCCTTGTCCTTCTTAAGCTTGTCAACATCGTAAGTCAAGGCCTGACAAAGCACTCAGTCTACAGATCTAGTTTCTGCCCCAACCTGCAAGTCTCCCTGACCTTTGAGTTTCTCCCCCAGAAATTCTCTGGCTCCCCGCAACCTCGGCCTGTTCTTAGCACAGGGTGAGAAGAGCTGGTGAGGATAAGAAGCTGTACAACTCTCCTGGCAAGAAGAGTATGCCATGGAAAGGGAGGTTCTGATCTGCTTCCCAGGGAGGTGTGTCTGTCAGAGGTAGCTCCTCCACCCACACAAGGCTGGGAGCTCCACCACACTAATCCACACTTCCCAAGGAGTATAATTGGGTAGTCCTGATGTCATGAAATTTAGGGTTGTTCTATGAGAGTCACTGAAGGTTTGGCTGCATTAGATGGCCTCTAAAACCTCTCTTATTGAAGACTTTCCTCCTGTGATTCATGAGCTATGCCAAAGCTCATCAAAGAAATAGATGGGCCACAGGAAATGTAGCCTGCTTTTCGACTCAATTATTGTGAGAGTTTTCTTTTTTTAAATCAAAAGCAATACTCACATTAAGACAATAAAGCATACTATTAATAATCTTTATCTTTTCAAAAATGATAAACAGTGAAAGTAATATGTAAAAAGGTATAAGGGTCTTAAATGTCAGTATCTCTTTTCCCTATACTTTTAAGGGAGAACATTGAAGACTTTCCTTTACATAGATCAGAACTGTCCAATAGAAATATAATGTGAATATAATGTGAGCCAGAAATTAAAAAATTTCTTGTCATAGTAAAAATTAAGAAGGAATTGGTGAGGTTAAATTTAATATTTCATTTAACCCAAAGTATCTAAAATATAATCATTTCAACATGTAATCAATAGAAAAAATTGTGAGTTTGAAAAAAAAAAGAATATAAAGAATGTAAGTCATCAAAATATGGTGTATATTTCAACCTTATAGCTCCTCTCAGTTCAGACCAGCCACATCTCAAATATGCAGCAGCCCCAAGTGACTATAGCTGCCATCTTGTACAGCACATACAAAGATAATTTGAAGCAATACCCATCAGTTCACCTGCCTTTGGAACTAAAGACTCCTACAGATCTAATGCTAAACAAAGGTTCTTCCCTAGAATCATTCTCTACATATCCCAGTAACATCCTCAGTTAAGATTCCCAGAGCCCCGCTTGAAGTTTCTAGAGTATTTCCTTTCCATGGTCAGAAACGGAAATCAAAGAAATAATAGAGATATATGTACCTTACACTTCCCAGGGCAAACTGAATCTCTTCTTCTTTTGCTTATAGAGTTAGTTTTACCTGGACTACCCTCCCTGACCACCCACCCACGGACCCTGGTCTAATTTACCCAGGTTCAAGGTCAGTCTCTTCCAGCAGGGCTTTCATAGCCATTCCCAGGTAAGACCATCTTTCCCTTCCTGAACTCCAGAGCAGTTACATTCAAACTTGGATTCTGGTTACTTATGCACTTGTCTTTTCTCACCAGTGGTCTCTGTCACTAAATCAATGGGTATTTCTTGGTGATTTGGCTCAGCCCAGGTAGCCTATGACTGACTGCCGACCATTCACTCCTTATTGAATCTCCCTGGGTTTCTGCAACAACCACACTTTCTGGCAATCCCTCTTGCTTTGCTCTATGTTCATCTTGGGCTCCCTTGATGTCTTCTTATCTTCTCTAAAACCATCAAATATTGAAGTCCCTCAGGGGTCCTGGTATCTCCTTCCTGTATGCTTCCCCAGTAAAGACTTCTCAGCCATTCCCAAGGACTGTTACTACCCCAAACTCTCTCAAACCTATTCCTCTAGCCCACCAGTTTCCTGAGCTCCAGACCCTGGAACATAACTGCTCCCTGTGCTTATCTATTTTGATGTCCCTCAGGTACCTCACACTTTTATGTAGTATCACTATGCACCAGGCACTGTTCTAAGTGCTTAATATTTACTCAATAAACTTACAACAACCCATTTTATAGATGTGGAAATTGATGCACAGAGAGAATATGCAAACTAAGTTCATCATCCCAGTTCTCTAAACCTGAGTTTCCTCTGGAATTTCCTATCTTTTACAGGGCCCCAACATCCACTCAGTTCCTCACATCAGAAACCTGGGTGTTCCCTGATTCCTATTCACTCTCCAAGCCCAACAAGTCCTATATTTCCTCCTAAATAGCTCTCCAATCTGTCCTCTCCATCCTCACTAATGACATTTAATCCAAGCCACAATTCTCCCTAGCTTGGATTGCATTAAAACCCTCTTAATGTTCTACCCATAACTCTTCTTCAATAGAGTACCCTGAATGGTCTTTTGAAGACCATCCTGCTTTGGTGACTTTCTATCACCCTTAAGATTGTGTATGAAATCCTGTTACTCTCATCTTCCATAGTGAACCTCTAACGGCCCAGCTCTTTATTGACTGGAGACTCTCACATATGCTGCTTCTCCTACTGGGGACAACCCTCTCTCATTGCTCTGCAACCCCATTCACTTCTCCAGCCATCACACTGCCTTTAGATCTCAGTGGAAATTTCACTCTTCAGGGGGACCATTGTGACGCTCAGTTGAAAATTAAACTCCCTGCTAGACATTGCCGCAGGCCCATGAATGTCCCCCTTCCAAACACTAACTACACTTGTCATTACTGCTCAAGATCAGTCTTCTCTATTAGATTTTACGTCCTTGGAGGCAAGGACTGTGCCTTTTGGTTCATCACTAAATCCCTGGGACCTGCATAGGGCCCAGCACACAGCAGGTTCTCAAGGAATATTTTTCATTTGTTTGCTCAAAACTGGCTCAATGTTAGTTTGCTCAGTTTGTTTGCTGATGCTAGTCTCCTTGCAGATAAGACTTGTGTGACTCATCCTTGTTTTTTTTTAATATTTTATTTGTTTATTTGACAGAGAGAGACAGCAAGAGAGGGAACACAAGCTGGGGGGGTTGAGGGGGTGGGAGAGGGAGAAGCAGGCTTCCCGCTGAGCAGGGAGCCTGATGCAGTGCTTGATCCCAGGACCCTGGGATCATGACCTGAGCTGAAGGCAGACACTTAATGCCTGAGCCACCCAGGCGCCCCCTCATCCTTGCTTTTGTCAAAGCACTTTGTAAGGAGTCCTGCCCACTAAAGATGCTCAATAAATACTTGCTGAATAAAAGGGCCAAGGAAAGGAACATTTTTATCCTGTCCTTCTTTCAAAACTCATGTGCTCTGTTCAAGAAAATGTCCATGCTGTGATAATATAAGAAATATATTTTTTATCTTTGTTCCCAGTTCATAGCATAAAGTTCCCAAATTCCTTGGAATTTTATGAGTGATAAAATTGACAGGAGCATCTTTGTTCCTGACACAGGGCTCCTAAATCCCTTGGAAATTCCTGGGTGGCAGGAGCCTCTGTTCTGCTAGTGAAGAAACTCTTGGTGGGACCCTGGATACCTTCATGGGGCCGGTCACCAGAAAGATTAAGCCTTGATTAGAAGCCTAGAATTTTCAGCCCCACTTCTCAAACTCTGGAGAGAGAAGGGAGACTGAAGGTAAAGTTAAAAACCTATCATACTTACATGATGAAACCTCTATAAAAACCTCTAAGGGACAAGGTTCAGAGGGCCTTGGGGTTGGTGACCACATTCAAATGTTGGGGGGATAGTGCAAACAAACTCCACAGGACAGAAGCACCTGTGCTTGGGACAGGACCCTTACCCTTCTGGACCTTACCCAATGTACCCCTTCATCTGGCTGTTCATTTGTGTTCTTCGTAATATCTTTTATAATGAACTGGTAGTAGTAAGTGAAGTCTTTCCTTACATTCTGTGAGCCATTCTAGCAAATTATCCAACCTGAGGAGAGGATCATGGGAACTCCTGACTTGTAGCCAAATCTCTCTGAAGTATGGGTAACACGGGACCTATGACTTCTGACTGGTGTCTGGGTGGGGGGCCGTCTTGTGGATCTGAGCCCTTCATCTGTAGGGTCTGTATTAACTCTGAGTAGTTAATTTCAGCATGGAGTTAAGTTGTAGGACACTAGTTAATGTCTGCAATGAACTAAGGAGTTGTGTGGGGTGGAAAACCAACACATTTGATGTCAGCAGTATTCTGAATTAAAAAAAAAAAAAAAAACAGATCCTAGTAGTACTAACACCAATCAGGTTCCAAATGTCATTGTATATTAGTAAACGCTTTGTTCTTTCCCATCCATGCTCCATCCTGAGGATAGGATGAGGGTTTCCTGAACCTGAGTTCAGGAACAACGAGTTTGCCTGAGCCTGATGTGACGAGGAAGGTGACAACTTTCTTGCATAACCTGCATGGTCTTATCTTATAGTGGTCCAGTTATTTGGAAAGCTAGATTGCCTTAATCATAACTCATTATCCAATTCAAATATGAAATCCCATTTCAAATCACATAGCATTTTTTCTCTGCTGGCTTGACTACTGGCCAACCATGAGAATGAATGACCAAGAGCTAGGGGTAGATGAATCTGTGCTTATTACTCTATACAGGGTTCAGCCCTGAGTCCTGGGCATGAGTCCTACATCCTTGATCTGAGTCTCCTTTGCTTTGTCTCACCACCAGACCTCCAAGAAGAGGAATCATGCTTCTTTCCTGTTCTCTTTGTGGTCAGGGTATAATTTCACATACTCACTTTGTGAGTGGTTCTCACAAAGGTGTAGTGCTGCTCTAGTCTGAACGGGCATCACATAGTCAGGAAGAGCTGCTACCAGTGTAAAAGACAGAGCTTCCACCTGCCATAAGCTAGACATGGGATATAATCACCAGCCCTGAACCAGGCCTGAGCCAGGTGCAATATGGGCATCTCTACCTCCATATTTCTAGTCAATCATCCCCTGCTATGAGGACCTGATATCTGCCTACAGAACACCACTCTGTCCCTTATTCCTGTATGAGGAGAAAGAATCCCAGGGAAGTTCCAGAGAGAAGAGAGAAAGGTATCAAGTGTTCTGGTATTCTTTGAAGCTCCTCACTGCCTTATTTCACAAAAGCCTGGACCTGCTCCTTTCATGATGGACTAACTGCTGTACCATGAGGTCTAGAATCCCTTGGAGATATGAGGTAGGTCCATTCTTCTGGGGACATATATCTTGGTATCCACACCAGTAAATGACTTTTTCCTCCCTCACATCTGCATTGTCCTGGGGTCCCACCCTCGCCCCAAGCAGAGTTTCATAGGTAGAGATCCTAGCACATAGGTCCCTGCCCTCTGTCCTGCTCTGCCTGCTCCAGAATCCCTCTTCCCGTTGTCAACACCCTCCCTTCCTTGTCCCCTCACTGACCACCAGTCCCCTCACTGACCACCAGCTCTGCGAAGCGGACATTGAGCTCCTCTTGGTTCGGGATAGGACTTGAAAACTCCATATACTGCAGAGGGTGGTTGTCTCGGAGGTTGATCTCAGGGAGGCCACTGCCCCCAAAGCAGCACAAGAAGCCCAGGCCATGGCGGCTCCTCTTGCGGGGGGCCATGGTCACTCCAGGCCAGGGGGGATAGTCAGCTGGCAGATGCCCTAGGTCCTCATCGTGATCTGGACGGGAGAACAGACAGCACAGAGTGGTCAGGCAATGGCAGCCAGGTAGGCAGGGACAGTGGTCACCAAGCTACCATAACTTCTTTGCCGAACTGTTAGGATCCTTCAACCCAACAATAAAGGCCGCCCTCCCTTCTTTCACAGCTTCTTTCTGTTCCCTCCAGCTCCTTCCACCTATAGGATTCCCTCCCCATCATGCCCTCCAATGTTTCCTGCCACAGACATTTTCGGATTCTCCTTCTATGCCCCCAGAGAACAGAGGAGGGCGGTAGTCACAGAACATGAATTGCACCTTCTCCATGACTGTACAGATGGGTATCCTCTTGCCTGTGTTCTAGCAGAGCCATTTTCAGCAGGGCCAACTCAGTCACTAGATTCATTTTAAGGTGTACAGATGCCTGGTTTAAAGGTTTCATCCAGTGGGGAGGGAAGAGTTGAAGTAGGCTGGCAGGAGAGGTAGCAAGCTAATTTTATGGCATGACTCCTGGGGAGTAGAGGATAGAAGTCTTCAGAGACTCGCAGGGTTTCTGTCCAGTCTATTGTGCCAAGCATGTTTGAATGAATGTGAAATATCAATAGGACATGGGCTCACCACCCATCTATCTAGAAGGAAAGGTAACCTGGGGGAGTCATTAGAGTGAACCTTGAGTTAGGAAATGGAGCTGATCATTGGAACAGTGTTCAGCCAATACTGAAGGAAATCTGGTCAGATTTGTTTTCCATACCAACCAAGAACAGAAGACACCACTTTGGCCAGAGACCAAAACTCATGAACACCCAACACCTTTGTAACAGAAAGGGTTAAGTTTTTAGCTTGCCACTGGGACAGCCTTGTTCAATGGTGCCCCACCTTGGGGAGAAACACTGGCCAGCCCCAGTCATTGATGCCACATAGCTTCTAGATAAAGCCTAACTACCTGCACATAGGCTTCCCAAAAGGGTTAAAACCACCCTTGACCACTACTGGTTCCTAAACGTGCTTTCAGATAACCTGGGTGGGTTCAGGAGAGCTTACCCACAACACTGCTGCCCAGCCATGTTCTCCTCATTCAGTATTTGTATATCCTAATTTTTTTTAACATAAAAAGTGTTCTGCCTTTTTCTCCATTATTATCATAGGTCTGGGGTCAGGATTTTTTAAATTATAAAATACACATAACACAAAATTTATCATTTTAACCATTTTTATGTGTATAGTTCATTACATGCATTCACATTGCTGTGCAACCATCCCTACCATCTATCTCCAAAATTTTTTCATCTTGCAAAATAGAAACTCTGTACTCATTAAACAATAATTTCTCATTTCCCTCTCCCCTAAGCCCCTGGCAACTACCACTTTACTTTCTGTCTCTATGATTTTGACTACTCTAAGTAGCAGTATGAGTAGAATCATAGGAGTAGAATCATACAGCATTTGTCCGTTTGTGACTGGCTTATTTCACTTAAAATAATGTCTTTAAGGTTAATACATGTTACAGCATGTGTCAGAATTTCCTTTCTTTTTAAGGCTGAATAATAATCTTCTGTATTTATATACATTTTGTTTATCCATTCACCTATCAATGGACACAGGTTACTTCCTCCTTTTGGTTATTATGAATAATGTTATTATGAGCATGGGTGTACAAATATCTCTTCACGTTTCTTCTTTCAATGCTTTGGTATGCATAGCCACAAGGGGTCAAGCTACTTTTGAGTCTTGACTCTAAGCTATTTCTCCTAGATTTGGTCATTAACAGAAATGATCAGAATATACCCATGGTCTTTACCCAGACCATTGCTAAAAATGTCGACCACAACAAAGATATAGACAGACCCAGATGACCTAGCTACCTCATCTGGGAATGCCAAAGAACTAGTAATCAAGACTCTCAGGGAACAGTCCTTCAACCATCTTGGAATTCATGAACCCATGCTCTTATCTAGCCCTCTTTTCTATAAAGACACCATAGGAGATTTTTCCTGAAGTCTTGTGGAATTTGAGATATACCAAATCTAAGGCATACCTCAGAATGGAGCTCTAGAACCTTACCAGAAAAAGATAAATGTGTCATAACTTGCTCCTAGTGAACCCTAGGTAACTTCTGGAGAACAATGCTTTATTTCCTAAACCCTAACAATCTAGCTAGTAACAGTCTAATCTGATCAGACCTCTCCTATAAGTCATGATGCATTTTAATTGTCATTCTAGAGCTTTTTCACTGGCTCCATTTTATCTTTCTTTATAAACTCTGTGACAGGCTTTTTAATAGACCCAGGAGAGCCTCAGTTAATACACTGAAGTGGTCTTGTATTATTGGTTATCTTTTTTGTGTTTATGTATCGGCTCTCCACAGGTATAGTGAAGACTTCCTGAGGGCAGGGGCCCATGCTTCCTGCTTCTTTGATACACCTCCCATTTCTATGGCTAATAAAATACCTTGCACTTAGTGGTGTTCAATAAGTATTTCTTGGTCAATTGGGAAATAGCCTGTGCTCATGGAAAAGACAGGCCCTTGTCAATCAGTCAAGAAATATTAATTGAAATCTCTGACTCCTAGCAGTTGATAAGCAATCAGGAACCTTTATAGGGAATAAGGCAAGAAGCCTGAGGCTGGGGATAGGGGAAGAAGCCAGTGGGCTAACTCAGCAATCCTGGTACATGGTGGCAAAGACCTAAAATAGGCTGGCAGCTGAGGAAAATGAAAGAGGAAAGGAGGCTTTTAGGGTTTTCCATGGGACTTGATAGCCAGTAGCCAAGAGTGGGTGAGACAAAGCCCTGGTCTCTGACTATCAGGCTTAGTAAAGCACCAATTCTGCAGGCAGATTGGGGTCAACAACCCTGGGGGTCACCTGCCCATTGTCAAGTTTGGGATAATGCTGCAGAGTACAGACCAATTCCCCTTTGTTTCTTCAGCCTCCAATATGCAGCTGCAGCTGGTGGAGAGGCTGTTTTTTCAGAGCACAAAGCATGAGGACTCTCCCAGAGGCCACAGTGAAGCTGAGTTGACAGTATGATGGGGTTTGGGGGAGGGACGAGCTGATGTCTGGGAGGACCTATGAACTTGCTTCCTGCCTTCACCTCCTCAACTTTTTGCTCCCTAGTCTCCATCCTTGTCTGCTTTGCTCTTCAGATCTTGAGCCAGACTTTCCTAGGAATAATCAGGAGTTGGGGGCTGGATGGGCACACAGTTGGCATACCCTCTTACAGTCTCACACCAGCTGTTTATAGCCATGACTGCTCTGATTGCTCAGTGCCATGCCATACTTGTCATTATATACATTTTAACATCTTCTCTGAGTACGGGAAGTGAGGTGGTGTGGCCTCAGGATGACGGGAGATGGAGATACTAACCTTCCAAACAGGAAGTACCATCCCCACAGCGAAGAGCCTGAGCACCAGGGGTAGTGCTGCATATTTGCCCTTTTAAGGGGCGGCCTGTTTGACAGCTCCCCACTATGCTGATGTTCCTGAGGGTGCCCTACTCCCAATGACTTTTTCTTAAGTCTGTTAGGGCCCCACTTGAACATCGAAGACTAAAACCACAGGCTCTCAGCTGGAACCCATGTAGCTTTACAGCATAGATCAGAAAATTGAGGTCAAAAGAGGAAAGGTCTTCTCTGAGGTCACACAGCTGGGGACAGAGCTGGGATTGAAACCCAACACCAGTGTTCAAGCTGAGGTCTAGAGCTTGTCTTCCCACGTCAGCGGCCCCTTTCCCCATCTTGCTCTAGCTCCACCCCCACCCCCCATTACTTCTCTCCACCAGAGAAGATCAATCTCTGCAGCTTAGTTTAGAACTATCTCTAGTCCTGAAGATGCTGTCCAGGCCGGAAGAGGGTTACGGAGATCCTGAAGACTTCCTTCTTCTCCACCGTGAGGAGGAAGTCTTCTGCTCCCATTTCTCGCCCATCCTTTTCTTAGGCCTCCTTCACCTCAGCAATTTTCCAAGTCAGATGACTGGGATTTGACTTCTGGCTTTGCCTTCCCAGCTGGGTGACCTGGGAGCATATTTCTCAGAGCCTCAGGTTCTATGACACCAAGATAATCACAGCACCTTCCTTGGTGGGCTTCAGTGAGAGTCAGTGCAGTAATGTAGATAAAAGGTCAGAGCACACTGGGCACTCTCTAGAGGAGGCCGGCACTGCTGTTGTGACTTTGTTATCATTATTGCCCAGCCAGGCAACGCTTACCCTGCCCAGACAGAGCCTGCAACCACAAGCCCTTTCCAGGCACAGCTGGGACCACCAAGGCCTGGCATTGTAGGAATCTGCTCAGCCTGATTTAAGAAGCCACCCAGCTTTGCCTTTGGCCCCTGGGGAGTCTGGACCTGAGGGGCTGGGCTTTTCTTCAGGCTCTAAGCTAGCTCTTGTTGGAAGGGGAAACCGTCATCCCTGATGCTGGGCAGGGAGTGGAAAGGCGAAGGGGGCCAGAGTGTTCCTTTCTGCAAGATCACTTCACAAAGAGAAGCAATGGAAGTGCCCACCTTGAAGAAAAATTGAGGAGCAATATGGAAAAATGAGAAGCAACAATAGAACAAGACCCAGTGGACTTAAACCCCAGCAGAGGGATTCAACCCACCCCTACCACCACCCACCTTTCTGTCCGTGAAAATTCACTGAATACCAACACCTCCGTGCACTCTACATCCTGTCTCCTTGCCCCCTCCTCTTCTCCCTGTGGGAACAAGGTTTTCGCAGGCCTGTGGGTCCCTAAACACAGACTAATTGGCCTAAAACAGCAAACCATCAATGAGGAAATAGCCTTCCTGTGAAGACTGTAAGGACCCCTTCAAGGGTCTCCTCCAGTCCTCCGGCTCCTGCCAGACTTTACCTCTTTACTCACATCCTTCTACATCATGGAGAGCACATACCTAACTCAGGAGATGGGGGCTAGTCCCAGCTCTGGCACTATCCAGACGTGGGTCAGGGGGCCACAGTTTTAGCCTCTCTGGGACTCGGTTTCCTCTCTGTGCAATGGCAGGGCCTGGTCAGCCATACTGTTTGGCTGCATCCCAGTCCCCAAGATTTCCCCAGAGGCTCTCCTCATCTGCACTGAGCACCCCTCCCACATTCCACCCCAAGCCAGGAAGTACTTCCTATCACTTGAGTGTAGTACTCCCATTTGGTTTGTAAAGATGAAAAATCTAACCCTTACCCCCAAACTGTGGCCCTCTATACACCAGTTTTTATACTAACAAGGACTTCAAAAGCCCTATATCATCAACGATTGTTCCTAAGTCATAAGTAAAAGCAGAATAGTATTAATACTTGAGATTTGGTGTGTACCAGCACCAGACACTGGGTTCTATCCACATTTCAATCCCTATAACAACTCTCTGAGATAGGTGGCATCATCTTAAAGAAGTCATCAAAAGACAAACCATGGTTCAGAAAGGTTAAGTAACTTGCCTAAGGACACACAGCTAGTTAGTAGCATAGCTAGGACTCAAGCCCATGACTGCATGACCCTAAAGCTGTAAACCACTAAGCCACATGGCATGTGCCCAAGAAACACCCTAAGTTGAGCCCTGCTCAGAGCTTTTTCAAGCGTTCTATAGATCCAGACTCAATAATTCATGATCGAGCTTTCCCTTGGAGCTGGGCCAAGAGTTTTCACAGCTCTGCGATCTCATGTCAGCCTCACAAGGACTTTGTGAGGTCATTATTACTATCCCCCCTGACAGATAATACTATTGAGGTTTAAAATGATATTACCAGCAGTTACATGTCTTGTCAATGGCGCCCACTGCTGCTCAGAGGCAGAGCTGGGACTCACAATTAAATATTTTGACTCCAAGCTCAGTTCTCTTGTTGTAGAACCAAAGCTAATTCATAAACCCTGCTTTTAGCACTTGAGGCCAATGCTGTGGCTTTGGGGTGTTCAAACTGCCTTCTCCTATCCCCTTCCCTTACCTCCATGAATGGGGGTAATGGGGGCAAGGATATGTATGGCCACTTCCAAAGTGCCTGCTAGGAGCCAGTCACTGTGCTAGCATCTTTCTGCTTTATCTCATTTATTCCTCCCAACTCTTAAATCACATCACTGTCCCTTCCTGGTGATGACATTAAGACTCCCAAAGCTTGGGCGCCTGGGTGGCTCAGTTGGTTAAGCGACTGCCTTCGGCTCAGGTCATGATCCTGAAGTTCCGGGATCGAGTCCCACATCGAGCTCCCTGCTCAGCAGGGAGTCTGCTTCTCCCTCTGACCCTCTTCCCTCTCATGCTCTCTATCTCTCTATCTCTCATTCTCTTTCTCTCAAATAAATAAAATCTTAAAAAAAAAAAAAAGACTCCCAAAGCTCAAGCAACTCGCCCAAGGGCCATGTCTTATAGAGGAAGGGGCAGGCCTCTGTGGATGATGATGTTGCATTCAAACAACATGCTTTTAACCAGCTTCTAGCCTGTGGAGGCCATGCTGGACACTAGGGGTCACCCTAGTGGTGAGGACGCAAGAGCAAATAAGGTATGGTCCCTCCTTGAGGGGTTCCCTTTTGTAGAGAAGCCAGAAGGGTTAGGGAGACAGGGGCTTTGGCAGCACTAGGAAGGGGGACCTGGTGTAGCCTGGGGTGTGAAGAGGAGGTCAGGAGAGGCTTCCAGGAAGTGGCGCTGAGCCAGTCTTGAAAGAGGTGAGAGAACTAAGGAAAGGCACAGAGGTAAGAAGTTCTTTCTGGACAAGGGGAATGGCATTAGGGGAAAAAGCATGGTGTGCACAAGGCCGGAGTCCTGACCAGTGGCCTATTCATTTGTGGCTAATTTAATGGGCAAAGGGAATCAACAAGGTATACAAGTACCTTGGTTTGATAGCAGAGCTCAGGCATCCTGGGGAGGCTGCTCCTTTGCCCCCCTCTTCCTACCAGGTCCCCTGGGGCTCAGATCTGGGAATGGGGCCCAGAATTCCCCAGAGATACTGCATGGAACATAAGGAATGTAAACAATTTCCTGCTCCACAGGCCAGAGATTCCTCCCTATATACTGACCCTTCATGTGTCACTGGAGGTCACCTAGGAAACAGCCCCAGACACTGGGCCATGACCCAGGGCTTAGCTCCCCAAAGAAGAGTCTGTGCTTTTCCACCCCAGGCCCGCTGTCCACCTCTACCATGCCTGCTGCCACTTTAAGGCCCTGAAGACCATGCTTTGTGGGCAGCAAACAGTCTTGATAACCCTATCTCCCCACCCACTGCTTCCAATCTGAATCAGCGTGAATTACAGACATCCAACTTGACTCTACAAACTCAGTTTGGGTTCTGTTCTACTGCTATCCACTCTGACTATGGGACTCCAAAAAAGCTACTCAGCCTCTCTGAGCCTCATTTTCCTCATCCATAAAATGGGTCAATAATAACAGCACATACCTCATAGGGGTGTCATGAGAATTAAATTAGTTACTATTTGTAAAGCACTTGGAAGAGTGTCTGGTGATAATAAACACCATCGAGAACTCTACAGATAAGCCACTGTTATAATTGGGAAGATACCTGGACACTGACTATATGTATCACAGAAAATTCACTCTACGTTAAGAATGAATCTAACATACTATGACAGGGGTTGGCAAATATTACAGGGGTCAAATTCAGCCCATTTTTGTAAGTACGATTTTCCTGGAACACAGCCATGCCCATTCATGTAAGTATTGTCTACCGCACCTGGCCCTTTACAGAAAATTTGCTGATTTCTGTGTTATTAGCTTGAATCATATGTAAGTGACTGTATTCAATTATGCTTAATCTACAAAATCATCAATTTCATGTGGTTCAACTTAGCAAATCATACTGGCTTATCATGTGTCCTACTGCCTTACCTGTTAAAACAGAGGGCTGTGCTCTAAATCCAGTGATCCTAATAACGAAGTTATGGCCATCATCCATTGAGCACCTACCATGGTCAAGGTTTACCACAGACTTTCCCTACACCCCTGCGAGGTAAATATGACCACCACCACCCCTTGTATAGACAAGGAAATCTGAGGCTCAGAAAGAGGCGATGTGTGAGCCTTGGACTTGACCCAGGTTTCCAGACCCCACATCTGGTATGCTGTCCCCACATAGGGCTCCCCAAGAGGCTGCTGGGAGTGAGACCCATCTGAGTAGAACAGGGACATGGAGAGCATGAAGACCCCTCATCTCCCCCACTTCTCTACTGGTCCATCTCCCAGACAGTACTCGGACCCCATGGTTGATGGGGCCCCATCCTGTGACTTCCCTGCCAGCCTCAGGACAGTGCTCAGAAGCATCTGACCTGTAGTGAGAGCGTCGGGCAGGGCTGGGGAGGGGGCAGGGAACACTTTCAAAAATAAGCAAGCTCTCTTTCCAGGACTGGGGGAGCTATTTTTAGCAGCTGCCTAAATTACGGTTTCCCCCTCTGCTGGGAAAGGCAAAGAAAGGAAAAGTAAACTGTCTCAACCCCAGGGTCCCGTCCATGCAGGCTGAGGGGTGGGACATACAGAGACAGGGGAGACAGGGATGAAGAGAAAGAGGGGTCTTTCTGCGAAAGCAAAACTGAAAATTCCCCAGTGTGCCATTTCTCGGACTTGGGGTTGTTGTGTGGCGGTTGTGGATTTTCCAATCAGTTTTCTCATTTTGAGAAGTGATAAGAGAACATAGGTTTCTTTGTCTCACCAGGGTAGAAAACAAGGAGAAAATTGCTCTCCTGTGTCCCAGTCAAGCATGCATGCATTCATTCATCCATGTATGCCCTGAGTGACTGTCATGTACAAAGCAATTTTCTGGGTGTTTTGGATGAACACAATATCAAATCCTAGCCCCACTGGGTCTACAGTCTTGCCGGGGAGGCATGGGCATAAATAGGTCCCGGGCCTAAGCACCCAGCATACCAGGGAGGGGAGGAGGTGCAGGCCTGGGACAGCAGGGAAAGAAAAGGGACTTCTGGCTAGGGTAATCTGCAACATTCACCTGTAGACGTGGCACTGAAGCTCAGTCTCAGAGGAAGGAAAGGTGTTGGCACATCTCATGGAGGGGGGCGGTCGAAGAAATCATTCACAATGAAAGGTGCGCCAGAGTGAGGACTTGGTGTCAAGAAAAACCCCAAGAGGTGAAGGGAAGCACAGCTGACCTTTGAACCACATGGGCGTTAGGGACACAGACTCCTCCCCTGCCCCCGTAGAAAATCCACATATAACTTCTGACTCCCCCAAATGTCATTCCTAATAGTGAGAACCTCAAGAGATCACCTCTTACTGCTATTCACCATTTACTGAAGAGACAAACTGTTCACGCGGAGATGATTAGTGCCACACAGCGTTTTCAGTGGATACAACACTTGAGCTCACCGCAAGAACAACAGGAGGTGGCTTTGAAATGATTACAGCAGTACAGCAAGTACTGCAGTTAATTTGCTGCAGTTACGATTTAATACGGCATTTTACGTTTGTTTACATTTCTCTCAACTGTGAATGGTGCCATGAATGGTCTGTATTTGTGCAAGCTTTGATAAATTGTAACTTCTTATGACAGAATTGTGTCTATTTTATGGTAGCATATGATAAAATAGACTAGCAACTACAAAACTTTTATGCATTCGTGACATAACTAACTTTTTCTTTTTTTTTTTCTTTGAGGTTTCCAGGCTGTGTAGTCCATCTGCAAGCTTTTTTAAATGACAGCAAATCTCCAAAATTTTCCAATATATTTATTGAAAAACATCCACATAGAAGTGGACCCATGCAGCTCACATGCGTGTTGTTTGAGGGTTAATTATTGTTTTCCCAGGCTGAAATGTAGGACTTAAAGAGATGCGGTGGGAAACCAGATTGGGGCCAGATAAAGGAAGGCCTTGAATGCTGGGTAAAGGAGAGGAAGCCACTGAAGGATGGGTGGCTGGCTGATAGGAAGGAGAGCTTGAGCTGGGATTCAGATCAGAGCTGGGATTTAGACAGGCAATTTCTGGTGGCCCTGATGGGGGGCATTACAGGACATGGGGACATCAGAGGGAAGATCCAGACAGCAGTTCTGTCTGAGTGAGAGTTAATGAGGCCCCGAACTGCCGAGGATGGAGGGGAGGGGATGGATGCTGGAGATGTCATGGAGGGGTGTGCACACTAGCATGTGTGTGAGCTGATGAGGGGGCTTTGGCAAGACATGAACTGGGCACAGAAAACAAGGACTTGGGCTGAGATTGAGTGGGAGTGGTGGGGAGCTCTTTGGGCAACAGCTGTGAAGTAAAAGAGAAGAAGGAATTTCAACACCAAGTTTCTGCTACCCATTAGAGCCAGAGGTCTGGGGCTCCCAGCCAAAGGGAAACCACCCTACACGTGACACGGGTCTCCTCCCCCCCTCCCGCTTCCGGGAAGCCAAGTCCCTCCTCCAGTTCACACAGATGGTGCTGTCCTTACTGAAAGGGTGCAGGGGAAAACAGCCTACAGCTTCTTCCTGTGCACTCCTTCACCAGAGCACTCTGACATGCTGAGAACCCACATCATTCGAGGCATCCCAGGGCTGGGAGAAGCTCCCTATGGACCACTCCTCCTGGTCCTCTTCTGGGGTCCCAGCACAGAAGCATTCTGTCCCTCATCAAGGCAGAGCCCCGAGGTGTTGCCAGGGCCAGTCAACCCTGGGACCCCAGCTGGGCTGTGCACATGGTCACACTCTGGACCACGGGCCGAGTCTTCCTCAGACGTGGTGCCCCCTTTGTCATCCTGCCAGGCCCTCCCACAGTCCTGCATTCACACCAGAAAAGGCCCTGCATGTGCCTCAGGGCTCTGCTGGACATAAATCCTGGACAACAGGCACATTCCATCTCTCCAGGGTAGGAGGCAGGGGGAGGGGGACAGGGACTGAGGGAGAGGAGAAAGGGAATTGAGCTGACCCCTAGAAGGCAAATGTGATTGAAAATGTAGACCCAGGTGACCCCTCACCTCCCTTCACTCTTGTTTATACAATTTCATCTGTTCCTTCATTCATTCTAATAAATACTCATTGCACACCTAAATACCACGCTAAGGTCTGGAAAAATACCATGGTAAACAAGAGCTCAGTTTGGTGGGGAAGGGAGAGAATTAAGCAAATCAACATACTAAAGTGTGGACATAGTTAGGATAGAAGTATAAATGTTTGAGTGTGAGCAATGTCGGTGGAACTCCTTCCCAAGGGGCGTTCTATTCCACCCAGGGTACTCTGCTCATCCTAATGGTTTAGTGGGGACATCCTATAAGAGAATAAGTGCTGGGAATAATCAGGGTGCCATCCAAGATTCAGGACCAGATGTCCATCCCAGGGTTTATAATATAATAAAAGACTGAAAACACCCAAATTACTAAAACATAGGGGATAGATTAGATAGACAGATGGACATAGAGACATATCTAAGCACGCACGCGCGCACACACACACACACACACACACACACACACACACACACACCAGCCTAAAGTGATTATACTTGAGTTGCTGGGGTTTGGGGTTATTTTTCCTACTTTTCCAGATTTTTCCAAATTTCCTATAATGAGCATTTATCCTTTTCGTCAGAAAAAAAATGATGTTCTTTTTAAAAGAAGATAAACCCTAGACTACAAACGAGGAGGCATAGGATTGAATCTGGTCTCTGCCCGTGCAGGCCACCTGGGACAAGAGAGCATAATTTCTTTGAACCTTGTCGGTAAATGACCAGGGCAAACCACATGCTCTCCAGAGCTTCTTCCACCCCTGACACTAGGCTCTGTGCCACAGACTACATGAAGTGCTAAATGATGCCGGTTCAACTGGATCCTATCCCCTGAGCTCCCATTAGTTCATCATTCACTCATTTGCTCATTCCTTTAACTACCACTCTTGTCGACACTCCCTCCATGCCTGGCACTGCTCTTGGTCCTGGAGATGCAGGGGCAGCTAATGAAACAGACACAGCTCCTCCCCTCACAGAGCTCGGTCTTGCAAGCTCAGGGTCTCCTTCCACTGCTCTTCTCTTCCATCCCTAATGCCCTATCCCATTAATGATTCTTGCCACCACTTTTCCAAAATGCCTCGAGTACATGTGTTTCATTCCCAAACACCACACTCCAGACCTGATCCAATCCCATGTAGTCTCATGCTGGGCCCAGTGCCGACCCCGCATGTCTCCCCCTTCTCAGCATCCTACAAACAGTTCTTGACTAATGTCTCCGGGAGCACCTCAATCTGCATGCCTCGGTTTAGCATCCCTCAGAGTTCCCAGTCTAAACTGAAAGCCACCTGCTTTAAATATTAGGTTTAGCCATTTGGTGGGACTCACAAATTCCATACCAACCAAGCCTTGAAATCTGTACACCCTACAGGCCCGCAAGGACATGGAAGAACTGGAACTCTTGCATCAAACGGTTTGGCCATTTCTTTAAAAATTTAAACATACGCCTCCATATGACCCGGTTGTTCCAATCCGGGGTATTTATCCAAGAGAAATGGAAGCATATGCCCATATAAAGTCTTATTCATGAATGTTCATGGCAGCTTTATCTGTAATAGCTCCAAACTGGAGGCGCCCAAGTGCCCATCAACAGGTGAATCCATAAACAAAGTGTATAGTTATCCATATAATAGAATACTATTCAGCATTAAAAAGGAAAAAAAACTATTGATACATGCTACATGTGGATAGAGCTCAACATAATTATGCTAAGTGAAAAAAAAACAGAGGCAAAAAGGATTCATACTGTACAATTCTGTTTATCTAAAGCTTGAGAAAATGTAAACTAATCCATAGTGACTAAAAGCAGATGGGTGGTTGCCTACGGAGGCAGTGGAAGGTAGGCAGGGAAGGGATGGATTTTAAAAGGGCATAATGGAACTTTTGGGGATGATGAACATGTCCACAATCTTGATTGTGGTAGGGGATTCAGAGGTGTATACATAGGTTAAAACATATCAAATTATGTACTTTAATTACATAAGATTATTGTATGTCAATTTACCTCAATAAAGTTATGAAAAACAAACAAAACAAGTCCATTTATAACCTCACACCACCAAACCACCAAGGGCCCTGGCCACTACAGCTGGTTACTCTCTAGAAGGTTATTAATATTATATGCTTCTGTAAAAATTCTAGGAAAAACCCGAGGGGTGGGGGATTGGAACAAGGAATCCCCAGACCCAGGCCCAAACCTCAGCTGATATCGTCTCATCTTTTAGGAGGCAGGGTAGTGGTACTGTAAAGAGTATATACTTTCATTAAGCCTGTGGCTACATTACTTTGTCCCTAAAAACCTCATTTCCCTGTGGGCACATGGATGCCGAACCCCACCGTGAGCACCACATGGAAGGGCACATATTATGTGTCCACACAGCACTGGGTACATCACAGGCCCTCAAATTCTGTTCCCTCTTCGTCTCCCGGCTGCAGGCTGCTCATAGTGGTGGCTAAGGTTCAGAGCTCAGACCATGAAAGCAGGACAAGCTGAGGGTCTCTCAGGAGCCAAGTGAGGAGGGGGTTAGAAACCCAGGGAAACACAAACAAGCACAAACCTGATTCCATGAAGTCTCTGGGGATAGGGCTGAGCTGACAGCAGCCCAGGGCCTCTGGGTGGGTTAAAAATAGGGCACTCGAAGCCTAGGTTACAGTCCTGGAATTTGTTAGAAGCAGAAGAGACGCTGAGGGGGGTTGAGAACAGTGGCCATGACATGGAGTTTTCAGGACAAGGGATTGGGAGGGATGTGGATTGAGTAGGGTGGGAAGAGGGAGATACCTATACCTCCTACTACACAAGCAGGTATAGGAAAGGCCCAGAACTGACCAAAGAAGAAAGAGAGAGAAGAAATTAATGTGTGTGAGTGTGTGAAAGGGTTTGACTCTGTGATGCAGAGGTGGCTGTGTGGGATGGTTATGTGTGATATGTGTGGGGTATGTCTTTATCTATATATGTGTATTTCTGGTGTGTGTATATATGTGTTCATCCCCAGGAAACAAATACATTGGATTCTACTGACTTTCAAGTCTGAGCAGAGAGAAGACCCAGTTAGTTTCCCAAAGTACATAAGCAGAGGAAACAGCAATACCACTGAAAATCAGCCCCCTTAGTTTATAAGGAGCTACCCAAGCCTGACAGTCAGGAAGTCTTACTGTGGGGAATGCAGTATCTTGTCTTCAGTTCCCCGTGCACCGCACTATGGCCTGGGAGGAGAGACCCATCCAAAAGATGCTTGCACCTGCCAGGGACCAGAGACCAAACATTCACATTCATCATCTCATTTCATCTCAAGACAACCCAGTGAGGTCAGGATTTTTGATGAAGGAGGACCCTGAGGTTCAAGGCTAAGAGGGGATGACTCCCAGAGTGGGGCTCTTTCCTGTCACACACCATCTCATTCCAGTTTTGATTCTGCCCCAGGTGTGTGCATACATGCATCCATGTGTACACGTGTATCTGTGTATATGTGTTTGTGCGTATGTGTGTGTCTAGCAGATGTAACTGGGTTTCCTTTGGGGATATATTATAATAGGGTATACACTCCCTCTGCCCCTGCTGTTTGAAATATATCCCCAAACCATTCCATGCGCCACACTTTTACAAGATAGATATTAAATATGTTTCTAGAAAGAAGGATACTAATGTTCATTAAAAATTAGGTTGGGCTCCAACTTACACATTTATTTTTACTTAATTATCCTGCAAAGATGATATTGTGATCTGCATTTTTACCTATAGGGAAATTAGGGCTTAGAGAAAGTTAGCAACTTGCCCAAGTTCGTAAAGTTTGTAAAACATGGGAGTCTCAGTTTGGTCGATTCCAGAACTCAGACACAGCCCTCCTGAGGTACAGAGATGGCGGGGTGTGTAAACAGTCGGCACCCCCACAGCCATGGCGGCCTCCCGAGGCGCCCCGTCCCTTCCCCATCACCCCATACCTACTCTCAGGGGACAACACAGCACTGCTAGTACAGAGAAACCCTGTCCCCCGGCCACAGACAGCAACCCGGCCCATTGTCTTACCACACACACTGAGTCACAGAAGGGTCCAGGCTGTCCCCTCCTCTGGGTCAACCTCTTGGGCATGTGAGCTGGGCACTCTCAGAAGCGCCCCCCGCTTGCCTTATGGCTCTCCTGTTGTCGTCCTGAATCTTTGATAATTTTTGAACAAGGAGCCTTGCATTTCCATTTTGCACTGGGCCCCGCAAATCATGCAGCTGGCCTTGCCCATCTTCTCTGGCAGCCAGCTCAGGGAGACTTTCCCAGGAAGAGCAGCCCAGCCAGCCACTCCCTGTGTTTCCAAAAATGTTACCCACAGTCCCTGAATGGTCAGGACGGAACAGAGATGAGTTACTTTAATCTGGAGTGGCTTCCTGCCCAAATGGCCTTGATGGGCAACTCAGTAACTGCCAGATTGTTCCTCGCCGCATCTCTCCTCTGTGTCCTGCCTCACCTCTCCACTCCACCACGTCCCCTGGCTTCCAACCACGCGGTCCTTCTCCTCCTTAAATGCACCAGTGCTCACGGGATTGAAATTCCCAGAGAGCATGGACATTTCCGCTTGTGTCCCCAATTCCCCCCACGGGGCCCTTTCAGCATGCACAGCAGGAACTTGATAAGAGTGGATGGATTTAAATAAATGGCAGTATTTCCTGAATTCTTGTCCCTATCATAAGACATATCAGTGTGATATTATATTACACATACACAAAGATTGTATGTCTGTCTGCAATGGGATAAATACTCCATGCAAGAGACTGCGTTAGTTCCGACTCTGCTCATTCTCCATTTGGGCTCACAATATTTCCCCCATCCCATTGTCCCCATGCCTGTCTCTGCTTCCCCTCCCTCCTCTCCCCACCCCCCCTGCAGATCCTACCTTCTTCGGGCAGGCTTCCTGATCATCCTAACCTACTGGAATTCTCCAAAACACATTTTGGGCACTCTTCTCTCTGTTTATAGGACACTTCATCATATATCACTTCATGGCACCCCATGTTATTTGATTTCTTGTGTTAACTTAAATTTTTCACACCAATGAACTTTTCCCCTTATCTAGGCTCTAAGCCCCACAGGAATGGTTCTTGGTACAGTGCCACGTATGTTGTAGGTCCTCTCCCGGATGTAAAGACATCTAATAACAGTGGGTGGAAGTGGGGCAGAAAAAGAAGAGAAAGTTATGAATTCCCCAAGAGCAAATCTTCATAGCAAACCCAATAAACTCAGGTACTTTGATCCTTTCTCTTCTGGAGTCCACTGGAGGTCAAAGACATCCAGACCTTGGCCAGACACCCTCAAGAGGTGTCTCAAGTGACACTCAGCCAGAGGCAAAGACATGCTCCTTTATAAACCTGCATGGTGAAATCACATCTTAGCATTCCCCGACAAAACGCAGGACATTTTCATTTCTGTTTGTGGCTGTTTTCCCCCCTCCTTCCTGCAGACAAAAGGCATGTTGCATAAAAGGCATAAAAGATATCTTTCCCCTCTATGCTTTGAGGAATGGGAGGTTTCCTCCAGGGAAACGGAGACCCTGGCTCCAGGACTTAAGGTTCCAGAAGCCAAGCCATCCCTCCCAACAGCGACAAGCCCCAGGAGCAGTCTTTGTGTGGACTCTCCCATTTCTAAACCACCTTTCTTTGACCTTGACATCCCTGCAAGCTCTGCCCTGATTCTCTCCACCAAGGGGGCTTTATTGACCCAGCAGGGCACCTCATCTGCCCCCTTAGTGCCCAGTGTTGGAGGCCCATGACCCACCTCCCCTTGGAACTGCAGTTCTGGGTACCTCTTCCTTCCATCCTGTCACCCCTCCAGAGGCCCTCTAACCCACTCTCCCTCCTCCTGGTGTTTCAGAACACAAATGCTGACAATTGGCCCCACGCTCCAGGCTGCTGTCATGCCTCTGATTTCAACCAGCTGCTTCCCCCTGTCTGGAGCAGTTTCTCTCTGGCCCTCCCCAGCCTCCTGGCCACTCACAGGGCAAGCCGTACTCCCTTCCCCACAGGTGTGGTTTAGGCACCCCTCCCTGGCATCCTGCGTCTCTCCCACCATCAAACATCGGACAGACCTGCTATTGCTTCCTGAGCTACGGTCACTGTCACTGGGCTGTGACCTTCTTTGGATCAGGGACAGTGCCACACAGTTTATCAGGAACCCACATAGAGCCTGACACACAGCAGGCTCATATCTCAGATCTCCATCCTTCTCTCTTAGCCTTTCTCCCTCCAAACAAACCTTACATGTCCTTGCATTTCAGACTAATTCGGTGATGGTCACCCACAAACCCACCTCTCCCCAGTCTCCGCCTCCATATGTCCAGCTCCCCACATCTCTGTTTGGATGTGCTCACACAATCCCACCAACTTCCTCTCAAAGGGACTTCATCTCCCTTCAGGCCACCCTGGCTTCTTGCTGTGAAGGACACCACAGTCCTGAGGTCCAAAACAACAGAATCATTCTTAACTCTTCCTTTGTCTTGAGCACTGCTGCATGCCAGCATTTTATATGCATTATCTCAGGTATCACAACAAACCCTTGGAAAGTAGATATTCGCATCCTGATTTTACAGAGGAGGCAATTGCGGTGTGGCGGGGCGGGGGGAAGTCTCTGAGAAGTCAAGAGACCTGCCCAAGGTTACAAGCACATAATCCACTGAGCCAGGATCAGAGGTAGGTTTTGACCATTTGTCCAGAGCCTCTGTTCTTCCCTGAACACACACTGTTCTCTCTTCTACTTAATAAATTAAATCACTCTCAATAATGCCCAGTCGAGTCTACCTAGAAATGCTTCCTGCATGAGCCCTTTGCTCTGCTATGGGGACTCTCAGGTGCAGTCAGACACACAGGGTGCGGCCGTGTGGCCACAGAGTCGGGGTGAGCGTCCCAGTCCTGCATGTCTGGCCGGCAGCATTGACCTCGCCTCGCGCTCACTCAGTAAGCTGGTACATGCTCTAAGCTTGGAACCGGTTCTTCAAGGCACCACCACCCTTTCTTTACCGGTTTGGTTTGATCCCAGCCCAGGCTAAGCCTGAGCCTGAGCCCTTTCCTCAGGACTCCACCCGCGCCCTGCTCACACCCTCTTCTTGGCCTCAGGCCAAAACCGCCAACAGGCTCCCTGTTAGGAGCACATCTTGGGTTCTCATCTCTCTTCCCTCAATTTAGCTCTTACTTTGCCCACCCTGAGCAGATCTCCAATGACAGCCCACCCTAAGGGGCTTAGCAAAAATGCATGTTCCAGGGCCCCGCTCTCGGAGTTTGAGTCAGCAAGGACCCAGGAATCTGCATTCTAACAAGCTTCCCGAGTGACGGGGATGCAAGTAGTGTAATTCTCTCTAGGTTCTCTTACCTCCTCTTACATCAGCATCTGTACCAAACTTCTTCACAATTCACCCCTTCTCTCCCGAGCTGTGATCAAATCCTCCAGGGTCTCCCCACACCTCACTGTATAGTAGAATCACAGGGCCCACTGGAAACTATCAACGCCCGGATCCCAGACAGAACCAACTAAAACAGAATCTCTGGGTGGGTGCCGGGGAGCCACTAGGGTGAGCGCTCATCCCGCTTTACCCCAGATTATCCTGGTTTTAGTAATTAAAGTCCCACATCACAGGGGGCCTCTCAGTCCTGAGAAAACTGGACCAGTAGGGACCCTATCAGCTCTGGCATTTGTAAGTCTCCCTAGGTGATTCTAATTTGCAAAAACACTGGAGGACAGCTGGTTCAAGAGGTGTCTCTCTCACGCAGCCAACTGCCCCAGGGCATTCCCGAAAGCCAGAGCTCACCCACTTTTTGTTTTCATTTAACTTGGGTGATCTCAAAATGTGCCTCTAGACCAGGGGCATCCCATTACCTGGGAACTTGTGAATAAAAAGGTGGAGCCAATTCTAAATCATTTGCTCTTCTCTTAGGTGCAGTAGATCCTTGGCGAGTCCCTACTGAGAGCCGGTGGCATTAACTCATTCCAGTGAAGTGGGGTTTAAGGAGTTAACTGTCAGGCATGAGAGGGCTTGGTGGTGGAGGTGGTTTGAGGCTGGGAGGTCAGTCCCCGGGGAGGTGTAGTGGTGCTCAGAGGGGGCTTGGCTTTGATTCAGATGCAACAAATGTTTACTGACCACTAACTAACCAGCTGGCTTGTTCAGGCCAGTTCATTAAATTCGATACTAACTCTGTCGAATACATGGTGTTGGATAAAACCTGCCTCGTCTTGCTCGAGCTCACGACCATTTGAAAAACTGATGCATGAAGCTGACAAATGGAGGTCACAGTATCAGCCATGCTTGGATAAAGCCGTCCAAGTATGCGGCTTTGTATCTCTGGTCAAATGGACTGCCTAATATTCCACGCAGTGAGGCCAGCTCCTAGGTCCACTCACTGGCATAGAGGGTTGACCGTGGACCTCCCATAGGAGTGGCTGCTGACCTCATCTCCCAGAACTGGTCAGAAGCACCCACCCTGCAGGCAGCAGAGCCCAGAAAGGGGCAGAAGTATTGGCAGGTCCAGCTCATACCTTCTTCTAGAGGCACTGGTTAGAGATGCCTCACCTCTTCCCTCGAGGAAGTGATGGAGAGCATGAGGTCTGAGAGTGAACAGCCAGGGCTGTCCCCTGCCTTCTGCCCCTGCACAGGAGAACCACTCATGCCCTCACCCCCACCCCAGAGATGCTGGCCTGGTCTTCGGAGGGAGCCAGGCACTGATGTCTTACAAAAGTGTCCCAGGTGATGCTGGGGTGCCAACAGGATTATGTAACCACCCCGGGGAGATCCTCTCCTAGAAACGAGAAGCTAGAGATATCCCCTCTAAGGGTTGGATTGTTCCTATCTCACAACCAGGGAAACAAGGGCTCAGGAACATCTTGCCCTATATGCCCCAAGCCAGCAGACAGAACTATAAGGATGAGTAATGGCAGTGAATGGATCTGCTTTCTCCAAATATTGGTGGACTTGGGGGCTTTCAGCCAGTTTGGATCAAATCAGCTAAAGCAGCAGTTCTAGAATCTCGTGGGGGGCTTGTTAAAATGCAGCTCACTGAGCCCCACCCCCCACGAGTCTGATTCAGAGGGAGGGCTGTGTAGCTGTGGGAAGAGAAGACATAGGCCGTTTTGGTCTCCAGCCATGGCTTTGTCACCAACTAGCAGGATGACCTTGCCTGACTCACCCAAACCTCTCTGAGGTTCAGTTTCTTCGTTTGTCACACAGACATCCCAGAAGTAATGACCTCATGTGTTTCTTAGGGACTTACAGGGGACACACAAAGCTATTCGGGAGGTGCATGGCCTATGGTAGGAATGGGGATAAACCATAGATGTTAATTATTATTTGTAGATATTGTTATGTAGGGATGGCTCCTTCGAAAAGACTGGGAGGAGGTTTTGGATGCAGGCAAGAATACCAAGAGGCAGAACACCAAGGAGAGAGTGAGCCAAGGCTTAGAGGATGCAGGGAGGGGGGCCAGAAATGGAGCTTAAGCCAGTGCACAGAATTCAAAGGCACCCAGAATAGAACTTTCTTCTCTCCAAACTCACGATTTACTCCACCCCTCACCCCCATCTCTCTGGGCCATATTCCACATGCCTCTGTCCAGGCTCATTCGTTAGAACTGCCCCCCCCCCCACTGCACCCCCACCCCTGCCCTAGGGACTCAAGGAATCTTAGCAATGTGTCCGATTCTTGTGCTGGAAGGGAAGAAGCAAAATAAAAGGGGGAAAATGCTCTCTCTAGGCCTGTGTCTTTGTAGGACTTCCCACAGCCCCCCAGTCCTCCTCTCCCCCAAGAGATGGCCGTCCCGAGTCAGCATCTGGGTAGAAGTATCCAAACCAGGGCACTTGGGTGGCTCAGTCTGTTAAGCGTCTGCTTTTGGCTCAGGTCATGATCACAGGGTCCTGGGATCAATTACCACATCGGGCTCCCTGCTCAGCGGGGAGCCTGCTTCTCCCTCTGCCCCTCACCACCACTCGTGGTCTCTCTCTCTCTAAAAAATAAAAATAAAAAAAAGTATCCAAACCAACAGGAACCCCAACGGCCTGCCTCCCTTCATCCAACCATGAAGCTGCTTCCACCATCTCTGCCAACCCATGCCCCTTCCCTCTCTCATAACCAGACTTCGTGCTCATCTCCCCGAACTTCCCACAGGATTGTAAGATTCTCCCTCCGTATATACACCCATTCCTTCCATCCATTCCACAGGGATTCACCGCACACCTACTCCATGACCAGGTACCATGCCAGACAGTGGGGATTCCAAGGTGAAGGCACAGTCCTTGCCCCGCTGTGGGCTGAGGAAGAGAGCACTAGGTCTGGAGCTCATGTGGTCAGAAGGAGAAAATGGGGCCCTTTGTCATGCTCTTCAAGTTCATGCTCACGCTCTTCAATCCCCTCTTCCAATGTGAGAAGAGGCCTCCCAGCTCCTTGTGGGGTGTGCAAAATCTTCCTCCTCTCTCTCTCACACACACAAAACACACCAAAGAAAACACGCCCATATCAGACATGGATAACACACCTCATGGTTCCATGTTGCTCTCCATCCTATAGATTTTAGAAATTTGTCTGAGCCTCAGTGCAGGTCTTCTTCAGTAACTGCCCTGACCCCTCTATCTGGCAACTTAACTTAATTGACCTGCTTGGATGTCCCAGGCACTGGAGATACAGAGAAGAATAAGATATATTCCTGAACACCTAGAGATCCAAGTCTAGTGGGAGAGCCAGACACTTAAACAGTCATAACACAATATGGGACACTCAAGCAAGACATTGTGATGTGAGCAGAAAAAGGCATCTAATACATCCCAGTTGTTGACAAGGAGGATACCAGGGGAGGCTTCCTGGAGGAGACAATCAAGAGAAGAGTAAGTCTGAAATTGAGCCTGTGCATTGGCTAAATTGCATTTCAGGCCATCTAAATCACTTCCCACTGACTTTGCTCCCATCCTTTCCTTGCCCCTCCATCTCTGAATGTCCAGGACACTGGGGCTTTTGGAAAAATGAATCCATGTGCAAATGTTGTGATCATGGGTAGATTTTCTCCCTCTTTTTACTTAGAGTCAACGTTATAATACGAAGGACTACTTATGTAACAAAAGCTAAATTTATAGAGCAAGAAACTATTTTCCCTGGCTATTTTTAAGTGATGCCCAGATACCCGCCTTGGTCTTTCAACTCCAGTGCAAACAAAGGCCAGAGCGGAGTTTTCAAATGTGGCACTACCGTCCTTGCTAGCTGGGAACCAGCTCCTAGCAGCCTGAAAAGGGCAAGGGATTCAGCAGACTGGAGGCCTGAGAGTTGGAACTGTCCCAGGCTCTGCAAAGAAGGAGCTCAGCTGCAAGTCAAAGGCCTTTTTAACTCAGGAAGCAGAGTGGGGAGGAGGTTGTCACCCCACACTTTGGTCAAGCACAGGGATCCAAACAGGTAGTGAAAATCCTTGTTCGTGTCAAGACTGAAGGAGAACAGAAAGATATAGGTTTTTATGTGCATAGGAACAGGAGAGAATCAGAAGCCCGAACCCCCCTTGCTAACGTGAACTGAGATTTCCTCTGATTCGAAGGGTCTGCCCTGATATTTACCCCTGATTGAGTGGACTGAAGCCAATCCCCCTTTCTCTGGGGATTTTATCAATTATTCAAGGGGCTACATTTTATTTCATTGAGTGCTGGCTGAAGAACCTGGCCCCAAGACTCCTTTCTGAGACGCAGCAAAGACCTTAGGGATAGGATGGAGCTGAGAATCTAGAATTTTACCTTCCAAACTTGGCTCTGTCGCTAACTAGCTATAAGACCTTGGGAAAGTTAACTTCTCTGAGTCTCACTTTTTCATCTGTACAAAGAGAATATGACAGGACATACCCTGTAACATAGTCATGAGGAGTAACTGACAATTCAGGAATAATACTGCATGTCTGATCCACAGTATTTTACAGGGAAAATATTTAAAATATTTCCTAATATATTTTGCCCCTGGGAAATCCAGGTGTTTCATATTTTTCCCTTTCCTTTCTCTTGTACACTTCTAATATCAGAGCTAAGCTACAACCTTCTTTCCACCAGGCAAAGAACACACAGAGAGCCCCCAGAACACAAAGGTCAACAGAGTTAGAAATGGCTGCCAAGAGGTAATGCTGTTTTCTCCAGTCAGGAATTGAGAAGAAACCTTTCTAGGACTGGGAGGGAAATGAAGTCAATGGCCAAGATTTCACTACTCCCTTCCCCACCAGCGGGGTGGGGAGAGGGACATCATTAGAAATGACGCAGTGACTCAAGAGAATCCCAGAGCAGGGAAATGCATGCCCCTTGGACAAGCCTACCCTTCAGCAGGGCTAAGAGCAACATAGGAAGTTTTGCATGGACCAGGGGCTGCCCTCAGGCCCACCTATCTAGAGTCCCCACATCCAGAGAAGAGCTGGACACTCAAGCCCTCCAGGGACAGGTGGGGGTCCCAGGAGAGCCAGGGAGACTGAGGAAGCCAAAGCTTCAGCAGCAGGCTCCAGGTCCCCCTTCAAAAGCCCCGGGGACAAGATCAGACGTGGCCCCCTCAGTGGATTTCAGCACAGGAGCTCCAGATGCAGAGGGGACACAGAACACATCAGGGGAGATCAGCAGGGACCCTGTGGCCCCACAGGGAGACACCTTCCCAGGGAGTCCAAATTGGGATCTCACTGGACCGTGAGCCATGGTGTCACATCAGAACAGGCTAAAGTACCTTTATTAATCAAGCTAAGATTTTTATGGCAAGCGACTGATTACAGGAAATAATTGGTTTTCCCTGCACGCGGGTGTTGTATATATTTTCACCTCCCATTTCAGTAAGGCTTTGGCCAGTATTAGCTGCTATCATCATCATCATCATCAACAAAGTAAGTTATTCTCAGGTTGACACAGAGGAAGGGAAGAGGAGGGCAAGAGCAAAAACAGCCCTACTTGTGTCAGATCCAAGTCCTAGCAGGGCTGAGGGTGGCTGGCTGGAGGCGAGGGGCAGGGAGGGGAGGAGAAGGGCAAGGTGCAGCCTTTGGGCCTTACCCCTCACCAGAGTATTTCCCTTCTCCTGTTCTTATTCTCTGCAAACGACTCAAACCCTCCCCTTTCACCCAGGTTTACCGCTAATGAACCCTTCCTCTACTCTGCCCTTTCCTCTGTACCCCCTGGTCTGTGAGGTAGGGGCTACAGGGCTCCTCCCCTCCCCACCTGCCCCCTGGCCGTGGTCCGGAGCCAGAGCTGGGGAGTCAGGCAGCCTGAGCACAGATCCCAGCACTGCTTCTCATCTGCTGTCATCTCTGGCAAGTTCCCTGTGCCTCAGTGTCCCCCTCTGAGAATGAGAATCACAGCCCCATGCTTCAAAAGGTTACTGTGGGGGTTAAATAGTGGACTGGTCTATGGTGATGAGGGAGTGCCTGGCCCCTGGTGAGCACTGTGTCAGCATCAACAACTGCACATTTTCTCAAGGAGGTTTTCCATGACCATTTGAAATAACCCTTCTCCCTCCCATTTTCCGCATAGACTTACTACCTTGTGAAATTCTACTACTCTTTTATTATCTCTCTGTCCTTGAGACATTTTTGTTCATCATCCATTGCTATATCCACAGGGCCTAGAATCACCACCTAGCACATAGGTCTTTGTAATAAAGAAGGAATTCCTATGAAACTTTACTAACTTATCACCTTAGGCAGATCATGGAACTCCACATGCCTCAGTTTACTCATCTGGAAAATGGGGAAGGTGCACATATCCCCAAACTGATGTGAGGATTAAATGAGGTACTATTTGTGACTATGCCCACTCCAGCCCTGGGTATATGACAGATGGGTGCTGGCCAATCTGGGAGGACAGTCTCGGCCTGACTCGGACAGGGCCTGCAGTGGTTAATTCCAGACTCGCTTCCCCCCATGAGAGGCAAGGCTGGCTGGCAGGACCACTGGCAGCCATCCAGGTGAAGGATAAATGTCAGAGGTGGGTGTCTGAGGCACTGCCCTGGTCCTGATATGGGGTCTTGACCCAGGCAGCTGGAGTCTTTCCCCACCCCCTGCTGCTGAGAGGCACGGCCTGGGCCTGCAGCATCTGGGAGCCAGTGCAGGAGCTGAGCGGTGGGAACCTCCACCCGCCTGGGTCCCACGCTACATCCTGGCCTTGGGGGAGGTGGGCCCAAGGCCTGGACTTGCTTCCCAGCCATTCCCGGGTGGCCTATTCTCCCGCCGGCCCAGCTGTGCTGACTGAACCCGAGGGCTGTAGGGGCAAGTCTGGCCCTCAGCACTGCCTGGTCTCCACACACACACAAAGAAGAAGACACAGGCCTTAGCACAAGGAGGGCACGAAATTCAGAGCCCAGCTCTGTGAGCCCTGCAGCCCACCTGCCTGCCCAGCCTGCAGGAGGGAGTGTGTTCAAAGGCAAAATCATGGAGGGGACACTGTGAAGAGACGGTTTCCACCAGGGGTTTCCTGCTTTTCCCATTTCTCACAATTCCCCAGCTTTCCAGCAACTTCCCCTAGTGTCCATCCTTCTGACAACTGACCCAGGAAGAAATAAAAACAGACACACAAGCTTAGCATGGATGGTGAAGATGGGTAAGTGGAACCCAGCCTCCGTCCCCTGGATTCATTCATTCCACAATCACATACAGAAGTTCCACCCTGTGCCAAGTGCGGCCCACTGGGGGATATGGTGGGGAATAAAACAGACCTGCTCATCAAAAGCGCTCTCAGGCAGGGAAGGGGTTACAAGTGGTGAGCAGGTCAGGGAGGGGTAGCATGCAGGGTAGAGCTACACAGGGCATGGTATATGAATAGGTGAGGGGTCTCTAACTCAACCTGAGGAAGGAGGCAAAGCCAGGAATGTGGGAAGGGTGATACCACAGCGGTCTGGTAGGCAGCATCTTGGGGGAGAATATAGGAGCTAATGGATGAAGAAACAACATCCTTCACCAGGGCATTGGCTCGGAATCTGCAGGGGACACTCTCCAGAGTGATGGTGGCCTTAACTCCCATCCCCTCAGTCTTCAGAGATTTTCACTAGAAAATAAGCTCTCCAAGGGACGCTTGGGTGGCTCATTTAGTTAAGTGTTTGACTCTTGATTTCAGCTCAGGTCATGATCTCAGGGTGTGGGATCGAGCCCCACCTCAGGCTCTACGCTCAGTGCAGAGTCTGCTTGTCCCTCTCCCTCTGCTCCTACCCCCACTCTCTCACGCTCTCAAATAAATAAATAAAATCTTGCTGATACTCTGGAAAACAGTATGGAGGCTCCTAAAAAGTTAAAAATAGAACTACCCTATGACCCAGCAATTGCATTACTAGGTATTTACCCAAAGATACAAACATCGTGATTGAAAGGGGCATATGCATCCCAATGTTTATAGCAGCAATGCTCACAATAACCAAATTATGGAGAGAGCCCGGATGTCCATCAATAGATGAATGGATAAAGAAGATGTGGTACACACACACACACACACACACACACACACACACAATGGAATATCACTCAGCCATCAAAAAGAATGAAATCTTGCCATTTGCAACGATGTGGATGAAACTAGAGGGTATTATGCTGAGTGAAATAAGTCAGTCAGAGAAAGACAAATATCATATGATTTTACTCATATATGGAATTTAAGAAAAAAAAACAGATGAACATAGGGAAGGGAAGGAAAAATAAAATAAGATAAAAACAGAGAAGGAGGCAAACCATAAGAGACTCTTAACTCTAGGAAACAAACTGAGGGTTGCTAGAGGGGAGGTCGGTGAGGGGATGGGGTAACTGGGTGATGGGCATTAAAGAGGGCACGTGATGTAATGAGCACTGGGTGTTCTATGCAACTGATGGATCACTAAATTTTACTTCTGAAACTAATACAGTATATGTTAACTAAATTGAATTTAAATTAAAAGGAAAAAAGAAAGAAAGTAAGCCCTTCGAGGCAGGGACATGGTCAGTCTGCATCCTCAGAACTTGGAACAGTGACAGACACGCACACGGGAGGCACTTGGCAAATGTACCTGAATGGACCAGTGAGTAAATAAACTCCCTGAAGGTAAGATCACTACTGACCCGGAAGAGCCCTCACTCCCTTCCTATCTCACTGGTATTCACAAAAATTCTGTTGTGGAATCTCTCACATGCTGCAACTCTCTAACTGGTGCAAACAAGGCACCTTCTTAGCCTCCAACACAGGTGTCCCTCCTGGGCACAGACAGTGGGGTCTGTGTCCCAAAGTGCCACCAGCTTCCCCACACGGTCACACTCCCTCCAAAAGCCTATGGGCATAGCTATGAGAACTACATGCCAATGAGGACAAAAGCCAGAAAGGGCAGGCAGCTGGCGCTCATGTCCACACCTGGGTCGCTACAGAACACGTGGTGCTGCCCCCCACACCCAGCAGTGGGCGTGCCGCGCATCTGTGCACACACTGATCCCCAGCCCCGCCGTGGAAGGCACACAACGAGGAGACACCAACTAGAGTGCTCGGCTCAGATACCACCATGGGGCTGGTCCCTGGGCCAACTGCCCAAACACCAGCCCCTCTTGATTCCTTCTCAGTGGGAGATGGCGAAGAGCCCAGAATGCCCTCACTTTTCACTCGGCCTATATTTAATGAGGACTTACTATGTGCTAGACCCTGACACTGGGACTGGGAATGCACAGTTGGCCCTATCAGAATCCCTGCATCCTGGAAGCTCATAGTCCAGGGAGAGACAGGGAAAATAGTGGTTTTCACATTCTGTGCTAAGTGGTACATCCGGGGCAGGTCTTCAGGGCCAGAGATGAGGGAGAACCTCACCTCCCTGAAACTGGGGTGGGGGGAGAGGGGTTGGAGGAACTCAGGAACTCAGAGTTGGTGGTGCTTGAACTACATCTTGAAGGATGGCTAGGTATTCACCAGGTACCAACCTCCAGGCAGAGGGAAGGGCAAGAGTTTAAACACAGGCTGTGAGAGGTGGGGCATGCAGACATGGTCCAGCGCTTGGTCATGAAGGGGACTACCCTCCTTGGATTCTGAAACTGAGTTTGGGATTTTCCAAATTCCCCTTTGGTCCATTAAGAGAATCCATTTCCAGACCAAGGAGGTCAAGGGGAAGCACACTATACACAGAGACAGAAGCAGCTCAGCAGCCCTGGGACAACACCCACATCCCATCAGGCGCAGGGCTACCTTGTTAGACCCCCACTCAGAGAGCCAAGGTGCGAGGGCCACTGTCCTCCAGAGCGACCAAGCACCATTCCATAAGCTTAGATGCAAAAATCTGACTCTGAGGCAGACCACCCCACTCTGCTCCTGAATGACAACACTCCCACCGCCTGTGTGTGAATGAACTCAGCCCCAGCTTTTCTCTGACGTGCCCCGCAGGTGTCTCCCACACAGCTGTTGGGAGGCACAGGATGTTGACAGTGGGGGTGGCTATCCTTACCAAAACCATTTTATAGGGAAGAAAACTGAAGCTCGAGAGGTAAGGCCACTTGCCCCAGAACAAACTCATGACAGACCATGTCTAGAACCCCAACCCCAAATTCCCAGCACAGAACTCTCCTTTCCCGCTAGAGGACAATGGCAGACACACCCTGCTTTGGTTCTTGGCTTCCCCTTAAGTGCTTTCTCCTGAAGGTCCACAGTAGAAACAACAACTACAAAAGTGTAATTAAAAACAAAGCAAAACCTCCAAAATTCTTAGCCAAGATGCATTGATGAACATTTCCCTAAATATTGTGAGTCCTGCAAGGGCCTCTCTTTGGATGGTGTTCCCTAATATTCCAGAAGCAAATTCACAACTTCTGGTCTTTACCTCAAATTTTCCCTCTGGAGCCTGGAGAATACTTAGAAACACTGTTTAAATAAGAGAAAGTGCTCCCAACAGTCTGTCAAAAATGTTCTGATCTGCCAAGTTGAAGTTCTAGAAACTGAGTCTGTGTGCGAAGATCACTATCTGCCTGCCGTCAGCATGCTCTTTCCTGAGACCCAGTGAGAAAAAGCAGCAGCAGCAGCAGAAAGCAAACAAACCTGCCTGGTGTCCTGGGATTTGGGAATTTTAGGAGGATCAGACGGTATTTTGGTTCTCCAGAAAAGAAGAGCTATTGGTCATGCCAGCTATACAGCTTGAGGATTCAGATGGAAATGCAAAAAGACACAGAGAGAGAGAGAGAGATCCCCCCCACCAAACCCCAAATGACTTCTCTCTAGCTTGTGAATGCCAGAGATGCTCACCTTTTGAGAGACTTGCTTTCCCAACATGGTCTTAACTGCTCACAGAATGTGTCCTGTCTTAGGAGTGAGGCAACAATGTCTTCCAGAAGGCAGGGAGTCCAGAAATTCCCAAGGGCACAAGGAGAAGGCTCTCAAAAGCCAAAAAACATCTGTACCAACTGTTGGTTCTTTGGACCGGTTATAACAGATCCCGAGAGCTGGCCCTACAACCACTTCCTCCCCAGGCCTTTCTTCCCACTGCTGACCAGATACCTGGCCAGCAGGCAGAAGCTGAGCCACGACAGATGTCTGATGGGGAAGGACACCAGGCTCACTGAGCCAGGCCCGGTATACGCCTTATCTCATAGGGACCCAACATATCTACCCTTTGGGACACACATACATTGTGAGCCTCGTCCCCATTTCCCATTAGAAACTGGAGGTTCACAAAGGCCAGACAATTTGGTAGCAATCAAGCAGGACTAGGTCTCTCTCTTACCGCATTCTGAGTGCGAGGGGCTGGGACCGCTGCATGCAGTGCTCAGGCTGTGACTGCGAAGGGTGTGCGCACCTGTAAGAGAATGCGCAGGCTGGACACTCAGCACCCACACTGTGCGCACCTGTGCCCCTGCAATGCCCAGAGACCCAAGGCCAAGTCCACCTGCCCAATAACACCCATGTCAGGGAATGGCGTTGGTGGAGCCCCAGCACCTCGTGGCACCACACAGAGGGTGTGGACAGGGGAGAGGTGAGCCAGCTGCTTCTACAGCAATAGTCTACTTTCCCTGCTGAGGAACACCACTCTTTAACTTCACATCAAGGCTCTGCATGGGTAAGCAGCATCCCTGACCAGAACTTCCCCTTGGCAGGTCAGCCACCTGGGCTCCACCTGAAACCATGCCCAGGTCACCTCTCGCCACTGTCCCCCTCACTAGCCAGGCAGTTGGAATAACCTGGTTCTAGAGAACACGCTTCTTCACTCTCTTGGATCTTCCTCTCCGATTCTCACCCAGCTGGCCTTGCTCCATAGTCCAGCCATTCAGACAATGCCCTGGAAGGGAAAGGAGGAGCAGAGATTTGTGTCTGGGCCCTACCTGGAGCTGGCTCCCCATGACACGACTTCCGTGGCACCTTCTCTCATGGACAAGACACCAGAGGGTCCTCTCTGGCTCACGAGTTCCCCTCTTCCAGCTCATCCTGCCTGCAGGAGCTGGGAGGCCTCTCCCTCACGCTGATGTGAACCCTATCTCCTGAATCTGCAAAACCATCTCTGTCAGGGATTCGGGGCTTGTTTTCTTAATTAACTGAAAATGCTAACATGGGAGCCCAGGCACTGGCAGGGGCCTGGCCTTCAGCGGCTGCTAGAGAAAATTCTTGCTTTGAAATCTGGATCTTTCCCGTCTCCCCTCATGCCCCGCACAGGATGTCAAAACAAACTGGGACACCCGATCATGGGGCACAGGGAGTGGGCAGGCTCAGGTTTCAGGGCCAGTGACGGATTTAGCTACAGGCAGCTTCATTGTCCTACTCATGAGGAGATCTTGATTTCCCAAAATGGCTCAGCTAAACCCCAAAAAAGCCACCTGCTGTGGCAGGGACTCTCTGGGGGGAAAAGGAGAGGTCATGGGGTTTATGCCAAGACGGTTTCCTGAGTGCCTAGTGCCCGGCAGGCCTGGCGGTGGGGCTGGGGGAGATGGCCAAATCCTACTGATTCCTGCCCTTGAAGAGATAAGCAGGAACAAATTACTGAAGTGTGGCACGTGGAGGGTCACTCCCAAGGCTAGCACAAAGTGACAGGGTCACAGAGGAGGAGCTCAGCATGTTGGAGAGGGCTGAGGGGTGGAGGGTCATGGTAGGACACAAAGAGAAACACCTGGTCTGCAGAAGGACTCGACATCTCAGGAGTAGATAGGAGGGCATTCCAGGTGCAGGGGGCTGTGGAGGCAGAGGATAGAGACATAAAGACAGAGCATGTTTGAGGAAGGGCAGGCAGGGCAGTGTGGCTGGAGAGTGCAGCTTCTGGGGGCTTTGAAAGGACTCTGTGTAGAAGATGCACCTGGCGATGGAGAACACGGTGCGCCCGTCATGTGAAGGGGTCCAGCAGGCCATGGGGAACTAGCAAATGTTTTTCAGCAGAAGCTATCTCTATCCAGGTCAGGGATGGCCCAATCTGGCCCACTCCCAGTGTCATTGGCAAACCCCCTTCATTTACATGTTTTCTGGGGCTGCTTTGGTGCCAGAGTGAAGTAATGACAACAGAGACTGTGGGGCCCCAAAGCCAAAATAGCTACTCTCGGGACCCTCACAGAAAACATTTGATGGCTCCTAATGCAGAAGATGGACAGGGCAGAGAGGTCTGGAGAGAAGAAGACCAGATGACTGCTCAGGATCCAAGTGAGGGACAGTAACCAGAGAGTGAAGATACACAGGGGCATGACTCAAAAGTAGGTGTGACCACAAGCTACCTCATGGCCAAACCCAAAATCTCAGCAGCAGGAGGGAGAGGAGATGGAAGAAGAACAGGAGGTCTGGGTCCTGGGTCTCTTGTCTCCAGCACCCAGCACTGGTGGGATGTGTGATCCTCACAGGGGGCTTGTTACCCAGCCCTATCCAAGAGCTGAGGCACCAAGCCAGCACGGTGTGCCTGCAAGTCACAGGGATGCTCCTTCAGCCTTCTCACCTAACAGCTGGACCCTGGGAAAGGTCCGAAACTCTAGAAAGATCCGAGAAGACCCCTCTCTGAGAGGAGACCACATGGTGTCCCCGGGAGGCCCCACACTCACCCTTCCTAGCCATAGCACAACTTGTCCCATCTGCCAAGGCTGAGAGAGGAGTTTCCTTGTGCTGCAGGTCAGAGACACTGTGTCGGAAGTGAGGGTCCCAGTTCCTAATTCGGGGTCTTTCCTCTTTCCTGACTTGCATGCTCCTTTCTCAGTCTCTGCCCTGGGTCCACCCCAATTGTGCATGGATCAGCACCCCTCCTCCGCTCTGCCTCAGCTGAGCCCACCTCGCTCTGCCCCGAGGAGCGGGGGATGGCTGACCCATCTCCCCCTGGTCACCCCGACTGCACCTCTCCCTTCTTGTGCTAGATCAATGGAGCCTTTCTTTATCTCTGGCACTTTGGGCTTTCCAAGCTCATGATGCAGAGCCCAGCTTCAGAAACAAAGCAGTAAAAGTTAAACACCATCATTTTAGGAAACCGCTTGGTGCCAACTTGCACAGAAACATAAACTCAGGACTAAAATCGCAGGCCAGTAGTAGGTTATCTGATAGCTATTCAGACGATGCAGAATGAATGCATTCAGTTTTTAGATTACTCTTAAAATGAAAACAAAATGAAACATTTCTCGAGAAAAAGAAGTTTCTCAAGTGGAGTTCTCAACACACTCCCCTCAAGGGTCTCTGGGCTCATCTGAAAGACTCTGCAGGGGTGGAGGACCCAGGATGTGCAGCTAGGTCGGCTGGGGCCTTCCCCAGTCTTATGCTCATCCATGTCTTCGATGCCCACCAGAAGAGTTGGCAAACAGAGGTCAACAGCTCAACTTTGCTGAACAAATGCACGAAGGAATGATTGAACAAAGATGTTCGCGTCCTGATTCCACAACCAGTCCTGTGTCCTCAGGCAAGGCCTTGCACCTCTCTGAGCCTCTGTTTCTTCATTTGTAAAAATCCCTCCAATTACAGGCACACCTCAAAGATATTGCCGGTTGGGTCCCAGACCACTGCAACAAAGCAAATACTGCAAAACAGCGAGTCAAGCAGGTTCTGTGGCTTCCCAGTGCCTACAAAAGTGATGTTTGCACTATACTGTAGTCCATTAAGTGTACAATAACATTATGTCTAAAAGAACAATGTACATACCTTAAATAAAAAATATTTTATTGCTAAAAACAGCCACCCATCCTCTGAGCTTTCAGTGAGTCATAATCACTATTCGCAGGTCACCGTAACAAATGTAATAAAAGTTTGAAGTATTGTGCCAATTAAATGTGAAGTCTTTTTAAACGTGACACAGAGACACAGAGTGAGCAAATGCTGTTGGAGAAATGGCGCCAATCGATCTGCCCCGCATAGGGTTGCCACAAACTGCAATTATCCACGAAGTGCAATACAATGAGGTAGGCTTATATTCGTGACTCAAAAAATTACTGCACGAGCCAAATGCGATGGTGCTCATAAAGCCCTTGGCACAGTGACGGGCACACTCAAGACCCAGAATAAATGGCAACTGTTATTGTTACTTTTCAAAGACGGCTTTAATCCCACATTCAAAACCTCTTTCCCGATCCTCACACCCTCCTGACTCCATCATTCCATTTTTGTTTCAATAAACCCCCAGCTAGAGCCTGGCACAAGTGGGGGCACAGGAAAGAGCTGTTGGAGCAGAATCCAGCAGAGAGCTTCTCTGATCCAGAATTCATGGTCTTGGGTAAGCACAGGAGCGAAGCTCGCTACTACATCCTACCTCCTTCATGGGAGGCCACTCTTGGGCCCAGAGCCCAGCCCTTCAAACTGTACCTGGCATTCAAGGCTAGGGAGCTCACCTGTGCCCAGGCGGGGACTGGCTGGTCATTTGGCTCTGCAGAGGTGCGGTGCGAGCTCAGAACCATTCTGCCCACTGCACAGACCTCTCTCCCCATTGCTTCTCACACTGAGCACAGGGCATCGTGAGCCTCCCCCCAGGGTGGCGTTCCCAGGCTCCAGAACAACAGGCCTCCATTCTTCCCTGCCCTTGGCAGACCTGCGTCCTCCTGCTACAGCACCACCTATTGCGGCTCATGACAGCTGCCCCAGTCCAAGGGGCCAACACAGACCTCTTTGGGGCCTGGAGAACAAGCCCAGAGCCTGGTGTGTCCCCTCAACCCCAGGAGGAAGAAGAATTGGCTTGAGTCCCCTGCTGAGACAGAATCCCAGGGTCACTCACTTCACCCTCAGGCTGCAAGTGTCATTTGGCCTCGGGCATCTTTGCAAACAGCCTTCACTGGCCACACTTTGTTTTCCCCAAATAAGAGAGAAATCTGACATCAGCCCCTCCCTGATCTTCACCATTTCTGCCCCCCCACCCCCGCTGCCCCTGCCAACCACCAGGCTCCAGATACTTCCAGATGTCAACCCTCAGCTCCCTGACTCAAGGGTGACAAGCAGTGGGAGGAGGAGGCGGAGGCTATCCCCAATCCAAAACTCACTACCCACTGGGATTCCCAGCCCCACGTCTGTCTCCTCCTTCCCTCATTTGCCCATCAGATTCCATCCAGCAAGAATCTCCAAACTCAAACCCAAATCTGTAATCCGCAGAAAGGAGGAGGGTGCAATGTGGGTTTCTTTCACTTACCAAGTTTATCCAGCTAGTTTCCAACTTTCTTTTTAGGGATCCTGAGCTCACCCCTTAAGAATGATCCTTGTATGTCCCAGAGCCAGGGCTGGGGGGTGGGAGGCAGGGGCCACAATGGGGGCTGATGACAGGGAGTCCTTCCTCCGGCATGGATTCCTGGGAGATGTGCACTTGATTCAAAGCAGTCCCCCTTCTCCAGAGGGTCCAGCACTCAATTTCAGCCCAGGAGGGTCCCAGCTGCAGCCCAGCAAGGCACCCAGCAGGGGAGGCAGGGCCCCATAGTATGTGGCTGCCTTTCTTAAAGGGACAGTCTGCCCAGAGAGCCCGTGGGGAAAAGCTAGACAGGAAGGAGTGAGCAAGGATGAACCAGCTTCCTCCAGGGAAAAGTTGTGAACAAGCACTGGGATCCTGGCTCAGTGCTTGCCTAATCCTGAGGACTTGACAGGGCTGTCCCCTCTCAGATGTGTGTGACACTTACATAGAAAGACCCTTCTCCAGAGGAAGGTTCCCCGCATGTGGATCCTCCCTCAGGGCTGAACTGACCCATAGGATAGGACAATAACCAATAACAACTATTAGTCACTTCCTATGGACAAGGCAGTCTCCTAAGTGCTTTGCCCAAATGAACTCTGGTCCCCAAATTTGAGGATATAGGTATTGTTATTGTTTAGGATGTTAGGATTTCTCCCATTTTATAGATGAGGAAACCGTAGAGAGACTAAATTGCTGAGATCTCACAGGTTATGAATGGAAACATTAGGATCTGAGCAGAAGTGGTTCTACTAGCACTCAACGACCAAGCTTTCTCTAGAAGGATGATGGGAGTATCATGATAGCAATCAATCACAGGTGGGACACTTGCCAAAGTCAGGTTCATGCCATAGAAAAGCAACATGCGAGATAAGGTGTCTGCCCCCTAAATGCCCGCTGGAAGGAATTACCCAAATAGTAGCACCAGACTTGTCTGGAGGGCGGCATTACTGTGCTTTTCCTTATCTTTATAGATTTCTTTATTTTCCATACTTTTCTTTAATAAAGAGAAAAAAATAATAATGATCCCACTTCGTACCTCCTACTCAAATATTTCAAATGACCAAGACTAGAGCGGGACAATTTAAGTGCTCCCCATAGATTCTAGGAGGAAGGGAAGCAATGAAATTAACAGATGGGTGTGGTGCAGCAATGCTGTGAGTAAATCTATAGAAGTCAGTTTTGCCCATTATAAATCTATAGGCTGATTTTTGATCAAATAAAAGCAACTGCTTCTATTTTCCAGCCAAAACTAAAATAAAAAGTGTTTTCAAACTTGGTAATTTCCAAAACTCAGTTAAGAGCCAATGCCTCATATGTAATTCCAGAACTTTCCTAATTTGATCACCACTCTCCTCAGCAGCTTCCCCTCACTTCCCCCCCACCCCCAGCAGCCAGGCCAGTCTTCCAGGGCTTTCTCTAAGCCTACCCAGCACCCTGACACCTGCTCAGGCAATGCCTTCTGCCTGGCACTTCCTTTTCTTCCCATAAAATCTTTGACATTCTTCAAGACCCAGCTTACTTGTCACTGTTCCCGTGGACCCTGCCGCCCCCACCCCAAGCAGAATTAATTGCTTCTTTCTCTGAGCTCCCACAAGCTTTGCTCATCTGGAACATGCTATTAGAGCTGGCACCACACTGTATTCTAATTAAGTTAGTGTCTTTGCTCACTTTTCTATCCCCAGCACCTAGCACCAAAATATTCATGGAATAAGGCATTACATGATAATAATAATAACAAGACTGTCTGAAGAGCACATACAGCTTTCCAGGTTCTTCCTTCAACACTATCTCATTTGAGCTTCAAAACAGTTCGTTGGGATGGGAAGGAAGGAAGCGAGTAGTGCCTGGGGTCCTTGAAACTCTGCCTTGTGGTTTGCCCAGATGGCCTTGAAGGGCTGGCCTGGCTCCTCAACCTCACTTTCAGCTAAGCCGGACCATTCCCATCTCCTGCCCCTTCTCTCCCCGTGCTTACCGGTACTCCATCCCAACATCTCTTTGCCCCAATCTCCCACATCAGCCGAGCAGGGGAACACCTGGAGATGATGCTTCCCAGCTGGTGTACAGCACGCATGCTCTCTGGGTAAGTGAATGTAGCATGACCAGGGCACTAATGAGGCCATAGCTTCTAGTGAGAACCCAGAATGATCTTGCCACTTTTATGGAAGAAAACTCTGTCATGCAGCCCTGTCTATACCCAACCAGGCAGCCAGTCCACAAACTGGCTTTGGAATCACTGGGAGAGGGTGTGGACCGAGGGTGCACAGAGTGTTAGAGCCAGAAGGCAACTTAGAGATCCCATTGCCCAACCCCCACTCCAGACAACCAGGAAAATCAGGCACAGACTGGGGAGGGACTTGCCAGAGGCAGAGAGAGAGAGAGATGCTGGCAAAGTGAGGGCTGGCACTTGAGCCCTTTCTGATCTAACCAAGGAAAACCCAACTTTGTACTAAAAGGAAGTCACAAAGACCAAATTATTTTGCAGGATGCCCTTCAAGTACACAACATACAAATGGTATTTGAATGCAATACCACACACAGAAAACACTTAATGAAGGAAAAACAGAGGAAAGTGATCAGTAACAATCTTAAAATTTAGTACCCCTGGAGGCAAGGCCATGTCTTAACCCACTCATCTCCTTAACCTTTCCTATGTGCAAAGGTCGAAGTCTAAAACTATTTCTGGGTTGACTTTAGCAGAATGTATTGAAGTGAGGAAAAAGTGAAGTGATAACTTTCTTTTATTCTCAAGTAACATTGTTTACATTTGTGATAGTTATTAGTCAAATATCACTGGTCCCCACCCCTCACTCCAGGCATGAAATAGATTGTACTTCCTGGCCACTTGTGTTTGAGTGCAGTCACGTATCTAATTCTGGTCCATGAGTTGTGAGTAGAAGCTGAGTGCCGTGATGGCTAATTGTACGTGTCAACTTGGTTGGGCCAGAGTACCAGATACTTGGTCAAAGTTAATTTTACCATGAAGAGAAACACTGATGTCAATAGACTTTGGGTAAAACAGATTACCATCCATAATGTGGGTGGGTGGCATCTAATCATTTGAAGATCTTAAAGAAAAGACTGGCATCCCCCAGGAAGAGGAAGTTCTGCCTCCAGACTGACTTTGAACTAGAGCTGCAACATCTACTCTTCTCTGGGTCTCCAGCCTATAAGGCTGACCTGCGATTTTGGACATGCCAGCCCCCACAACCAAGTGAGCCAATTCCTTAAAATAAGTCTAGTAGATAGCTAAGTATGATAGGTAGATAGATAGACAGATAGATAGATAGATTGATGGACGTTGAGATATATACATCTTTTTGGTTCTGCTTCTCTAGAGAACAATAAGTCACTAATTCGTGGTCTAGAACATTGAATTGGCAGGACACGACCCCCTTTCTCATTGGCACAACAATCATCAACATTTAAGGAGGTGCCTGTTCTGCCCGCCTGGGTTCCTGAGTGACTATAATGCGTAGAGGTCTGTGTTGACCCACTACAAATGATAGCATGAGTAAGATATAAACCTCTCGTTTTAAGTCACTGAAATTTGGGGACTATGTGTTACCACAGCATAATTTAACTTATACTGACAGAAGCACTGGCTGGTTGTCTTAGATTTGAGGTGCTGGAGTGGGAGGAAAGACATCCAAAAAAGTAATGGAACCATAAAAGGGTTCCATTTGATCTTGGCTGGCCACTGAGTCCCAGACATACGGCTCCTCCCCAGCTACACAGCTTCCCTCACAGTCTATGTTGGGATCCTGGGACATCTTAACGCACAATCCAAACACAGTTGTGTAAATGCATCAAAGGTACAATCTCAGTGGTGAAAGAAACTTCCCTAGAAAATGTTCAGAATTCTGCTGAGGAATCTGACCCTGGGCCTGAAATGGGAAATTCTCCAAAGAACAAAACTTTCCACTACGGCAACAAGAATGTTAAACATGATTTATAAAAAAATCTTTTCTCAGTAAGAAAAATGAGACCATGAGTATTTATAAGCCAAAACCCAAAGGCCATTCCCTGGTTCCTGTGAGGTTTTTGCTGTATGGGGAGAGTCAAGCGCATGAGAGAAGGTATTAAAAGGGAGCGGGATGTCCTCGGCTTGAATGCAGATGCATTAATTGTGGGCCTCTTGAGGAAAGCTATCACAGAGTGCTGGTGGTTCTCTTTAGGGTGACCCAGAGGCTCCTGGGACTCTGCATCTTCCCTCTCAATGGATAAACCCAGTCTCCTAACCTTAAATATGCTATAGAGATGAACTCTGGGACACAATAAGATACAATAGACCTGGGGCACCAGGGCGGCTCAGTCAGTTAAGCTTCTGACTTGATTTTGGCTCAGGTCATGATCTCAGAGTCCTGGGATCAAGCCCTGCATTGGGCTCCCTGCTCAGTGGGTAGTCTGCTTCTCCTCTCTCTCTCTCCCTCTGCCCCACCCCCTGCTCTTTCTCTGTCAAATAAATTAATTAATTAATAGATTAATAAATTAATCTAAAAAAATAAAAGATACAACAGACCTACTAAACTATTTAGCTTAGGCTAGTGATTCTCAACAGGGACAGTTCCCAATGACATTTGGCAATGTTGGGAGAACTTTTTGGTTGTCAGGTCTAGGCAATACTACTGGCATCAAATGGGTAGAGGCCAGTGATGCTGCTAAATATCTTATGACACACAGGACAGTCCCTCACCCCCAACAAAGAATTATTCAGGCTAGTATGAAGGTTGAGAAACCCTGGCTGAGACTAAGTCCCTAGTTATTCGGCTGTGAAGGTTTATTTTCTTATTTTTTTAAAGATTTTACTTATTTATTTGAGAGAGATAGATAGGGAGAGAAAGCACAAGTGGGGGGTGGGTAGAGGGAGAAGCAGACTCCTCACTGAGCAGGGAGCCCCTGGGGCTTGATCCCAGGACCCTGGGATCATGACCTGAGCCAAAGGCAGATGATTAACCGACTGAGCCATCCAGGCGCCCCATAGGGGTTTAGAACAAAGGTTTAGGTTTAGAACAAAGGTTTAGGTTTAGGTTTAGAACAAAGAGCAAGAATAAATGCTCTGGAGTGAAATTCTCCAATGGGTGGTGGGGGGGGATATACATATTCATATATATATATATACACATATACATATTCATATCAGCATAAATATTCATATCCATATATTGATATGTGCAAACTGACTATACCACTGAAGCTTTCTAAGAGGTAGCACGGTTCCCATTGGTCAAGAAATAAATTTCATTGCTTTCTCTCCTCTGATGAGGGAGGAAGCCAGCACGAGAATCAGAGTAGCAGGTCCATTATTTAGAAGTTGTCCTAAGATCTGCAAAGTGAGGTTAGGAGCAAAAGTTCAGAGCAGGGCTGGGGAATAAAGTCCTAAACAGAGGGGGTGAGCTGCGGTGAGCACCAAGAGGGAGGAGAGAAGCAAGGCCAAACAACAGGAGCTCTGGCCAAGCAATCAACCTCTTTTAGAACAAGGTTGTCCAATATCCAATTTCAAATCATTTGTGTTGTTGTGATGTGAACACCGTTGGTCTAGGTAACATGTCCTTCAGGCCTACTATGTGCCAGGCAGTGTGCGGAGTAAGTGACATGCGGACTCACTGGAGGCTCACAGCTGCCCTGTGGAGATAAGAAGTCTGAGGCAGGGAAATTTAAGCCACTCACTCAGGGACACTCAATGAGCGATCAGTAGAGACAGAACTCAGATGTAAGTGGTCTAGCTCCAGAGTCCATGTTCTTCACTCCTGGGCTGCTCTGCTTGTGACCAGCAATAATTAATACTCATAACTAATAAGATAGAAATAGGAACTCAGAGCGGGAGGTAACAGGAAATGTATGAGCCACGACCCCTTACTTTGGAAACTCTAGACCGGAAGTTCCCAGACTTGAGTGTGACCAGTCTTGATACAACACCAACAGCTGGGCTGCACCCACCAGAATTTTTGATTTAGTGGGTCTGGGTTGGGGGCCCAAGGATTTGCATTCACAAGTTCCAGGTGATGCTGATTCTGCTGGTCTGAGGATCCCTCCTTGAGAACCACTGCTCCTTTGGAGGGATGTGGGGCTTCCTCAGCTCGTGGGGGCTGGATTCAACTAATTTATGCTGAATCTCAAAGACAGGGCAATGTCTAGTCACAATATCAACTACTGAGTAGCAGTGAATTAAAGAAAGCTAATACTGAAGAGAAGGGAGGGAAAGGAAGAGTGTCAAGTGGAATTCAACCTGGAAGGCTTCCTGGAGGAAGAGCCACGAGGCAAGAAGAAGTGATAATGGCATTACCCATTTGATACACACTCCAGATAGCAGGGTTCAAGCTTTCAAGGTTCTCTCTAGGGGAAACTCAATTAATTCCAATTAGCTGCATCCCCTCTAACTGCTGAGAGGGTACCCCTTGTTCTTTGGTGAGTTCATCCAGAAAGTCTGAGCAGCAAATTGTAACAGGCAGGCAACCTCTTTCACAGAATGGGAAGCTGTGCAGGACGGCAGTTAGAAGAAAGATGAATAAATTCAATTTCCAGCTCTACTGCTGGGCGGTATGGACCCTCCTCAAAGTTCTTAACCATTCTAAGCCTTAGTTTCCAAATCTGTAAAATGGAGCAATTCATAACTAAAATTCAGAGTTGCAAAAACCGACTGACTGTATGTGACATGTTCATGACAGTGCCCTCTCTACATCAAGCCCCAGTAATGGCATTAGAGCTCTATCTGTGGCCAGGGCATCAGCCAGAATCAAAGGTAGACTTGCTCAGGGCTGCTTACCACTCTTGCAGGAGCTGAGAGGTTGAACTTTGGATTCCCCTCACTGTCCATTGTTTAAAATTTCTCCCACCCCAGTGGACACCTCCCAGTGTTTTAGGGCCTTTCCCTCCTGAGCTTGCTCACTATCAGACTATGTCTAATGACCCCTTTCCACACTTCGCTCAACACTTCTCTCATTAACAAAGTTAGTAACACTAAGGAAAGGGGACGAAATCAAAATACAAAATTTTCTAACACCTGCACGTATAATACGGACTCAACTTTCCTTTCAAATGTCTGCAAAGAGGAACGACTGGCATGTGAATTACCAAATGTTAACTAAACTGGGAAGGCAAGTTCTTCAAGTGTGGTTTGTGAGCAGGTGGGAAGTTGGGGGGCATAGGCAGAAGGGCAGAAAGCTCCAGGAGCCTTTCAGTCCTCCAGTGATGAACTTAGAGGCTAATTTTATTTTTGTTTTCCTGCTTCTATATATTTTTTACATTTTCTGTAATGAACCTGCATTTCTTTTATAATCAAGGAGGGAAAGTTATTTTGTTTGTTTTTTGTCTTCATATCCTTCCAAAGCTTTTCTTAATTATAACCCACTCCACAGCCTCTCCGCCCACTCTGCTCACATGCTGCCTCTTGGCTCTCATCCTCTGTTTCTAGCCCGAGTCTGCACTTGTAGTCATGAGAGGGTTCCTTCTCCATGTTCTTGAGCAGATTTCCCATGCATTGGCCTGAGATCCTCAGGTAGGTGGAGATGTCCCCAAAGTGGGTAGAGATGTTTGCTCCCATGGAAGAGCGGCAGGCTCACTGCCTGCCATTCCCTATGCTGGCATCCACTCCCAGCCTTAACGAGCTCACTAGATGCTTCTTCATGAAGCAAATGGTTCATGCCAAGAGGAGCAACAAAGGAGACCTGCAGGTAAGAACTGCACACATGCGCACACACACACTTGCATGCACGTGTGCACACACACACTCACGCACCCCAAAATGCCTCTGTGTTCCTTCTATATCTGGAGGAAAATGTCATCCGGTTAGTGCCCTCAGATGAACTAGGAAGGCAAATCCCCCAGTTGTGGTTCGCAAGGGGAGGGGGTAGTTGGGAGGGGGGCGTCAGAGCCAATCCACTTCTATCAGGCTCTAAAATCCAAACTTATTTTCCCGGACTGGACTAGGATCCCATTTCTCAATGTAAGGAGTCTTGCTCTCTCTTGGTGACACACACTTTCCCCAAGAATGCTGGACTTCTCAATGAGGAATTCTTGTATATTTGGGATTCTTGGAATCTGGACAAAGACTAATGAATTGCTGGCTCTAGCCTAGATTTAGAAACCCTCTAGAACTCACAGGCATGGGGGAAGAAGGGAGGCAGGGAGAAAGGCTGTGGGTGTGTTCGCAGCAGAGAGGAGGACGCAGGACTGAGAAGCAGGATCACAGCGTCCAAGCTGCAGCGACTCCAGAAACTACCCACCGACTCCCAAATCTGAAGTCACCTACCACTCTGTGACTAGAAGGCTGATGCAGGTGGGCAGGGGATGGTGGACACTGAATAAAGTTTGTTGGGGCTCAAGAGCTATGACATAGTAGAAGTCAGGTAGTTGGGTGTTTGGTTCATCACAAAGGGAGGTGGTTGTGACCTATCGGGGTGCAATACAGAGAGTGTGGGTCTTAGAGTCAGGCACACCTTATTTGGAATGCCTTCTGTGCCTCTAACTAGCCATGTGACTTCAGGCAAGGCACCTGCATGCTCAGAACCTTGGTTTTCTCTTCTGTAAAATGGGATAACAGCCATTTTGCTGGTCTACCATGAGACAGGAATGTGCCAAAGTGTGCAAGTGCTGAGCCCCATGCCTGGCACATAGTAAGCCTTCAAGATGGTAGGTGTTGTTTGGTGAGTTTGAAGAGTAGACGTTCATAAAGCTCTCTGTGTAGTGGGCCAGCTGCAGAAGGTCTGACAGTCTGGGGGATGACAAGGCAGTGAGAAGGCATAGCTCCCTAGGATAATAGCAGATAAGTTTCAGTTCCTTCCTTCACACACTCCTCAGGAGCCTTCACAGGTTCTGGCAAGTTTGGGCCATGCCACCTGACCCCACACCCCACTTGCAGAGGGTCTGCTTAAATCCAAAGTGTGGATGTGTGGGTTCCAGATCACCGGAATGAAATGGTAGATGGTCCACAGGGGTCCTGGGGCAGGAAACGTACTGACCTCTCAGTAAAGATCAGGCAAACCACCCGAGCCTTGCTGTCTAGAGAATTCCATGAGTTCCTAAGGCATCCTGAAGAACAGGGCAGCCAAGTTCCTGCCACCCCCCACCCCCACCTCCCCACACGCCCCCTGCCAAGAGCTCTGGGCAAACAGACCAGGCCCCCAGGGTGTTCTCAGTCTAACTGAGAAGGCAAAACACAGACATAAAAGACTTAAGAATACAGAAAAGCAAGGGGAAAAGAAAATAATTTTCTTTCAAAGAGCTCATATATGCAGAGGGATCATGAGGTGATCTAAGGAATCCACATTCCACGGGGTTAATCTGGGGAGACTTTCTAGAGAGTGGTGATGGGTAGGGCTGCCACTTAGTGTCACCACAAGTTTTCCCCAAAAGTCCGCCCCTTAGACCCTGTGGCCTGACTGATGGAGAAAAGGCACTTTTGCCTGAAATAGTAAATTTACATAACCTCGCCATCATAGCGATGCTCAGTGCAGCTCTAGTTACAACAACAAGGGTTTAAGAACTGGAGACTTTGCAATGGCAAAGGCAGAGGGGGAAAACAAAACAAAATCCACATGAGGTTTTAATTTTCTTTAGCCACGTGAGAATGGCCCCGTAGATCCAGCTATAAATACCCAGCTGCCATTGCCATAAGATGGAAAATCACACACACACACACACACACACACACACACACACACACAAATTCCCTTCAAACAGTTCATGCAAATCAATGTTTCTAAGACTGTCTTGAGAAGATGCAGTCCTAGACGCCCCTTGCTCAGTGTCTTGCACTAAGGGTTGTCTTGTATCTTGCACTCCCCAGATATATCTGAAGGAAGTTATCCTACAGCTATCACCAGAGTGGAACACAGAGCTGTCCCCACAACAGCCAGACCAAGTCAGTGTTCACCAGTGGCCATGAACAGGACTGAGAGAAAGGGTTTTAGATGGAACCCCTTAGAAGGAAGTAAAGAGCACCCTGCTTGACCCTGGACACCCTGTGTTGGGTTCCCTAGAAGCAGAGTCTGAGACAGAGATTTGTATATATGTCATATATGGAGGCTGTGCTCTTGGGAGAAACCAGGAAGGAAATGAGGAAAAGAGAAGAGGGCAAAGGAATGATCTGTCAAGGATGTGGTTTTTGGTCTAGCTTCAGCTCAGTCCTGTGGGGAGCTCTGGAAGGGAACTGCACTGTCACATTGTCCCCCCCGCCTCAGGGCAAGGGAGTGGGGCTTTTGTACTTTTCTCCCTGTTAGTCATTAGCCACAGAATTCAGGGGAAGGACAGGGCAAGCATGGTGCAGCCCAGGCACCTGTGCAGCACAGGAAGGCTCAAGAAACAAAGGACAACCCACATAGGTGCAAGCCATTAGCTGGAGCACCCACAGCAACCAGGGACCTGTGCAGGACACCAATAGCATCTTCTATATAGGGTCTGTGAGCCCAAATGCCTTGTTGCTTAGAATTCATATTATCTATTGATTACAAAGCTGTATTGGTTTATTTGATTTTCTTTTGCATGCGATGCTTTTAGAATTATCATGCTGAAGAGAGAAGCAAATGTGTGACTAATGCAGCACACAATGCAAACTGCCCCCCTATCTCTTCTAGTAGGTCCCTGCTTTTGTGTGAGGCAGCAACATGCCCAATTAAAAATTGTTCTGCTTCCCCCTAGACTTCATTGCAGTTTGAAGTCACTACTTAACACAGTTTTGGCCGGTTTCTGGAGGGAGCCTTCAGAAAAGCTTATTAAAGAAAGCAGAATTAGCTGGCATGTGCTTCTTGTACTTTCTCTTTCTTTTCTGCCTGGAATGCAGATGTGAAGCTAGAGGTGATGCAGCCATCTTGGAATCATGAGGCAATGAGCACAAAGACAAAAGTCTCTTTCTAAAGAAGGCTGATGTAGAAAAATAGAAGGAGCCTGGGTCCGTGACAGCACTGTGATGTCATTCTGCCAACTCTGAACTATGTCTGCTGGACTCGTATAAGAAAAATAATGAACCCTAGTTGACAGAGCCACTCAAGTCAGCTTTCCATACCATGAAGCTGAATACAAATTTTAACAAATACATGCTTCAGAACACTAGTTCTGTGGGGCATCCCATGGAAAAAGCCTTCTTCAGATAAATAAATCGAGAGACTATTAGTATACTTCTCTAAGTGCGTGGTTCTGTGCTGGTGAGGGCAGGGGAGAAGAAAGAGTGCTGCATGCATTATTTAATCCCAGAACTTTTCTTCCTAGGGCCATTGTGAGAACCCGGGGTTTTATCAAATGCAACTTGGGAAATGTTAAACTAGATGACATTTTCTGATTTTCTTTCTTCTGAACATTTCATGATTCCCCACCTGGAGGGGACCAAGCAGACGGCCAGACCCATGGCGGCCTTAGCATTCACCTCACCATGGACGTAAGTGTGCATCAAAGAATTGAACCCTATGAAGTTGGTAGGAAATGGGCAACGAACTAGATGAATTAAAAGACCCAAGGAGCAACCAAGTCTTTTGGAATTTTGGAGGAATTGTTCTTCTTCCCAAGCAGTGATTGACACTTGTCTCCAGGAATAATCATCATGATAATAAATTATGTTGACACAGCCAACATTTATTGAGCATTTATTATGCATGAGGCGCTGTGCTTCACATGGATGCTCCCATGCAATCCTCACAATTGCCTAGTAAGAAAAAGGCCTTTAGGGGCGGAGCAAGATGGCGGAGGAGCAGGAGACCTAGATTTCGTCTGGTCTCAGGAATTCAGCTGAATAGGGATCAAACCATTCTGAACACCTACGAACTCAACAGGAGATCGAACAGGAGAGTAGCAACAACTCTCTGAACAGAGAAGCGACCACTTACTGGAAGGTAGGGCGTCCGGAGAAGTGAATCCGAGGCGATATTCGGGAGGATAGACGGCGGGGGAGGGGCCTCCGCCGGCCGCTTCTGGCAAGTGCTAGAGCCGCGGAGCACAAAATCGGACCTTTTAGAAGTTGGCTCGGCGGAGGGACGTCGCTGCAGTGGCTAAGCGGGGGGTGGAATCCTCCCGGGACAGTGTGGTCTCAGGACCCTTGGGGTCACGGAGAGACCGGGGGTGCCTGAGTGCGGCAGAGCTCCCAGGTATCAGAGCGGGGAAGCCAGCTGCAGAGATGGAGCAGAGTCGCGGGCTCTCAGCTCGGGGTTGCCATAAACTGTGATCTGCGGCCCAGTCGGGGCACGGCTCCCCCAGCAGGGACCCAACAAGCAGCAGATCCGGGGAGACTCCCCTTCCTTCCCGGGGAGGAGCGGTGCGGGAACGCACTGCAGGGATCTGCTGGGTTTGGAGACTCCGTGTGGGGTCGGGTGCCAGAGATAGCAACGCTCGATCACAGGCCGGGTGAGCACGGAGTGCGGCCGGAGACCGGGGAGACGGGAGTGACTGCTTTTCCCTGGGGACACACTGAGGAGCGGGGCCCCGAGTTCTCAGCTCCTCCGGGTGGAGATTGGGAGGCCACCATTTCTGCCCTGGTCCTCCAAAGCTGTACCGAGAGCTTGCAGGGAACAAAAGCTCCTGAGAACAAACCGGAGCAGCTTCCTTAGCCCAGACCGACAAGGGAGGGACAATTCCGCCTCCGGCAAAGACATTTGGAAACCACAGCAACAGGCCCCTCCCCCAGAAGATCAGCACAAACAGCCAGCAAGCCAAGAACAAGTTGATCAATCAAGGAGAATGGGAGAACTCCAGCGCTAGGGGAATACTGCACATAGATTCATGTATTTTTTTTTTTTTTACCATGATCCATTATTTCATCAAAGTTAATTTTTGTTGACTGTTCTTTTTTATTTTTCTTTTTCCCTTTTTCAACCAACATCTTATCAATCCCTTTTTAAAAAAAAAAAAAAATTTTTATTTTTCATTTTTAGAGTCATATTTTATCCCTTCATAGTAGTTACCCTTATTTTTGGCATATATATATAAGTTGTTCTCTCTTTAAAATTTTGGGGTACAGTTTTTTCTAACAGATCAAAATATACCCTAAATCACTAGTGTATGGCTTTGTTCTAGTCTCCTGCCTGATCACATTCTCTCCCTTTTTCCTTTTTTTTTTTTTCTTAAATCTTCTTTCTTTTTTCAAACAACTTATCTTACCAAGTCCTTTTATAAAATCTTTTATAATTTTCATCTTTACAGTCATCTTCCATCCCTTCATTGTATCAACCCTTATTTTGTACATATATGTCTTTCTTCCTTTAAAATTTTAGGAGGCACTTTTTTCTAACAGACCAAAATACGCCCAAAATCTAGTGTGTGGCACTGATCTATGCACTAGCCTGATCATATTTGATCACATTCTGCTTTTTTTGTATTGTTCTGTTTTTGTTTTTATCCCTTTTTTTTTCCTTTTTTTTTTCTCTTTTTTCTTTCTTTCCCTTTCTTTTCCCCTGGTTTCAGGTCTTTTCTGATTTGTATACAGTATATTTGCTGGGGACGTTGTAAACCTGTTAGCATTTTGTTCTCTCATTCATCTATTCTCCTCTGGAAAAAATGACAAGACGAAAGAAATCACCTCAGCAAAAAGAACAAGAGGTAGTACCGTCAGCCAGGGACCTACTCAATACGGACATTAGTACGATGTCGGACCTAGAGTTCAGAATCATGACTTTAAAGATATTAGCTGGGCTTGAAAGAAGCGTGGAAGTTATTAGAGAAACCCTTTCTGGAGAAATAAAAGAACTAAAATCTAACCAAATCGAAATCAAAAAGGCTATTGATGAGGTGCAATCCAAAATGGGGGCACTAACTGCTAGGATAAATGAGGCAGAAGAGAGAATCAGCGATATAGAAGACCAAATGATGGAAAATAAAGAGGCTGAGAAAAAGAGAGAGAAACAATTACAGGATCACGAGGGCAGAATTCGAGAGATAAGTGATACGATAAGACGAAACAACATTAGAATAATTGGGATCCCAGAAGAAGAAGAGAGAGAGAGAGGGGCAGAAGGTATATTGGAGCAAATTATAGCAGAGAACTTCCCTAATGTGAGGAAGGAAACAGGCATTAAAATCCAGGAGGCACAGAGAACCGCTCTCAAAATCAATAATAATAGGTCAACACCCCGACATCTAATAGTAAAACTTACGAGTCTCAGAGACAAAGAGAAAATCCTGAAAGCAGCTCGGGAGAAGAGATATGTAACCTACAATGGTAGAAACATTAGATTGGCAACAGACCTATCCACAGAGACCTGGCAGGCCAGAAAGGACTGACAAGATATCTTCAGAGCACTAAACGAGAAAAATATGCAGCCAAGAATACTATATCCAGCTAGGCTATCATTGAAAATAGAAGGAGAGATAAAAAGCTTCCAGAACAAACAAAAACTAAAGGAATTTGCAAACACGAAACCAGCCCTCCAAGAAATATTGAGAGGGGTCCTCTAAGCAAAGAGAGAACCTAAAAGCAGCAAAGAGCAGAAACGAACACAGACAACAGACAGTTAACAGTCACCTTACAGGTAATACAATGGCACTAAATTCATACCTTTCAATAGTTACCCTGAATGTAAATGGGCTCAATGCCCCAATCAAAAGACACAGGCTATCAGATTGGATTAAAAAACAAGACCCTTCAATATGCTGTCTGCAAGAGACTCATTTTAGACCCAAAGACACCCCCAGATTGAAAGTGAGGGGGTGGAAAACCATTTACCGTGCTAATGGACACCAAAAGAAAGCTGGGGTGGCAATCCTTATATCAGACAAACTAGATTTTAAACCAAAGACTGTAATAAGAGATGAGGAAGGACACTATATCCTACTTAAAGGGTCTCTCCAACAAGAAGATCTAACAATTGTAAATATCTATGCCCCGAACATGGGAGCAGCCAATTATATAAGGCAATTAATAACAAAAGCAAAGAAACACATTGACAACAATACAATAATAGTGGGGGACTTTAACACCCCCCTGACTGAAATGGACACATCATCTAAGCAAAAGATCAACAAGGAAATAAAGACTTTCAATGACACACTGGACCAAATGGACTTCACAGACATATTCACAACATTCCATCCCAAAGCAACGGAATACACATTCTTCTCTAGTGCCCATGGAACATTCTCCAGAATTGATCACATTCTAGGTCACAAATCAGGTCTCAACCGGTACCAAAAGTTTGGGATCATTCCCTGCATATTTTCAGACCACAATGCTTTGAAACTAGAACTCAACCACAAGAGGAAAGTCAGAAAGAACTCAAATACATGGAGGCTAAAGAGCATCCTCCTAAAGAATGAATGGGTCAACCAAGAAATTAAAGAAGAATTAAAAAAATTCATGGAAACCAATGAAAATGGAAACACAACTGTTCAAAATCTTCGGGATACAGCAAAGGCAGTCCTGAGAGGAAAGTATATAGCAATACAAGCCTTTCTCAAGAAACAAGAAAGGTCTCAAATACACAACCTAACCCTACACCTAAAGGAGCTGGAGAAAGAACAGCAAATAAAGCCTAAACCCAGCAGGAGAAGAGAAATCATAAAGATCAGAGCAGAAATCAATGAACTAGAAACCAAAAGAACAGTAGAACAGATCAACGAAACTAAGAGCTGGTTCTTTGAAAGAATTAACAAGATTGATAAACCCCTGGCCAGACTGATCAAAAAGAAAAGAGAAATGACCCAAATCAACAAAATCATGAATGAAAGAGGAGAGATCACAACCAACACCAAAGAAATACAAACAATTATAAGAACATATTATGAGCAACTCTATGCCAGCAAATTAGATAACCTGGAAGAAATGGGTGCATTCCTAGAGATGTATCAACTACCAAAATTGAACCAGGAAGAAATAGAAAACCTGAACAGACCTATAACCACTAAGGAAATTGAAACAGTCATCAAAAATCTCCCAAGAAACAAAAGCCCAGGGCCAGACGGCTTCCCAGGGGAATTCTATCAGACATTTCAAGAAGAATGAATACCTATTCTCCTGAAACTGTTCCAAAAAATAGAAATGGAAGGGAAACTTCCAAACTCATTTTATGAGGCCACCATTACCTTGATCCCAAAACCAGACAAAGACCCCATCAAAAAAGAGAATTACAGACCAATATCCTTGATGAACATGGATGCAAAAATTCTCACCAAAATACTAGCCAATAGGATCCAACAGTCCATTAAAAGAATTATTCACCATGACCAAGTGGGATTTATTCCTGGGCTGCAAGGCTGGTTCAACATCTGCAAATCAATCAACGTGATACAATACATTAACAAAAGAAAGAGCAAGAATCATATGATCCTCTCAATAGATGCAGAAAAAGCATTTGACAAAGTACAACATCCTTTCTTGATCAAAACTCTTCAGAGTCTAGGGATAGAGGGTACATACCTCAATATCATAAAAGCCATCTATGAAAAACCTACAGCGAATATCATTCTCAATGGGGAAAGACTGAGAGCTTTTCCCCTAAGGTCAGGAACGCGGCAGGGATGTCCACTCTCACCACTGCTATTCAACATAGTATTAGAAGTCCTAGCCACAGCAATCAGACAACAAAAAGAAATCAAAGGCATCCAAATCGGCAAAGAGGAAGTCAAACTCTCACTCTTTGCAGATGATATGATACTGTATGTGGAAAACCCAAAAGACTCCACCCCAAAACTGCTAGAACTCATACAGGAATTCAGTAAAGTAGCAGGATATAAAATCAATGCACAGAAATCAGTGGCATTCCTATACACCAACAACAAGACAGAAGAGAGACAAATCAAGGAGTCTATCCCATTTACAATTGCACCCAAAACCTTAGATACCTAGGAATAAATCTAACCAAAGAGGCAAAGGATCTGTACTCAGAAAACTATAAAATACTCATGAAAGAAATTGAAGAAGACACAAAGAAATGGAAAAACGTTCCATGCTCATGGATTGGGAGAATCAACATTGTGAAGATGTCAATGCTACCTAGAGCAATCTACACATTCAATGCAATCCCCATCAAAATACCATCCACTTTTTTCAAAGAAATGGAACAAATAATCTTAAAATTTGTATGGAACCAGAAGAGACCCCGAATAGCCAGAGGAATACTGAAAAAGAAAAGCAAAGCTGGCGGCATCACAATTCCAGACTTCCAGCTCTATTACAAAGCTGTCATCATCAAGACAGTTTGGTACTGGCACAAAAACAGACACATAGATCAATGGAACAGAATCGAGAGCCCAGAAATGGACCCTCAACTCTATGGTCAACTTATTTTTGACAAAGCAGGAAAGAATGTCCAATGGCAAAAAGACAGTCTCTTCAACAAATGGTGTTGGGAAAATTGGACAGCCACATGCAGAAGAATGAAACTGGACCATTTCCTTACACCACACACAAAAATAGACTCCAAATGGTTGAAAGACCTAAACGTGAGACAGAAGTCCATCAAAATCCTAAAGGAGAACACAGGTAGCAACCTTTTCGACCTTAGCCGCAGCAACTTCTTCCTAGAAACATCGCCAAAGGCAAGGGAAGCCCGGGCAAAAATGAAGTATTGGGACTTCATCAAGATAAAAAGCTTTTGCACAGCAAAAGAAACAGTCCACAAAACCAAAAGACAACCGACAGAATGGGAGAAAATATTTGCAAATGACATATCAGATAAAGGGCTAGTATCCAAAATCTATAAAGAACTTATCAAACTCAACACCCAAAGAACAAATAATCCAATCAAGAAATGGGCAGAAGACATGAACAGACATTTCTCCAAAGAAGACATCCAAATGGCCAACAGGCACATGAAAAAGTGCTCAACATCGCTCGGCATCAGGGAAATCCAAATCAAAACCTCCATGAGATACCACCTCACACCCGTCAGAATGGCTAAAATTAACAAGTCAGGGAACAACAGATGTTGGCGGGGATGTGGAGAAAGGGGAACCCTTCTACACTGTTGGTGGGAATGCAAGCTGGTGCAACCCCTCTGGAAAACAGTATGGAGGTTCCTCAAACAGTTGAAATTAGAGCTACTGTTCGATCCAGCAATTGCACTACTGGGTATTTACCCCAAAGATACAAATGTAGGGACCCGAAGGGGTACGTGTACCCCAATGTTTATAGCAGCAATGTCCACAATAGCCAAACTGTGGAAAGAGCCAAGATGCCCATCGACAGATGAATGGATAAAGAAGAAGTGGTATATATACACAATGGAATATTATGCAGCCATCAAAAGGAATGAGATCTTGCCATTTGCAACGACGTGGATGGAACTGGAGGGTGTTATGCTGAGTGAAATAAGTCAATCAGAGAAAGACATGTATCACATGACCTCACTGATACGAGGAATTCTTAATCTCAGGAAACAAACTGAGTGTTACTGGAGTGGTTGGGGGTGGGAGGGATGGGGTGGCTGGGTGATAGACATTGGGGAGGGTATGTGCTATGGTGAGTGCTGTGAATTGTGCAAGACTGTTGAATCACAGATCTGTACTTCTGAAACAAATAACGCAACATATTTTAAGAAAAAAGAAAAAGAAGATAACAGGAGAGGAAGAAAAGGGGAGTATGTCAGAGGGGGAGAAGAACCATGAGAGATGATGGACTCTGAAAAACAAACTGAGGGTTCTAGAGGGGAGGGGGGGAGGGGGATGGGTTATCCTGGTGATGGGTATTGAGGAGGGCATGTTCTGCATGGAGCACTGGGTGTTATGAACAAACAATGAATCATGGAACACTGCACCAAAAATAATGATGTAATATATGGTGATTAACATAACAATAAAAAATTAAAATAAAAAAAAAGAAAAAGGCCTTTAGTTTGCCTACTTTGCAGATGAAAAACCTAAGGCCTATCGACAGATGTCAAACCGTTATAGGGTCACTCAGCGACCACCTGACAGACAGGGACTCTGCCCCTACAGCCCACAACTTCAATGGTGCCATTCCTCCACCTTCCTTTGCCAAGTACCCATCATGTTTGCATATTGTGAACTTTCACTTGATGTACTGCTTTGCAGGTGTCCCTATGAATTGGGTGTGTACACACTGATTTATAGACCAGACTGGGAATTATCAAGGGCAGGCCCTGTACCCCGACGAGTTCAGATGTATTATTTTCTCCTTTCTCTGTACTTTGCTACAGTATTTAGAGATCATGTCTCCACAATGCAGGGCCACTCAGTCAAGGCTGCCTCTCTGACATTTATCACAGACTTCACAGGAGCTAAGGTGTGCTCAAGGGAGCCTTCAGATGAGGGTAATGAGTAGTGTGGATGGAGGTGGAGCCAGAAGGCAAATGCTGGATCTCCAGCTAAGCGCATCCTCAGCGTCACTTGCTTATCCTTTGGGGCACTCAAGGCCAGCATCACGTGTGTCATGTGGATTGGGCTCGGATCAGGTCTCAAGTCCTCAGCCTGCCACCTGAGACCACCAGGTTCATTCAGTTCAAGGTAGACACATCCTCCATTCTCTGGACTGTAAAGTATTTAGAACATGACAAATAGCCAATCCTCAAGTCTCATTCCAAACATCTTCCTTTTCACAGCACAGAACAAAGTACCTGACCCATAACCATTAATATCTGTTCCTTCCTTCTTAGACCCCACTCCTGACTTAACCCATCCATGTCAGCCTCCTGGAGTCAACCAGTCCAAAAACAGCCCAAATTGCGCAAAAGCAATTCTAGCTTGAATCAAAGGGGACTTCCCATCATGCCTGGTCTCTCTAGTGACACAATGAATGCACACAGAAATATCCGACGCTCTAAATATTCTTGGATTGCCCCTCTACCTCCATTCCCTGCCCTTCTCTACTATGCTCCTGCCCAGAGGGCAGACCTCTCAAAAATGCATCACCCAGATTCCTGGGTTTTTTGTGCTCAGGGGATCCGGTCAGTGGGCAGCGACAGCAAGAGACTGGAGGATAGAAGGAACGAGATCTCAGGGGATTTTTCCCCCATTCCCTCTCTGCTAAGCCATGGGTCTGGCAGTAGTGGTGCTCCTCTAGGGCCACAGCTCTGGCCAAGCGGCCCTAACTCCTCAGCTTCAGCTGGCACAGGGCTTTGATAACACATTTCTCCCCCTTGCCTCTTCAGGTGCAGGGGTGTTAACATCTTCCTGCTGTTGCTCATCCCTGGGTGTCTCACATCTCCTCTAGGATCTGATCGCTCTGCAAATAGTCCTCTCATTACATTCCTATCAATTAAATCCTTTTGGGAGTGCCAACTGTTTCCGGCCCAGAGCCTGACTGACATAGCACCGCAATGTACATCCTCAGAGCAACCATCTACCCAGGATTTGCTCCAAAGAGTCCCAATTTTGTGTGATTTTCTTCCTTTTAATTCAAGCGAATTATATGATGTATAAATAAACAGGAGGTGCAGAGGAAAGCCACTCCCAGCTTTAGGCCCCAGTGCAAGCACCATACCAGCCAGATGAGGGGCTCACTGTTGCAGAACTGAGCACTGAGGTTCATGAGCTCGGTCAAGGACAGAGGCTGCAGAATAGAGGACAGGGCACTCAAGGTCAACATAGTTTGTGTCACTTAGATTGGGCTCGGACTAGATTCCAAGGGAGAGGGGACTGTAACAAAGAGTAAGGCTGAATCAACTGGATTTCAATAAGCACCCGAGAAGAAGCCAGCATGGCTTCATTGTCAAGTAAAAGAAAGTGAAAGAATTCCTGGGGGTGCACACTTTCCCACTTTGGGGCAGGATGTTTGCAAGAGGATCAGAGAAGTGGTTGTATTAATGAAAGTCAGAAGGATGGCAAACTTCATGGAAACCAGACAGTTATGGTGAGAGAGGGAGAGTCTTTCACCCTGGGGCAATGAGAAATACTTAAGACTGTTGGTCCCATGTCCTTATCAAAAGGATGTCAGGATGATGGTTGTGGCCACTTGCCAGCAGATGCAAGAAATCCCAGTAACTCCCAAGGAAGGGGTGGGAGAAGAGAAGGCTCCAGCAATCTGCTATACGGAAAATGAGCCAGAGAGTTGGTGTTTGGTTTCTATTAATATGACCCTATTTTGCATTTTACTAATATGTCAAATATGATCCCAACAAAGCCACATATCAGAAGAAAATAGGTCAGGATTTTTCGCTCAAAAACAGGGGTTACCACAGGGCCCAGTGTAGATGTCTGGAGAACAGCTCCTTTGAAGAGGATCGTATCTACCTAAAATTTCCCAAAAGAACCTAGAGCAAACAGGAAGTGCCTTCCTATTCAGTTTTCAGCATGCCTACTTGCCAATGGGTGGAGGAGACAGTTTAGGGGTTTGTGACCATTTTTTTAAAATTACCTTTTTTCAAATGAAAAGATATTTTAGCTATCTGAAGATATAGGTAGTAATAAAATAAACGTTTGTGTACCCATCACTCAGTATAAGATATAAAATCTTATAGGTTTAAATGGAGCTCCTTCATACCCCTTCCTGCCGGCCTTCCCAAGAGGGAGCTGCTTTTCTGAATTTACTGGTTATTCCAAACATGTTTTCATGCTTTACTTAAACATGAAAATATTTGTAAATAAAAGAATGTTATTTGGTATGATTTTAAATTCAATATTAATGACATCCTTTTACAATTTGCTTTTCCACTTAATATTATTATACCTCATGAGAACAGTCTATTCATTTTTTTCTCTGTAATCCATAGTATTCCATTGTATGCACATATCAAATTATTTAGCCAGTCTTCTGGGTAACAGAAATTGGGCTGGCTTTCTAACTCTTAAGAGCCATGCTTTTAACGAATATTCCTGAACACAGCTCCTTTCTGTAGGTGCCATATTTCCTCTAGATTTACCTAGGAATGAAACTGCTGGGTCATAGGGTAAGTGCATCTTCAGTTTTACTAGATAGTACCAAATTGCCCTCCAAAGTGTGCAAAAAGAAAAAAAAACAAGTACAAAGTAATAAAACAATACTTATTCTATATATTGCACTCTAAAACAAAACAAAACAAAACAAAAAAGTATGCATACCAATTTAACCCCCACCGTTAGTGAATGGGAGTTATCTGATGAGTGTGAAATTATGTCTCCCTGTGGTTTAAATAAGGTATTTCCGCAATTCCAAGCAAAGTTGAACATCTTTTCCTATGCTTATTATTCCACAGCATCATTTCACTGTTAGAATTACATTTGCATGCTCTGAAAATACAAAAGATTCATTCTTGTAATTTATCGAAGTCTGAGCAAGTTGGGTATTTCATCACTTCTTCACTGGAAAACTGGGAGAGGGAGGAAGAGCTGTGGATACAGGCAAAGGGAAGACTTCCCTTTGCATACTGGCTTTGAGACAGGAATTTTTCAAATGAGCCTGAACTTTAGAGATCAAGCACATGAAGCAGGAATTCCAACAGTCCCTGGGCAATGTAGAGAATACATCGTTTTAGACCTTGTCAACATTGTCCAGGAAAGGTTCAGAATGTTTTTGCTGTGCCCTTCACCTCTGTAAGACACACACTAGGTGGACACCATGAATGGACTGAAGGAACCATAGGAACCATCTGTCCATCTTCCTGCTGCAGGAAGCACCACGTATTTACCATTCCAACACATAAAATCGCTCCTCTAATAACACAAGCCTGAAAGGAGATTTCAGTTTCCTCACATTCCCAAATACTCTTTAGTGGAATCTAAATTTCTCTACTTTGAACACCTCCCTCTCATAGCATTGATGTCATAGAATAGTACTCTTCACTTCTAGATCTTTCCTTGACAACATGGTTAGTACTTTGAGGACTCATCTGAATGCCTCCTGTCCCTGGCACAAGGATGGATGAACTAGTTTGGAAATGCACAAGGGCCAGGACCATATCTTATTCAGCTTCAAAATTCTAGGAGACATTTGATTTATGTTTCTTAGGGGAAGGCATTTCTTCCCCTAAAATCTTTTCCAAGCCCGAAGACCACAGTAATCATGGAAATAGACCTTTTTGCTCAGGGCATAGAACTCTAGAAAATATCTTGGAAATCTTCTTTTCCATGAGTCCTTCCTTGACTTCTCCTGTCTCAAAACAATCATTCCTCCTCTATGTATTACATCAGTACCACATAGTCTCCTGTATCCCGATGGAAAGCAAATTATTTGGCAAACAACAATCACAAAGATTTACAGAGTACATACCATGTTCCAGGCACAATTTTAAGTGCGTTACAAGTATTAATTTTGTCCTCCTTTGGAGGTAAGTACTATTACTGTCCCCATTTTACAGTTGAGAAACTGAGTCTCAGGGAGGATACAATTCTAGACGTAGTCGGACTTAAAGTTGATGCTAGAAGTTTGACCCAGGACCCATACCAGAAGCCACTATGCTAACCAAAGCTACTGCTAGCTACACATACATAAGCAGTTCAAATGCTTCTTGCTGTTGTTCTAGTGAAAATGCAGCTGTGCGCTTAATGAGAAATTAATTATCCTTGGATCTTTATCTCTGACACCCACATCAAATCCCCAAGGCCCTGAAGAATTTGCTGATCCCTTTCTTATTTATTAATGAAAGCTCCCAGGCACATGGACAGGCCACATACGTACTGGGTCTGCCTCAATTGAGGCCAGTGAGGCCCCAGAGGGAGGCGGAGCAAATGTGGCTCACAGCGCCTCCCCCCTCCCCCGTCCCCGCACCAGTGCTCCTCAGATAATCCTTGAGCCACCACCACTGATAACTACACAGCACTTCGTACTTTTCATAGACCCTACATCAAAGACTCACTTCACTCCTATGCCACAGGTATTACCAGCATTTTCATTTTACACATGACAAAAATCCCCGGCTCAGAAATTCTAAATTGCCAAATTCCTTATCTAAGGAAGCTCGGCTAATTAAGTAGATGCTGATATTCAAACCTAGATCCTGACTTCGAATCCCATGATACAGCATTGTTTGCTACTCATTAAGTTGGTCCCTTTTATTTTTTGTCCTTGGTGTGTGCACACACCTGCATAACTGACTTCTCTCTCTGGACCAGTGGAATAGGAGTCAGATCAAAAAAAAGAGGAAAGCACTCTAAACTAAGCTCTTGTTCTATGAACGGTGAACGAATGAGCACATGGATAAATGATATATACAGTCAATAATGATTCCCTGGATGCTAACTCTGTGCCTGTCAACCAGCTAGGGACCACAAATACCACAGGGGCTAAAGCACAGCCCTAGCCTTCTAGGAGCTTCTAGTCTGTTAGCATATGCCTCTCAACGGTAACTAGATCTGTCAAAGGAAGCTCACCTTGACAGAGCCTCCTCTGAGTAAGGAATGGTGTGCAGAGGGGAAGAAGAAAACCAGACCCTGTTTTAGCATAAACAGGAGCCTAGAAGTACATTGCGTCGGGGAAAACTCCAGACAGACAGTGTTCAGAAAGAGTTATAAAGCACCTGTAGGCCCCACTGACCAGGACAGCAATGTTCATTCAGCCTCCCAGTTGACCCGGGACAGAGGCAAAGGATGCCTGCTGCTTCCCCAGTGTCCCATCCAGTGACCCTTTCACTCTTGAAAGAGTCCTGGTTTAGACAGTAAATTACATGGTCATCCTTGCCTTCCAGGAAATTTATTACCTTTTCCAACAGCCCCCGGGCAGGAAAACAATTTGGCTTCTCAAGGTCATTGAGTTGCCTTCTTTCTGCTCCTTGTTACAGAGCTTCTCCTCACAGCCACCATCCCGGAACCAGCACAGGCTCAAGGGGCACAGCCCCCACATTGGTGTCTGTGTTTCCGCTCAGTGTTAACACTGAAGCCAAAACCATTCACCATCAGATGCCCAAATGCACAAGCTGTAGATTCAAGCATATCTGTCTTACAGCCTGGCTCTGAAAGTTTCTTGCTGGGTGACAAGCCACTCAACCCCTCTGAGCCTCAGTTACCTCATCTATAAGAGGGGTAATGACACCCAACTCATGTCATGGGACTGCTGTGGGAAGCAGTATAAGTGAAAACACCCAGCACAGTACCTGGTCTAGGACACACCTACCTGCAGCAGGCTTTCTGGAACACATGAGCTCCCAGAGGTCAAGGGTGTGAAAGATATGAACATCTCAGGAACCCCAGTGTATTGCTGGGACTCAAGCCCCTGTCCTACCAAGTGGGAGCTGCTTATTCATCTTTACAGAAAATGGAAACCATGGCATGACCACTTCATAAAACTGACGGTCCTCCTGAAGCTGACCACACACATTCCCTAGGATCTAGCATTTCCACTCCCGAGACATACCAACAGGAATGCATTCATAGGTTCACCCAAGGACAAGTGCACAAATTCTCCTAGCAACACTGTTCACAACAGCCCCGAACTTAGAAACCAACCCTATGCCCATCAACAGAAGGGTGGATGCAGAAAATATGTTATGTCACATAACGGAATACTACACAACAGTGAGAACTAAAGTTCCACACAACAACACTATGCTGAGCAAAAGGAGCCAGACAAAAATGAGTACACACCGTATGATCCATTTATATGACATTCAAGAATAGGCAAACCTAATCCACAGTGTTAGAAGTCAGGATTATGGAAGGGTAGTAGCCAGAAGAGGGCATGCATGCTGGGCTTCTCAGTGCAGAGACAGTGGAGGGGGCTTTAGAATATTCTGTTTCTTAAAAAAAAAAAAAAAGAATTCCCAACACCAAAAAAAAAAAAAAAGAATATTCTGTTTCTTGATCTGGATGCTGGCTACACACAGGTGTGGTTCGGTGAAAATCCACCAAGCTTGAGCTATATAATTTATAAGCTGTGTATTTTTCTGAATCATCTTGAACTTCAATAAAAAGTTTTAAAAACTTGAAAATGCAAAATATATTTCCTTTTGCAGTAGAGAGTTGATCAGACGAAGTAGGCAGTTGACACTTAGCAAAAGGCAGTAGGATATTTCATTGAATAAATGTGTGTTGCCCCCTCTGCCCTCCCCATGCTGTGCCAGGCACTGTGCAGGATGCTGTGCAAACAGAGATAATGAGACTGGGTCCCTGTTCTCCTTCATGAACATCGTTAACATTTCATAGTGTTCTCTACGTGTCAGCCATGGTTTCAAGTAGTTCCCTCCTCTTTTTCTCTTTTTACCAAATCATTCATGAACTTCACCCTCATCACAACCCATTTTACAGATAAGGTAACTAAGGCACAGAGAGGTGAAGTAACTCGTGCATGGACACACAGCTAGTAAGAACTGGAACCTGAATCTGAGCCCAGGGCTGGTGCTCTGACCGACAGCCTTCTCCTCAGAAATCTGGTCTCTGGGCTCTGTTAGCCCTGGCTCCCATTTAGACAGCTGCACACATCGATAACATGACCCCTGTTCAGGGCAGCAGTGATGGAGAAGGATCGACTTTGTGTCTTGGAAAGGCAGTTCCTAACTCTGGGTGGTGGCCAGCCCCCTGCCACATGACAGGTGACACACTGATAAATATATTGACAGAGATTTAAAAAGGGAAGGTTAAAATGGCTTGGCCTTTCCACTGCCCCAAGTCCACAGAAACTCTGAATTTGCTTCAAACTGACTTCAAAGCCACCTCAGGCAGTGTGGAAATACTGACCGATCTTCCTGCTGACCCAGAGTCACTCCCTTCCCTCACTGCCTGGTCCTGGGACCTGGAGGCTGGGGACTGTGGTGTCTGGGAGGAAGTGAGGGAGGGTTGACGTGGACCCCCAGGAATGTGGTCAGACGTTGATCTGTGAGTCTAGGTCCCGGAGTCTGGTACATCAAGCATCCATCCCATAGGCAAGCTTTACTTCAGCACTCGGGCAGGTGATCAGTGTATGTGACCCAAAAGGCAGAAGGTTCAACACTGCACTGAAGCCTGCCTGTGCTTAGGACAAAGCAGAGTGAAACGGACACCCCTATGGGAGGGTCAGATTGGGCAGAGATCCATGCAGGCCTGGGTTCTCTGAGACTGCACCCCACTTTGTGTTACAGAAGCACTAGTAATATGGAAAGGAATTCCCAAAGGGCAACTTGTCCAGCCCCCCTTCCTCTGGTCATGCTTCTACCGACCTACACCTACACCCCTCAGCCTTGCATAGGGGGAAGTGTGGCAGGGGCAAATGCAAGTTAGGCAATAAAAATAAAAATGCTTGCTCCATCTGTCCAGTTAGGACACAACACGCTATTTGTAGGGAAATCAGTTGGGTCTCACCTAGAAAACAGACAGAGCACAAGAAAAAAATACACTTTTTCATATTCCAACACAGCCGCCAATGATTACCTAGAAAATAATGGGCTGTTCCAAAACGATTTCATATGAAAGAGTCAAAATTTCTGGAGCAGGTAGGGGGTTATTCGGAAGGGCTCTTGGAATCATTCCCCATGGGACAGAGGGACGGACAGGAGGGAGCACAGGGCAGAGGGAGAAGTGCAGTTGCCAGGCCCCAGTGAAGGCCTCAGTCAGCCCCCACAAGGAGCCCTGAAGCTGGGATGCCCTTTAGAAACTCCCTGCATTGGTACAGAGGGGCCAGGCCTTCAACGCTCCTGCCATCATTGGATGCAGGTGACCCAGAAGGGGAGCATAGGCAGGAGTGACGGTGGGCAAGGCAACTCTCTTCAGCTGAGGCAGGTCCAAAGTGGGCTGGCCGCTGGGGTCAGTCCTGAGCAAGGGTCAGGGCAGCACAGCATACGTCCGCCACTCGGGGGTCTGGGCCCAGTCAGGCGACCTGAGTGCAGAGTCTGCACAGCTGACCATTACACGCTGCTGTCTCACCTGTTCCCGTGAGGACAGGCCTCCCATCTAATGCATCAGTCTTTGATACTTCCTGCTGCATTCCAGCACAGTCAGAGATGGAGGAGAACTAAGCAGGAAAGGCTAAATCTGATGGGGGGGGGCAGCCACAGGGCCCAGTGCTTGATAGCTTCCCCAGGGGACCAAGGAGGGCCACACAAAGCACGCAGTCCTATCCAAGATGGTCACCAGGCTAGGTACAGCAATCACTCAGCCTGTGTGCCAGAATGCAGCTTTTCTGGGTGATGGATGCTTGGTATGTCAGGAGCAGGGACCCAAACTGGTGATCATCCAGGATGAAACCATGTTTAATAACTGACTGATGGAAAAATAAATATCCCTACAAGAATGGCATGATCTCAAATATATAGAGGTGTGTGTGTGTGTGTGTGTGTGTGTGTGTGTGTGTGTGTGTGTGTCGGCCTAAAGAAATCAGAAAAAAATAAAAAAAAGCTTGATGCACGGCTAGGGTAACCTGATAGATGATCAAGGGGAAGAAAAGTATGCTGCAGAGTAACGTGCAAAGTTAGATTCAGTTCCGTGAAAAACAAACATGCAGACTACACTACCACTATACCTGCATATGCACCAGTAGGTATTTGTGTCAATAAAGTCAAAGGGAAGATGGCTTAATTCTGGGCTACTAACATTAATGCCGAGGGTGTGGAGGGGGCTGTTATTCATTCTCCACTTGTCTTTTTGTTTTTCTGCATGATATTGATTCACTTGTTTAAGCAAGTAAGAATTATTCAGAATTTGGAAAAATCAAAGAATATGCTTTTAAAATGATCAGCATAGTGCCAGGTGCAGAGTGGGATCATATATAAAAGTATTTCATTCCCCCTCCCTGCCCCTCACCTCAATTAAGTAGCTCTGAATAGTTCACTGGGGGTTGATCAAAAGGCCAAGATTTTTCTGTGCCCTCCTCTTAATCATTAGAAGACAACTTTACTTTAGTATTCTTCCATGCACAATATGTATCCGCCATCAAAATAAATCTGCCACTAAAATCTGTAAAAATTATGCAACACATTCTGTAGTCAAATGGCAATGCTGTGAATTATCTGCTGTTTGCTATTATCCATAACCATGCTTCTCTATGACTGAGCTAACGAAAGCCGACCATGCCAAGCCAACTCCCAATTATCTTGGCGCACATACATGCAAAGCCCAGAGAAGCCAAAACCCAACTTTTCACCACATCTGCTGACAAGAAGCCAAAAGGTTGGTTTTATGTTTCTTCCTTCTTTCCCGGTCCCTGGCTGCCCCTTAGGAGAGGTGTTCCGGAGGCGGGAAGCAGCAGAAAGCACAGGGGTGAGGACACAAGGGTCCCCACAGGCTATGAACTGAGTGGTTCTTCTCCATAGGGTGGGCTGTGGGGATCTGCTCTTGCAATCCCATTAGCACCTGGGTAAGCTTTACTCACTCCTCAAGAGTTAATTCAGATATCACTGAGTTGAATCAAGGATCTAACTGACATTATTTGGCTACCAGGTGTGGAGTCAACATTGCAATTTGACTTTGATGAGCTCCACACATGGAGAAGGCATGAAGGAGACTCAGTTCTTATCTGCTAATCCAACGGGTTAGATGTTGTGACAGAGCTGGGTGCCATGTTTGTGGGAGTCAAGAGGAAACACTGATTGGGGGAAGCCTTGCAGAGGGTATTTGAGAGAGAAGCAGACACCTGAGTGAGCCTGGCAGGTAGACAGGACTGGGGAAGGGCCTTTCAGTCTATGAACTGAGCAAGGGTGCAGAGGTGGGATATGCTTATGACCAGACTGAGTGCAATAAAACCTAAGTGAACCCGGGAGGAATGATGGGGATTGCTGGTCAACACAACAGACATTCAGGAGCACCTCACTCACACACCCAGGAGCCTGACCTGTGTTGGCTTGAAAGGACACTCTTTATCTCAGAAACCTGAGAAACTCGTTTTTCTTCAACACACCAGCTCACCATCTGATTCTTTTAGCCCACCACATCCCTTATTTCTGTCCAAAATACTGGATTTGGATTTTTACTTTAATCTATTTCCTTTTCCTTTCACTTGGTTAATTGCCAGTAACTACAACCATGACAGCAACGGCCAACATTGGTTGAGTTCTTCCTCTAGGCCAGAGGCTGACAATCCTTTCAACCATCCTGCGAGGGATGTGCGATTTATTATCATCCCCTTTTTTCAGGTTAGAAAACTGAGACTCAGGGAGGTAAATAATACACAAGGTCTTACACCAGGTAAGTGGGGGAGCCAGGAAGCAAACACAGGTTTGCCTGATTCTAGAACCCATATTCTTGACCACCATGCTGTCCTGTCCCTCCACAAGATATACCCTCTGTCCCTGTCTGAGATCCAGAGCAGGAGCCATCAAACCTTTTCTGTTAAAGGGCCAGACAGTATTTTCAGCTCTGTGAGCCTGAGAGTCTCTGTCACGACACTCAACTCTTGCCCTTTTAGTGCGAAAGCAGCCACAGAGAATCTATCAAGAACTGTCATGGCTATGTTCCAATAAAACTTTACTTATAAAACAAGGTGACAGGCTGGATTTTGGCTGTTGAAATTGCTGGCTCCTAATCTATTGTAGTTTGGTTCATTCATTCATTCATTCATTCACATAGCCAAAGTTCACTGAGTGATTTACCTTGTGCCCCGCACAGCTCCACGTTATGGGGCTGCAGGGAACACCACACAAGTGCCCGCCCTCTTGAAGCTAAAATCCAGGCAAAGTGGTAGCTGGTTTGTGTTTGTTTGTTTTTTTTAACCCGTGCCTGACACCCTAAATCTTAACGTTGGTACTCTCCACTCTTCACTTAGACCTTAGGAGGTCTCACCTACACTTTGGATCACTTGGGGAATTATCAAGGCAAAACTATCCATGCCTGTGGAAAGAGCCAAGATGTCCATCGACAGATGAATGGATAAAGAAGATGTGGTATATATACACAATGGAATATTATGCAGCCATCAAAAGGAATGAGATCTTGCCATTTGCAACGACGTGGATGGAACTGGAGGGTGTTATGCTGAGTGAAATAAGTCAATCAGAGAAAGACATGTATCATATGACCTCACTGATATGAGGAATTCTTAATCTCAGGAAACAAACTGAGTGTTGCTGGAGTGGTGGGGGGTGGGAGGGATGGGGTGGCTGGGTGATAGACATTGGGTAGGGTATGTGCTATGGAGAGTGCTGTGAATTGTGCAAGACTGTTGAATCACAGATCTATACTTCTGAAACAAATAATGCAACATATGTCAAGAAAAAAGAAAAAGAAGAAGATAGCAGGAGGGGAAGAATGAAGGGGAGTAAGTTGGAGGAGGAGATGAACCATGAGAGACGATGGACTCTGAAAAACAAACTGAGGGTTCTAGAGGGGAGGGGGTGGGGGAATGGGTTAGCCTGGTGATGGGTATTAAAGAGGGCACATTCTGCGTGGAGCACTGGGTGTTATGCACAAACAATGAATCATGGAACCCTACATCAAAAACTAATGATGTAATGTATGGTGATTAACATAACAATAAAAAATAAAAAAAAACTATCCATGCCTGGGGCCCCACTCCCCACAGATTCTAATTTAATTGGTCTGGGGTGGGCCCAGGTTTTGAGACTTTTACAAGCTTCCCAGGTGATTCTAAAGAGCAGCCAGGGTTGTGCCCCATTGCCTGGGGAGCTGTTCCTCTATTTCCTCCACTCACTTACTGTGGGAAATAAGGTAAGTCTTTTAAGCCCTTTTAAGAGTTTGAGCTGTAAAATATGGTCAATGCCAATCTCATAGGATTGTTCTAAGGATGAAATGAGGCCACATGCTTTTCAAACTGTAGGCTGTTACGCAAAGGTAAGGTACTGTTGTCATCGTGCCATTATTATTCGGTCTCAATGTTAGGTACTGCCTCAATGATTTCTCTCCCCAGTGTTGACTTTGATTCTTTGAACCAAGACCGCATTTGGGATTTCTAAAACACGCTCTATGGAGAGTTCACTAATAGCCCGAGTTCGTGGGTCAGTGAGTTGGTGGCCTTTCCTTTCTTCCCATAGAGGATCACATGGGGCTGCCGTTTGTTTGGCATGGGGAACACGGACCTGTGCCGCCCCACTTTTGTATTAAAGGTCTCCATCTCTAGCCTGAGATTAGCTGAACTTTGAGCACTGCTGTTAAGTCTTGAATAAGTAGCTTATTTGCTTTGACTTGTGGACAAATGTCCAAACCCATGTACTTTCTTGAGCTTAGAACCAGAGGGGGATAAGTCACTAACATTTTGAGAAGCACTGTGTAGTTTGCTAGATCCTACCCATATATTATTGCGTCTCATCTTCAGAACAAGCCTGGGAAGTGAGAAGAGTCATTGTTTTCATTTGACAGATGAAGAAGGATCAGAAAAGATGAAAACCTTGTGACCTGCTGGTGCTGAACTCAAATCTGAATCTACGTGATTCTGAGCCTCCTTCCACAGAACCGCGAGGCATCCTACAGATAACTCAGCTCTGCTCTGGCCAGGACCCAAAGAGATACCAAACTGCCTAAAGTTGATATTTTCCGGGTACTTTTTGTTCTTTGCTTTGCTTTTTTTTCTGCAGATGGGAGCCCCAGAAAGAACCCCACAACACCTGCTAAGACCTTAGTCTGATAAACCTTGCACATTACTGGCAGAATGACACACACAAGTCCAAAGAAAAATCATTCCCTCTCTGCATAGCATCCTGACAGTGCAGTTTTATAACCTCATAATGAAAGACAAAACAAACAAACAAACAAACAAACCAAAAAATGTGAGAAAGGAGCTGGAGAACTAGATACTGCCAGGAGTGAGGAATTCACTGACCCCCAATCTGGGCCATCTCAAGAGATGTTGGCCACGGGCTGAGCCTCTTAAAAGCTGAAAAGTCATCCCAGGCCATGGTTAAAGAGAGAGCTTGAACAAAACAGAAACAAATGTGACCTTCAACATCTTAAATGTCAACTTGATGGATAACTTAGAAGCTCTGAGATGGGCCAGGAGAACCTACAGCTGCTCTCTCCAGCATCCGATGCTCCTTCTGTCTGTCAGACTAGCCACTGCCCGAGACAGTGTATCAATCGGGGGCTGCCTCCCCACCCCATACACACCAGAGATACTTATGGATAGCTTCCGTACTTTACAACCCATCAGAGTCTCCCCTTACTCTGACTCGAGCACCCTGAGGAGCAGTGGCTGCCTAACCGATCTCGGACCTCAGGCTGGTTCTTCGAGACTCACCTAGCTCTTGAACTTCTGGTCCCACCCCCACCAGACATATACCACTTGCTCGGCTGCCATCCTCCCTCCTGAGAGATCTCCAACACAAAAGTGGTTTCCAGGCCAAATACCCAGGATGCCTGTCACCTCTTCACACTGCTCAAGGTAACAGACCAGGCATGCTCACGGATCATCCCCACTGGTCACCTTCTCTAGAGGGAGGAAATGAGGGTGACTGGAGCCGTGGGACTGCCACCCACTGGCCTACAATAATGGAAAACCTGTAGCTAGATTTGGGGAGAGGTCCTTTCCAAAACACATGGACTCCTGATGGCTGAAAAATGAAGAAATAAAATGATGCTATTCCCTTCATTTAAGGACCCACAACATCGCTAGCTCTGTTCTTAGTCCTTTTGCATAAATATCATTTGTGTAATAACCTTGTGAGGTCATTATCCCCATTTTACGGATGAGGAAGCTGAGGCTCAGAAGGAATAAGTACTATATATCCCAGGTTCCTAATTCTTTCCCAGGGCCATCTTCTCTGAGGTCCACACTCTCTCCGCTGTGCTGGGGTGTGTCTGAAGTCCAGAGCTGAAGGACTCTGGCTGTGGGAGCTCCTCTGTTATCAAAGCCAACTTGTTCTTCCTGCCAGGTGCATCTGCCCTTCGGACCTTTGGGAGAGAGCCTGAGGATGCTGGTCTCAGAGATAACCCAAGAGCAGGCCAGACGCTGGAGCTGACAGAAGAGGCAATGAGATCAGCCCAAGCGTCAGTGGCCTGGGAACCCGACCTGGGTCTGAAGTTGGTGACACATCTCCCAGAGCAAACCCAGAAAGGTCAGAACCCCATGGATGCTCCAGAGAAACCCCACATGATGAAAGAGTTGCAAGCCCAGTTCTTGCCCTCAGCCCTCCCTGGGACAAGAGTGTTTCTCAGAGTCTGCCTCCTGTGGGTCCCCCGTGTTCCCGAGTCTTCAGCCTTCTATTTGCATGTAGGGGGAATGAGTGGGAACATTTAAAACTGGCACTTCCATTGGCTCCACTAAAATCAAAGAAACAAGAGTCTGCCTCATTGCTTATCTTTGTAGCCTCCCGACCACCTGCCTTTAGGCTCGCCCTCTTCTTTACCCCTGGGTCCAGCGCTCTTTGGTGAGAGGAAGAGTTTAACCTGTTTAGTTTCGAAAACTCTGAGGGCGGGGGGTTGGGAAAGCAGACTGGGGAGAGAACATGTTCCCACAGAAAGCAGTAGGCTTTCCACCTCCCCCACACTCACCAAAAGAAAACACATTCACAGGCCTTCCTACTGGTCCTGCCCTCTCCGCCTCCCGCTTCCTGAACTCCTGACTTTCTTCTGAGTGCTAAGGCCCAGGAGAAGTTTCTCTCCTCTTTCTGTCCTGTTGGGGGCACGAGTATTCACTCAGCATCCAGGGTCTGGGGGAAAAGCTCTGAAAACTCTGGGAGTTAGGAGCCAGAACATGCGACAGGAGCGGGCAGCAAGACAATAATAGCACAGTTGTCTTTTGTAAGGAAGAAACAGGAGTCGGCTGCAGCTCCCAGCACAGAGGAGACATGGGCTGTTTGTGCTTTCATGCCCGAGGCCAGGACCGTCCCCGCACAGCCACGAAGGCATAAACATGTGCCTGCACGTGCATCTCGAGGTACCCAGCTAGCCCTGTTTACACGTACTTTTGTTTACACTGCCCTTGGGATGGTTTCTCTCTTCTTCATAACATTCAAGTTGAAGACACAACTTCCGAAGTGAAACGAGCCTTTCTGACAGTGCTGTCTAATCAGTCTTTTACACCACTTCCCCAGGGGTCAATTTGTATAAGTTCTAAAATCCACCCCGAATCTCGAACTTCCTGTGGGTCCGTTCTTATATCCAGATGTCCTCCCTGTCCCTTCATTCCTTCATTTTTCTAGGACACAGGGAGAGTCCGGCAATCTTCCTCCCACCCAAACATTGTAGGGTGGCTCTATTGCAAAATATAAAACCAGAGACCCCGTGAAGGCAAGGCGGAAAGGGCTCTCTTTGTGGTGGCCCCTGGTTCTTGGGTCCAACTACTGACATCCAGCACCGTGCATGGGGCAATTCAGGGCTAGCCGAGCCCTACAGCCCGCACCCCCTTCCGCCCACTCTGAGAGCACAATCCCCCCTCTACTTCCTAGGGAAAATCCACTCCCTCCAGCAGCCCACTTTTCAGAGAAATCCAAGAAACTGACACCAAACCCGGAAGAGGGGAAACACAAAACTAAACTCTTGAAAGATGGGAAGTTGCTTTCATTCCCATGGAGACTTTAAGGAAAACCGCCAGGGACTCTTTCCTGGAGAGGGGAATTTTCCTTCCTACCTTCCCAGGAACTTTGCAAATCCACCACAGAGCCGTGAAAAAGTGGCCAAGGCAGAGAAAGAAGAGTTAAATCAAGCCCAGGCCTCAGCAATCTGTGTTCAATTTTGATAAAAATCTCTCTCCCTCTCTCCCACCACCCCCCTTCCTCCACTCCACAGTTCAGACATGTCTCTTTATGTTAGGAGCTTGCATCTTGTTTGGGGCACCGCAGCGCTCCCCGAGAACCGGGCTCGTTCCTCCTGGTGGGCCCATGTGGCAGACGCATCCCTCCGACTCCCGGGGCAGGACTGGCCACCGCACCCCAGTGTCCTGGCCAACGCAGCCTCCTCCTCCTCAACCTCCTTACAATTACCTGCCTCCAGACCGGATCCTTCCTTCCTCAGTTAAGTCAAAGTCCCATTGCCTGGCGATGTCAGGGCCCCAGCAGGAGGCTGGGCAGCTGCGGCAGGTGCTGAGGTCCCCAGAGTCAGGACCCCCTTTCTGGGATGCTCCTTCCCCTCGCCTAAGGTCCCACTGCGGCTGAGAGCAAGAACCTCCCGCTCCCTCTGCCCTGCCTGCTGGCCAGAGGCCAGACTTGCAAGTGGGAGCTGGGGCTGGGCACAAGCTGAGCCGGGAAAAGCCACCACCAAAAAGTTGTCAGTTTGGGGGATACCGTCTATGTTCGTCCACTTGTGACAACAAGGAATCAGATTTCAAAGCCACACACACAAAAAAAACAAAACATTTTTTTCCCTAAGTTTTCCAAAGACATTTCCTGTGTCCAGATGTGCCAATACAGACAGACAGAGACACACACGCAAATCACACCCGGACGCGCACAGACACGCACACAGGCCCCGGGAGCCCACTCAAAGACCGGTGGCTCCTGCAAACACTTTGCAGAAACAAAACAAGCAGCCTGCTGCGGAGCGGCCGCCTTTCCAGTCCCCTTTCAGCGCTGCAAAGAAAGCGGGGAGTGGGGGGGAGAAGTGTGGAGGTGCCGGCAGAAAGCGCCCGCCGCCCCGCCCGGCCCGGCCCGGCGCGAAGCGGAGCAGAGGCAGGGCCGCGCACTTACTCCGAGGACCCCATGGCGCGGCCGCCGCTCCCCGCAGCCCCGAAGCCGCCGCCGCCGGCCGCCGCTCGCCCTGGCTCCTCTGGGCGCCCCCGGGCTCCGAGAGCGGGGCGGCGCGGCTCCCCGCCCGGCCGGCCCGCGCCCCCGCCCGCCCCGCTCTGACGTCAGGCGTCTTGGAGCGGGATATTTATGGCAAAGATCCTCTGAACGTTCCCTAGGTAGAGTTCTGATTGCAGTTCCTTGGGATTTGTAATTTTCACACTTTCAGGCAGAAAGGAGGGGAGGGAGGAAGGGCGAGCGCGGCCGGCAGGGCGAGGCAGACAATGAGGGTAGCTGTTTCCAGCTTTGGCAGGGAGCCTTCTCAGGGCTCCCTCTGTTTGGGAAACAAGGGAGGGTCAAGGAGGCAAGAGTGGCGACCTGGGCAGCGGGTTTCGGGCTGCTCCCCTGGGGAAGGGGCGAGAAGACCTGGTCTGAGCCGGCCGTGGGGGGTCAGGTGCTGGGGGATGCCTCTCGTTCCCCAAAGTGTTCCTCCGGGGGACCAGAAGTCCGAGGAAGGTGCTGGGGCAAGGACGGAGATAAATCAGGCAGACCAGAACAGCTAATTAGAAGCCCCGGTCCACACCCTGACAACTTTTCCATTTCTTCTTTGGGAGTGTGTATGTATAAAAAAAAAAAAAAAAAAGTTTATTTTTATTAAATTACTTTCCACACTCCCTGCCTCTGTATAGCTTTTTCAACTCAGTGCCAGTCAATTCATCTTACTTCACTGCTTATATACAGAGTTTGAGCCGTTTACAATAGCTCTTATTCATACTTTTAAAAAAAATTACTTTTAATTTTTTTTTCTTAAATGTGATGGTGATCCATCTCCTTGACTCCACTGGAAATCGCCTCAGTCAAGAACAAGCTTGTCCTCCATGACTGGCACCATGGTCAGGGTGAGTATTTGATCTCTGTGCCCTCCCCTGCCCCCAATCCCAGTAGCGTGCAAGCCAAGGGTGCCCCCACTAGGTGATGACCTTTGCAGAGTTTTGTAGGTGTTTAGGACTGGGTTCTAGTGGTCATCTGTCCCTCCACCCAGCTAAAGGGGCTTAAGAAAATGGCTTGGCTTAAGAACCATCTTTCAAGAGTGGAAAAAACAAGGTATAATGCTTTATCCTTCATGATTCCCACAGACTGGAGAATAAACATAAATGTGATTCACATGATTGGACAAATTGCTTCTGTAGTTCCATAACAGAAATGTGTAGGTATTCAACTCCCCGTTAATAGGAAGGAGCATGGATAACCGCAAAACATCACTAAAAAAACACAACTCTGGTGAACTTTCCATTAGCCCAGATGGGGTAGAGGTGGGGGGATGCCTTAGCCACAGTTATAGTGCAGCAGGGATTCAAGGAGTTGGAATGTGTTTACCCCTTTGGCAGGAGCTGGTTAGGGCTGATTGCCAGAAGGAGCCAAGTCTTGGGGCTGAGCCTCTCGGTGGGGGACAGCCAGAATGTTCTGGTCCAAGCCGCAGAGGGCCCACAGCCCTGCTGTTTGGTCGCTGTCAGTTTGCTCTCCTGAGCATGACATCCCACTGCCACCTCCCTCCATCCCCTTCCTCACATCAGGGCTCCCCTGGCAGGATGAGCTCTGCTAAGAAATGGCTTCCAAAAGCCATTGACAGACCCCCTTCTCCCTTGCCTTCCTCAACTAAAGAAACTGGAAGTCTATAATATTCACTGCCCTGGACTCCCTGGTAGCTTGGGATAGCTAAGAAACCCAGTTCTGGCCAGTGAGTTGGCATGCAGAAGGTAAGAGTCAGCTTCCAGAAAAACTCTTTTAGGAAAAGGTCAGATTCAGATGGCATGCCCCCACAACTTTTTGACACTCCCTATTCCTTCTTCCACCATTTCTTATCTTTTGGACATGATGCCTGGAGACACAGCAGCCATCCTGTAACCTTGAGAACAAAAGCCACTCACTTGAGGATGGTGGCACAGGAAGGCAGAAGGAGTTGAGGCCCTAGATGACATCGTAAGTGACTGTGCCTTCCTCTGACTTCTTGTCAGGTGAGAAAAATAAACTCGTATGTGTTAAAATTATAATTGAGTCTTCTGTTGTTTACAGCCAAATATAATCTTACAGATACGTCTCGATCAACTCACCAAGATATAATATTGGGACAATTCCTGAGCATTAGCTTATAGGTATGATGTTTTTTTTTAAAGATTTTATTTATTTATTTGACAGAGAGAGACACAGCGAGAGAGGGAACACAAGCAGGGGGAGTGGGAGAGGGAGAAGCAGGCTTCCTGCAGAGCAGGGACCCCGATGTGGGGCTCGATCCCAGGACCTCGAGATCATGACCTGAGCCAAAGGCAGACGCTTAACTGACTGAGCCACTCAGGTGCCCCAGGTATGATGATTATTTTTAACATGAAACTTTGCACTGGCATAATTCTTTATAGTTTTCAAAGCCTATACATATATAGCTCCTCTGAACCTCACAATTTGGGGAGTTATCGCTATAACCTCCATTTTTTTTTATATAAGAGAAGCCAGATCTTATAACTGTCCTGCCCAAGGTCACACAGTCAGCAAACAAGTTACCTTGAATGCTAACCTAGTTCCTCTGAATCCAATTCTGTGGATTTTCCACAACATCTTTATAATAACACAACAAAAACATCCAATGAAGAATCCATATTCCTACTAAGCTGACATGAATTTTATTTATTTCAACCTAGATGAAGCAGTTTGCAAGTAAATTCTGGAACTGGAAAGTGCCACAGTCCACTAGGGAATTAAGTTCCTGGATTCCCCTTCACCTTCCAGCTCCCCTCTGGCATCCTGTCTTGAATCCCTACAACTGCTCTTTCTAAAGTCAGTGACCTTTTCTGTGAATTGGTCTTGTCCCTCTTCATTCCCACATCCTTTAAAATGCTTATACCACCCCTTTCTTGAGGTTCTTTTCTCTCAGGGACATCTTCCCATCACTTCCACTTCCTTGTGTGGTTTCTGTTCCTGGTTCTTCCTTCACCTAGATGTCACCGTTCTGGAATTTGTCAGCAGCTGTCCTTCTGAGAGTCATAGACTGTCCCATGATTTGACCTTTTCTTGTGAATTCCACCACAAGCTCTTGGGGAAAGTCAACCATTGTTTCTACAACCAAATGTATACACCAACCACCATTTTCCTCTCAATTTTGATCCCACTTTCCCAAGTATTTATTGTCATATTGCCCAGCATGTGGCAATGATTAAATAAAGGGTATGTATTTTTAATTATTATCGTTTTAAAAAAGACGCAGGAAAGTTACTAAGGCAGAAGAGACTTTTATGACTGACTCATTTCTAGTATCAGGAACTATGATGTGACTATTCTCCCTTGAAAATCATGCCACAGGCCAATTGAATTGTCCACAGTCATAAGAAGATGTAGTATAATTCATGGAAATTAGCAGCGGCATTCCAAATAGAAATGAAGTGACAGACCTAATGAGAAATAGAATATCCTCATCAACTGCTTTTAGAACTAACTCTTTTTACAATATCCTCATTAACTCATTCCAGGCAAAGTGAAAGAAAGGAAGGAATTAAAAATGAGGTAGGACAGGGTCAGACACTTAGCAGTGGTGGGTGGGAATAGGGGAAGTGAGGCTGGGTAACAGAATATTCCAGGTCTGGGAGAAGGAAGTCTGTCCCTGCCCAGGTGAGCTTACTCAGGTTCTGTTGGGAAAAGGAGCAGGAGAAGCTCATAAAACATGTGGATTTCAGTGCCGAGGAGCTGTTTTTGAAGCTGGTAAGCCCTGAGGAGTCCACAAAGTGGGAGGGGACTTTCCGAGGTCATGTGTTTCACCCTCTACCCCACTCCCCACCATTGATTTCTAAGGTAGGGAAGTGTTTCCTCTTCTCAAGATTGCCAGGGAGGGAGCCCCTTCTTCCTTCACCTGTCAGTCATCAACATGTTCCAGGCATGTTCCCTGAGCACACAGTGACATTCTGTGCAGCACACTGCTCATCTGGAAAAATCTGCCTCTTCACTGAGAGATCCTCAAACAGTTCGCCAAGCTTGCTCCAGCTTCCAGAGTCGACCATGTACTTCCAAGACTCAGCCTATTCATGGGGAGAAGTAGGCTTCACAAAGATTCCTCCTTGCTCACTCCCCAGGGGTACAGCTCCTGGTCTATACCACATGAACCTTGGTAGCACTTAGTGAAGACCTTTTGGAGAATGAATGAGAAGCCAGTGACTATGCCATCTAATCAAGATGAGCCTCTCTATGTATAACATGTCCCTTTCCCTGATTTACTGACATGCGCTATAGAAGATCATGAAGAGAACTCCTTAGAATCAGAGACCTTGGTTAAATGCCCGGCCTTGCTTCTCAATGCTGTGTGACATCAGCATGGCAGGTAACTCTCTGAAGCTTAGTGTTTGTGATTGTTAATTTTATGTGTCAACATGGCTCAGGCACAATGCCCAGATATTTGGTCAGCCATTATTCCAGATGTCCTATAAGGATGTTTTAGGATGAGATTAACAATTAAATTGGGGAACCCCCATAATGTGAGTGGGCTTCAACCAATCAGTGGAAGGCCTTAATAGAACAAAGATTGATCTCCAGGACTCTGCCAGCAGATGGCCTTCAGACTTGAACTGCAAGTCTTCCCCAGTCTCCAGCCTGTCAGCCTCCCCCATCAGATTTTGTACTTCTCAACCCTCCACAATCGCATGAGCCAATTTCTTTTTTTTAAGATTTTATTTATTTATTTATTTATTTATTTATTTATTTATTTATTGGGGAGTGGAGAGAGAGAGAGCACAAGCAGGGGGAGCTGCAGAGGGAGAAGCAGGCTCCCCACTGAGCAGGGAGCCCAATGTGGGACTTGATCCCAGGACCCCGGGATCATGACCTGAGCTGAAGGCAGACGCTTAACCAACTAAGCCACCCAGGCGTCCAATGAGCCAATTTCTTAAAATAAATCCATCTGTCCATCTGTGCATGCATGCGCACATGCACACACACACACACACACACACACACACATCCTGTTGGTTTTGTTTCTCTGGAGAATCCTAGATTCCTCATCAATAACATGAGATGAAGATCATTGCATCCCAAAGGATTGTTGAAATGAGGCAAAGCATATTGAAAGTCCCTACCCCAATGAGTGCTTCTGAAACTGGGAAGGAAAGGACCACTGATTTGTGAGGTTCCTCTGATCCCACCACGTGTGCTGTCAGAATCACCCCACTGATGCCCAGGCTCTGATCAGGAAAGTGCAAAACTCTGTATCAAGGGCACTGTTAATGCCTAGAAAGCAGAAGAAGCTTGTTCTAAACTGGACCCAGTTCAGTAGGGACACGTCGCACATCAGCCATTTTGATCATAGGCCCCATCCCGCTTCTCTCACTTATAATAAGGGATGAATTCTCCCTTGTTTAGAACAGGCCTCCTGGCCTTCTATTATCAGACAGTAACATCCAAGGATACAATTAAAGAGAGAAAAAGTCCAGATCTACCACAGTTTCTTCCTGGAAAGGATCAGCAGGACATGAACTGCTCAAGGATGGTTCAGGTCCTCATTGTGGTACATAGTAGAAAAGCCTCCAAATATGGCATCAGGAAAATCTGGTTTCTAATCCCAGCTCTGGCTTTTAAGCTGAGTAAGAACATCATTTGTCTTCTCTGAAAAATACAGATTGACAGGAGGATCAACTCCATGGTACAAAGTGAGAATTGAATTACAGAACCTTTGTACCTTACAGATGGCCATTGTTCTTATATGCTTGTCCCACTCTTTGTCCTGTCCCGTTTCCTGCCCGCCCCACCCCCAACACACACGGCTGCTGTGTTAGTTAATACCAAGAATGCACTTAACATTAATGTACAATTCACCAGGTTTCTGGTATCCAGCTCTCTGCAAACATCTTTGCCCGGAGTTAAGAAACTTCCCTGGAATCAGACATGACCACACCAAATAGGCAGCGATTGGAAAATTGCCCCATAAAAGCTGTCTCCTTCCGAGGCGCAGGGCTACATTTTTTGAGAAACCTTCTCAGGTTGTTTGCAATGGCTTTGAGGGTCGGCTCTGCTGCCTTGCCTACGTCAAAACCCTAAGTGTTTAACCACAAGACACACAATCCTGGGACATGGTGGCGGCAGCCCTCCACCCCCACAGCGAGGCAGGCCATGCGTGTGTCTAATCTGGTATGTGGCCCCCCAGCAGGGCCAGTGAGGCACCGCACCTGGCAACATGTAGGATGGAATATCACACAGTGTGCAGAGTGCTTGAGTGGGCAAGGAAGGGGGTGAGATTCCTTCTCAACGCCCCCACCCCCACCCCAGAATGTGTGATCGGAGCCTAAGGTCCCCAGGCTGGGGAAGGCCATGCCCGCTAGTAGCCACAGCTGCTCATGTTATTTCTGGAGTCAGAATACTTGCCCACTCACAACGGCATACAAACTCCCATTCTAGTCCCATTTTCAGTAGCTCAAAACCCTGTGAAAAATAATGCTCAGGGCCAAGTGTTGCAGTTAGCTTCAGGGTAAAGTTGTATTTTGAAATGTGAGAGAAAGGAATCTTTCCACTGATCTCTACTGAGAGTAAGGATGGGTAACACACACACACACACACACACACACACAAGCACACGCACACACACACACATACACACTTTTCTCCATTGAAAAATAATTTGGGACTGCTTACAATCTCCAAGCATGTGTGACTCTGGGCTGGCATATATATGTGTGTACAACTGAGCAGGAACTTGTGTAAAACTAAGGGACTTCAGGAGAAGCATGACATGTTTCATCATTTGGTGGTTTTGTCTTTTAAAGGAAAATATCTTAAAAATGGCAAAGTGATGATGTTAGGAATCTGTTCTTAATTACCACTCAGTAACTTGGCAATCTGGTTTATCCCATTCATTTCTTTTGGAAAGTTCTCAGTAACTTGTCTTTTCAGCTGTGTGTACACAATCAGACACACAGATAGAAAGAAAGATAAAACCCATCCTGGTTTCCCTTGGAAAGAGCACAGGACGTTTGCACACTTAACGAATTCTCCTGTAAATATGCACAAGTACAGATTTTCCCACACTGGGGAGTTTCATAGACACCCAATAGGTGTATTTGATGCTGTATATATGTGGTTTGGGACTCTGGTGAGATTTTTCTTACTTTCTTTAAAGAAGAGGAAAAAGGAGGAGGAGGAGGGGAAGGTGGAGGAAGAGAAGAAGAAAGACAAGGAGAAGGAGAAATCCTTCTCTAATGCTATTTGTTCATTCATTCCTATTAGGTGCCAAGCACTGTGGTAAGCCTTGGAGATGCAAAGATGAGCAAGATGGGATTCTTATCAATAAGTAATTTGGTCTAATGGAGACACCATGTAATCAAGATCTACTACATTCAGGTTAAAAAAAAAATAGAACTGCATGAAACTTTCAGAATTGTTGTGATTAGCAGGAGGTAAAAGGCAGTAACATATTTCCTGCCTTAGGGGAGTTCCCTGGATGAAGAAGAAAATACTGTCCCTTTTGCTGGTAAATTCCAGGCCAGTATTTCCAAACTGTATTCCACAAAATACTAATCCCTTTAAATGGCTTGCCAAAGAGGTAGGGGGAGAATTCCTCATGGTCAAATAAATAAAATAAATAATAAAATAAAAATAAATAAAAATATAAATAAATAAATAAAAATGATAAATTCTTTGAGCCCCACCCCCTTCGAATTATACAATGCATATTAGTATATTGAAGGTTCTGAGAAGGTCTGCAGAAAAAGAGATCTGCCTATCTTTGCTTAGCACAGTATTCCCCAAAGTTATTTCCTCACAGGACCCATTTTTCACATAACATCTATGAACATTCCATAACTTTAAGAAACACTGTTTAGTCTGAAGGGGACCGTAAGATATTTCTAAAAATAAACACAAGTGTAACAGGATGCTGAATTGGAATTTTTAATGAGGCAGCAAGATACAATAGATAAGAAATTCTAAAATAATGTTTCAGAGTGAGAAGCAGATTTTCAAAAGGAAATATCTGGGTACTGGTTTTATGCCTCCAAAAACCCCCTCCTATAAAAAGAACTGGAAGTGTGGAAGTTGAGAAAGAATGTTATGAGGAGGATTTCTTTGAGAGACCTGCACTAGAATTCCATCCCTTTACCCCCACAATGAGAACAGCTTGAGGGTGATGAGTCAAGGACCTCACTGACTGCTTCCCAAAGCCAGGAATTGTGGACAGTGTTGGAGTCCAGCCTGGAAATCTAGAGGGCAGGAGACAGATGATGAATTGATTTCATGGTGGATCAAAGGAGAGCAGTTCCTTTATTGGGAAGGTTGGCACTCTCTGAGCTTGCTAGGACATGGATTAATACATGTTTCCTGAGGACCATATGTGTGCCACATGGGAGAGAAAGTAAGCCAGGAGCCCTTTTTAGATCCTATCAAAGAGGACTACCTGGAAGAATTATGGGGTCACAATATCAAGAGTTGATGTGGAGTGGACCATTGGAAAACCAAACTAAGTGGGGGGAAAGCAGAGGAAGGAGGAAAATGCACAGCCCATATCATTGGAGTTGCAGGAGCCCAAATGAGTAATTTCTAAAGAATCCACCAAAGGGCTCATAGGAAAAAGAATCTGATATATGCAAAGCCATTTCACAACTACACCAATCAAGTAAAAATTTCTCTGTCAAAGGAGAAACTTCCAACCATGGCTGAGTAAGGAGATTAGCATACATTGTGTCCCCAAAGCAACTATAAATCTGGATTAAATTGACAAAAATAACATTCCAGCCTTCTGGAAATCAACTAAATGCATATGACAATCTGAGAGGTGTTTATACTTCAAAAACTGATGAACTTTGGGTAAGAATAATGAGAATCTTTGATGTTCTGGCTTGAGGCTCTGTGAAATCACTGACTGACCACTAAGAAGACACAAGGTGACCTTTGGGAAGCCAATTTTATAAATAGAAGTAAGACTATTCAAAACAAAACTGAGCTGAGACTTCAGTGTCCATATACTTCAGGTTTCATAGATTTAGCCAAGGCAAGTTACAAAACAAACAAACATAACAGCTACAGCAAACTTCAGTGTGGGGGAGGGGATAAGAATCCAAAGTTGCTATGAAAGGCCATCTAAAATGTCTAATTTTCAACAAAAATAATTTACAAGCCACACAAAGAAACAGTAAAGTGTAACCCATATGCAAGAAAAAAAAAAAGCAGTCAATAGAAACTGAGTGTCTTCAAATGCTGGGTTTAGTAAAAACTTAAATTTTTTTTTAAAGAAGAAAACTAAAACTAAACTGAAAAAAGCCATCTTTAAAAAATTAAAAGAAAGAGTGACAACAATGAGTGAACAAATAGGGATTCTCAATCTGGACATAGGTATTATAGTTTTAAAAAGAACCAGATGAAAATTCTGGATTTAAAAAATACAACTAAAATGAAAAATCCATTGTAAGGCTCAGTAGGAGATTCAAGATGGTACAAGAAAGAATCAATGAACTTGAGGATAGATGAATAGAAATTACCAATCTGGGGGTGCCTGAGTGGCTCAGTCAGTTAAGTGTCCAACTCTTGATTTTGGCTCAGTTCATGATCTCAGGGTTGTGAGATCAAGCCCTGAGCTGGGCCCCATGCTGGGTATGGAGCCTTCCTAAGATTCTCTCTCTCCCTCTCCTTCTGCCCCTCCTCACTCTCTCTCTCTTAAAAAAAAAAGCAAAATAAATTTTTTTTTAAAAAGAGAAATGACCCATCTGATGAACAGAGAGAAAAAAACAAGAAAAACAAATGGAGCCTCAGAGACCTGTGGAACATCAACTGTGTCAATATACATATAATGGAAGTCCCAAGAGAGAAAAAATAGAAATAGATCTCCCAAAACTTGAATATATGGTGGCATAAATGTTCCAAAATTTAATGAAAATCTACTGATCTACTTAAGCTACTGATCCAAAAAGCTCAAAAACTCTAAGTGGAATAAACGCAAAGGAATTCAGACCTAGACATATCACAGTTAAGTTCTTCAAAGCCAAGACAAAGAGAAAATCTTGAAAGAAGTGGGGAAAAAAGACTCATTACATGCAAGGAGTATCAATAGGATAATAGCTGGCTTCTCATCTGAAACAATGGAGGCCAGAAGACAGTAAAATGACATATTCAAACAGCTGAAAGAAAAATATTCTTAACTAATAAATTCTAAATCCAGCAAAATAATCCCAATAGCATAGTTAAAATAAAAAGAAATTAAAATGACACTCCTTAAAAACTTATTTAACACACACACAAAGCTGCCAAGGAGGAACAGGAAACAAACAGAAAAGAATGAAATAAATAGCAAAATGGTCAATGTAAATCCAACCATAAAAATAAGTACATAAAATGTGAATGAACATGTAGAATCAACTACACACCATCTGCAAGAAAAGCATCTTAGATTCAAAGACACAACAGGTTGAAAGTAAAAGTTTGGAAAAACAATATACTGTGCAAACAGCATCCACAAAAAATCTGGAGTGGCAATATAAATGTTGGGCAACACATACTTCAAAACCAGAAATAGTATTATAGGCAAAGAATATTTCATAATGATAAAACAGTCAATGTTTCAGAAAGATACAAAAAATTACAGAACCTCAAAAGTCATCAAGTAAAAAGTAACAGAATTGAAAGAAGAAATAGAAAATTCAATAATAATAGTAATCAAATCACTAGACAGTAAATTAGCAAGGATATAGAAGACTTGAACAGCTCTATCAACCAACTTGCCATAATTAACATCTGGTATGTATGTGTATGTACATGTGTGTGTGTCTTAAAGGCTACTTTGTCTGATACTATAATTTAATTCCTTTGTGGTCAAACACCATATTTTGTGTGATTTCAATCTTTTTGATGTACTGATACTTGTTTTATGGCCTAGTGTATGGTCTTTCCTGAAGAATATTTCAAGTGTGCTTTATAATCTGCAGCCATTTTATCATTAGGAAGTATCTTCCTCTCTAATACTATTTCTGTTTAGCAGACCTGGAACATTCTTTAACAAAGACCATATACTGGGCGAAAAAAGTTTCGATAAATTTAAAGGATTGAAATCATGCAAAGTATGATATCTGACCACAAAGGAATTACATTATGAAACAACAACAAAAGAAATATGGGAACTCCCCAAATATTTGGAAATTAAACAACATACAGTAGTACCCTCCCTTATCTGTAGGGGATATGTTCCAAGACCCTTAGTGGATGCCTGAAACCACAAATAGTACTGAACCCTATATATAATATGTGTTTTCCTAAACATGCATACTTAGGATAAAGTTAAATTTATAAATTAAACACAGTAAGAGATTAGCAACAACTAATAATAAAATAGAATAATTATAACTATATACTATAATAAAAGTTATATGAATGTGGTCTCTCAAAATATCAATTGTACTCTGTTCACCATTCTTGTGGTGATGTGAGATGATAAAATGTCTACATGATGAGATGAAGTGAGGGGAATGATGTAAGCATTATGACATAGGATTAGGCTACTATTGACAATATGTCAGAAGGAGGATCATCTGCTTCAGGACTTCAACTGACCATGGGTAATTGAAACCATGGACGGTGAAACCACAGATAAGGGCAGACTTCTAAGTGTTTGTGGATTGAAAGACTCAGTATTATTAAATGATATTTCTCTCCAGATTGATGTGTAAATTCAGTGCACTCCTATCAAAATCTAACCAAAGTTTGAATATTTGTTTGTTTTGGGCAAAGGAAACAAATTGGCAGGCTTTATATGAATTCTTAAAATTCATATAGAATACAAAGGAACTAGAATAACCGAAACAAAATTGAAAATGAAGAACAAAGTTGGAGGATTTACATTACCAGACTTCAAACCCTACTACAAATCTACAATATCAAGTCAGCATGGTGTTGGAATATGAATGGGCATATAGTATCTACATGCGATCTATATTATAGATCAATGGGACAGAAATGAGGGTCCAAAAAAAAAAAAACCTTTACATTTCTGTACAATTGACTTCCAACAATTCAATGGGGAAAGGATTTTTTTTTCAACAAATGGTGCTGAAAAATTGGAGATATACATGAAAAAAAATTAACTCGAATCATGGACTTAAATGAAAGAACTAAAACTATAGAACTTCTTAGAATAAAAATAAGAGGACTTTTGTGACCTTGGGTTTAGCAAAGAGTTCTTAAATATGACACTAAAAGCATAATCCATAGGAGAAAAAAAGTCACAAATTGGACTTCATTAGAAGTTTCAAGTTTCGCATTTCAAAAGACACTACGGGAATGAAAAGACAAGCCATATATAGAGAAAATACTTGTAAATCATTTATCTAATAAAGGACTTATATCCAAAAATATAAGTAAATTTTATAACTCAACCAGAAAAAGACTAATAACCCAATTTAAAAATAGACAAAAGATTTGAATAGACTTTTAGGAGAGGAGTTACACAGCTAATAAGTACATGAAGAGGTACTCAACATCACTGGTCATTAGGGAAATGAGAATTAAAACCACAATGAGATACCTCTATCCATCCACTAGAGTGACTAGTATTAAAAAGACAGACAACACACTATATTGTACACCCAAAACTAGTATAACACTGTATGTTAACTATAATGGTATTAAAATAAAGAACTTGGTGAGGATGTGAAGAGACTGTACTCATCAGACATTGATAATGGGAATGAAAAATGGTGCAGCCTATTTGGAAGACAGTCAGCATGTTTCTTAGAAACTTAAATATAAACTTATGGTTAGACTCAAAAATTCCTTTTCTAGGAACAAACCCAAGAGAATAAAAAGATATATCCACAAAGACACATATGTGGATGTTCTTAACAGCATCGTTCGTAATAGCCAAAAACTGAAAACAATCCAAATATTCATCAACTGGTGAGTGAATAAATAACATGATATAGCCATACAATAGAATACTATTCAGCAATAAAAAAGGACAGATTTCTGATTCATATCATGATAAATGATAAATATCAAAAATTAATAATAAGTGAAAGAATCCAGATACAAAATAGTACATAGTATATGATTCCATTTATAGGAAATACCCAGAAAAGGCAAATTTAGAAAGACAGAAAGCAGATCAGTGGTTGCCTTCGACTGGGAGTAGGAATGGGGTTTAACTGCAAGTTAAGGTCAAGAACACTTTTTGGAGTAATAGAAATGTTCTAACAAAGTTGAAATTATGGTGGTGGCACATCTCTACATATATACTAAAAATCATTGAGTTATACACTTAGATGAATTTTATGGCATAAAAACTATGGTATGCAAAACTGTTTAAAAACAAACAAACAAAATGATTTTCCTGTCTCTCTTCTCTCCTCCCAGCTCCAATCCTGGAGGGACAAGGAGGGAAAGAGTCAGGCCAGAAAGAGAGAAGTATGCTAACCACATCCTTTCTCCAAAGGTAGGCAGTTATATGGCAGTTAGGTGGGAGGAGATGGGTGTAGGGGGTCAGAGAAGATGAGAGTCTTACTCTAAACTATAAATGAAAATTGCCAATTAATATACAGAATTGGATATCCCCCTAACATGTTTGTAGAACGTGATATTGCCTACTAATGAAGAGAAAAGTCACTGGGCCTGAGATTTTACCTGACAGCCAAGAAAAGATACCCCCATTTTGCAGGTATGAAAGGGTAGAAGGATACAAAGGTAAAGTTAATTTCATGATCACCTCCATGAAAACTAATTTTTAGTTTCAGCTCTGGTGCCACAAGGATCAGAAGCAGTGACAGAACACAAATTCAGTTATATAATGAATTAGAGATTCAAAGTGTTTGGGAAACAGAAGAATTTTGAACTTAGGCTTAGTCCTGGTTTGGAGTGCTAGCTTGGCTATTTAATAGCTATATAACTTCAGGAATATTACTTAACCTCTCTGATTTCAAATTTCTTATCTTCAGAATTATAACAGTAATATCTACCTCAAGGGGATACTATAAGGTTAAGTAGATAATGAATATAAGAGAATTTTGAGAGAGGACTTATCGGTATAGGTATATCAGTCAAGGTCCACTCAGGGAAGATGAACAACTATGCATGATAGAGAATAAGAAATTTATTATAGGAATGAGACCTAGTGTGGAGGATGGTAATGCTATATATTTAAGGCTGTTACTTCTATATCTTGTGTTGGGTCCAAAGTCAGTAGAGCTAGAAGCTGTAAAGGGAGGATGGATGTGAATTGGGGAAACTAAGATTCAGCTGGAACTTGGAAGAGCAGACTAGAACTATGTCTGTATTTCACCACGTCTGTTCTCAATGACCCAAACATCCTGCAGTATAAGTTGGCACCTTTACCACACAGCTTCACATGTACCTAACTTAGGATTAAGAGAAGGAAGGAGGGTATCTAGTGGGAGATGGTAGAACTGTGTGCCCAGCTTCTACCCCTCACCAACAAGGTGAGCCAGCATGTCAGTCACAAGGCACTTGAGTTGCAACAGCATCTGCCTTATAACAACTTTCAGAGCATAACAAAATGACTAGTTTCACTTCTACCTTTCAAATCTTGTGCAAATTTCTCTTGTGGCCAACCTTAACCTGGAACCATGCAGGGAAGAGAATTCTGGGAAATATAGTTTCAACTTAGTTAAGCTGACATAATACAGTATCACTACAGTCCACCCCATGACAACTAGGCATCCATACATATTTTTTCAATCACATTTAATGTCCAAATTAAGACAATAGCAAGATTACACTTTGCCTCACAATGCAACTATTTCATGTACCACCAAAAACACAGGAACTTTCTCTGTAAAAGAAGATACAGAGTTCTTTTACTTGTCTTTAGGTGATGTTCATTCCTCCTCTAGCTGAGTCAAGTTCATCTGGGGCTGTCTTGTAACTTAAATACTAAGATATCAAGCTAACTACTATTAACTCATTTTATGTTAGAGGTAAATAAATGGGAGAGGGGAAGAAAAGGAGAAAAATAGGTTAACATATTCATAGAAAAATAAGGAAGAAATACTCATAACTATTAGGGGATATGTTCCAAGACCACCAGTGGTTGCCTGAAACCCCAGATGGTACCAAATTCCATATATGCCATGTCCTCTCTTATACATATATACATCCCTATGATAAAGTTACTTATAAATTAGACACAGTAAGAGATTAACAATAATAACTACTAATAAAATAGAGCAATTACAATAATGTACTGTAATAAAGTTTGTATGAATGTGGTCTCTCTCAAAATATCTTATTATACTGCACTTACCCTTCTTCTTGTGATAATGTATGATAATAAAATGCTTACATGATGAGATGAAGTGAGGTGAATGACATAGGCATTGTGATGCAGTGTTAGGCTACCATTGGCCTTCTGATGATACGTCAGGAAGATCATCTGCTTCTAGATGGCAGTTGACCATGGGTAACTGAAACTGCAGAAAAAAATCACAGATAAAGGGGAACTACTCTATTATAGTCCCCATTTCTGCAACGGGTCATGTGGCTGTAGCTGGTATTTATAACTACCTTCTTCTACTCCCCATTCAATATTCCCTTTGCCCTCAATGAGCATTTTCAGGTAGCCAAAATTTCTTAGCTGATGGGAGTGACCCAACCTTTATCTTTAAAGGGTTGGACCACTAGCAGTACAACCTGTACTAGATTGCTGTAGTTTACCGTTGATTTTTGTCATTGGACATTGGAGAACTAAGAGATGCCCCAGGGGATCTCCTGCATTCCAGGGATATGAGCATATTCCTCCTTACCTTGATAAGGTAAATCACTTAATGCTAGCATGGAAGTCCTTCTTTGCCTATTGATTCTCTAGCATGAAGAGCTTAAAGAGGTCATGAGGCAGTACCAACTTCTAGTTGGTACTAGAATGGAATCATTGCTGTGGTAGATGCATTTTTCTTTTGGAAACCAAGGCCTCCAGACAAGAAGAGTCCGGATATGCAGGGACAAAATGCAAAAGTTTCACTAGTGATATCATTAGTGGTAATAGTGAGAGAACACACTCCCACTTCCACTTCTTGCTTCAAGAACCCATGAATCCTGACTATGGAAGAAAAAGCACTATGTAGTTGACCCTTGAACAACAGGGTTTGCACTTCACAGATTCACTTATACGTGGATTTTTTTTTCAGTAAATACAGTATAGTAAGTAAATGTATTTTTCTCTTCCTATGATTTTCTTAATGATATTTTCTTTTCTCTAGCTTACTTTATTGTAAGAATACAGCACATAATGCATATAACATATGAAATATGTGCTAACCAACTATTCATGTTGTCAGTAAGGCTTCCAGTCAACAGTAGGTTATTAGCAGTCAAGTCTAGGGGAAGTCAAAAGTCATATGCAGATTTTCAACTATGTGGGGGTCGGCACCCCTTGGCACCACTAATCTTTGTGTTGTTCAAGGGTCAACTGTATATTGGTCACTGATTTAGAGCATATGCTTCATCCTGTAGAACACAGCCCCATCTCTGCAAAGTATTGTCACCCAGATAATGCCATTACTATGTCTTCAAAAGGACATTTCATTATTCTGTCAGGTCAGTTGCTTCAGGGTGATGGAGAACAGGGTAAGATCGGGAAACTCCATGAGCATGAGCTCATCACTGTACTTCATTGGCTGTGAAATGATTTCCTTGGTCAGAAACAATACTGTATTGAATACCATGACAGTGAATAAGGCACTCTGTAGTTCCACGTAGAGTGGTTTTGGCAGAAGTATTATGAGCAGGAAAGGCAAATCTATTTCTAAGGAAAGTATTTACTCCAGTAAGAACAAAGTGCTACCTCCTTCCATGATGAAAGCAGTTCGTTTTAATTGACCTGTTGTCAGGTGGCTGGCTGATTCCCCACAAGAAATGGTATACTATCAAGTGCTCGTTGTTAGTTTCTGCTATTGCCATATCAGGCACTCAGCAGTGGCTACAGTCAGATTAGCCTTGGTGAAGGGAAATCTCTGTTGCTGAGCCCATGCATAGCCTCCACCCCTACCACCATGGCCACATTGTTCGCAAGCCAGTTAGTCAAGGAAAGGTGGCTGGGGAAGGAGGCCAGCTGATCTCTAGAATGAGTCATCTTGTCTGTCAGATTATTAGGTTCCTCCTCTGCTGAAGTTATACTTTGGTGGGCAAAGATACAAATATTTTTACATTGTGTGCCCATTCAGAGAAGGCAATCCATACACCTCTTCCCAGGCCTCCTTGCCACCAGTTTGTCAAGTCCCTGTCTGTCCAGCCAAACCATTATCCACTATGCATGAATCAGTATAGATCCCAAACTTTGGCAAGCTCTTCTTTCAGGAAAGATGAATAATTCTGTACATTGAAAGGATATTTTTTCATCATTGTCCTACAGGGACACTCGAGAGGGGCTACTGTTTTGTAGCCATCCATCTTCGGGTAATGTCAGCATCTTGCAAGAATCATATATAAACCAAGCTTGAACTTTTTCTTCTTCAGTCAATTGGTCATTGAAAACTCCCCATGCAATCACAGATGCATGTTAAGAGGGAGGAGGCAATTTGGCAGGAACAGGACTGGCTACACAATTTGTGGCACCCAGACCAAAATGAAAGTGAAGGACCCCTTATTGAAAAATTATTAAGAATTTCAAGACAGGGACAGCAGAACATTAAACCAAATGTGGGGCCCATCTGAACATAGGCCCTGTGAGAATGCCAGGGCCATATGGCAATGAAGCTGACCCTCAGCAGGAATATGGGCCATGGCATCTGGGCTATTTGTTCATGCAACATGCACCTGACTTGTGCTTTAAGACCTGTCTGAACCTAATTTCATATACTACTTCCATTTGATGATGGAATGATGCATGCATGCCCAACTTTATGGTTTAACATATCATACAATTAACACCCAGTTCATAATGAGCCACTGAAGTCACATGGTAACTTGCTGGTTCATAGTTACCTATGTTTAGCTTCTACTAGGGCCAAGGAGCAAGCCAAGGCTGTTTTCTCAAAGGAAAATGGTTATCCATATAAGATGGCCTATCTACTCAAAATGCTGATGATTTTTGCTGTGATTCACTAATTAAGACCTGCCACAGGCTTCACATACGCAGCCCAATCTGCCACAGATACTTCAGGCACCTTTGAACATGCTGGGTCATACAGCCCAAGTGGCAAAGCAGCTTGCACAGCAGCCTGGATCCATTGAGATGCCCTTTCTCATTTTGGGCCTCATCCAAAACTATGCAAGCATGAGTTAAAAAATTAAGTACGTTATATGTATTAAGCATGGGTCACAAGTATGGACACAAAGTGGAGCAGACCAGAAATTATGAATAGATCCATGTGACTCTATCATGACCCAAGAAAGATCACTCCAGGGACATGGTCTGTTGATGTTTGGTGAGTAGTACTGGATTCCTTGAACAGAAGAGCTAAGATATTAAAAGTCTAGAAGGCTGTGTAGTACAGTGGTTAAGACTGGGGACTCTGGAGTCAGACTGCAAGAACATCTAGATCCAAATCTAAGCCCCATCACTTTCAAGCTGTGTGAGTTTGGGCAAGCCACTTATAACTTAATCCCTCCAAGCCTCAGAGGGGATGATAATAGTTATCTATAAATTGTAACTATTAATAGTTATAATAGTTATCTAATATAACCTTATAAGGTTGTTGCAAGGATCAGAGGAACCTCATGTGTGAAGCACAGAGCAGAGGCACAGAGTGAGGGTTCAACAAATGATTAGCTGTTCTTACAGATGAACAGAATTTAGAGGTCACTGAATTTGGGTAAGAAGAGATCATAGGTGAGGCTCATGGGAGGGATGCCAATTAAATAAGGAGGTTGGACTCTGTATGTCTGACTTTAAGTATAAAGAGAGAAGAGTGAACATCGGATATGTTCAAGTTACTGCTCTGCCATTCTAAGCTGTGAGACCTTGGGCAAGTCATTCCCCATCTCTGTAATCTCGGGTGTAAAGCAGTAGGGCTGATCTCCATTATTTCCTGGTCTCTCCCATCTGTGACAGTCTGTGACAGTGTGGGTACTCCTAACTGCTGTGAGATGGGTGTTCCTCCCTCCCTGCTGCCGTAAGAGCCCACCCATGATGCCAGCAGAGAAATCATCACTAGGTCCCTGCAACTTTTTGTCCCAGAAGCAGGTCCAGCAAAGACCAAAAAGAGGTTTTGGTATTTATTACAGTTCTGGCAATGGCTCCCAAATATACAACTGAACTATTTTAAGTCCCAGCTATTTTCTTTTTCTTTTGAAGAGTGGGTGGATATTAAGACAAACAGACTAATTAGGTATATGTTAGCATTGCCACAAAAGCAAAACAGTCAGATTTCCCAACACAACACGAAGTTAGGATTTGGAATTTGAAGGATTCGAAGGGAAGCCCAGTGGTGGTTCCATTTCTCACATCCAGGGGTCTTGGCTTTCTGACCGGCTGTCCTCACACTAGGATTAGAAAGGGGAGTTTCTAAGAGGGTCTCCATTCTGGGGGTAACAGGATGGGGACAGTGAGATTCCCTCCTTCCATTCTCCAGGCCCCCAAGTTAAAAGCAAAGATACCACAAACACTTAAGCAATTAGAGAATAATTTAAAACAAATGTGTGCTGGAGTCTACACAGAGCAAAGTAGGCTTGGCTTAATGTGCAATGTAGCAAGAGTCTTCCTAGCGCTGTATCTTTCACTGGGGAAAAGAGACTCCTTCCTGCACAAAACACACCCAGGGTTCTGCTGAAACCTTCCCCCAACCACAAGTACACAAAGGCCCCTCATTATTTTATTTGCTGTTCTAAAGCAGCCTCTGGCCCAGTGGAGCTGCCCTTGAACATAAATTCTCTGGTGTATCAACTAAATAAATTTTGACTGCATAAAGCAGAAAATCCAAAATAACAGCAGCATAAATGAAATAGAAGATTATTTTTTCTTCACGTCAAAGAAGTCCAGAGGTAGGGAGTCCAAGTCTGTGCATGATATAGAGGATGTAAAGGATGTAACCAGGTGTACCCAGGAATGAGGCTGCCCTGTCGAAACTTCTAAGGACATGACTCTGACCTTGAGCCTTTATCAGACCAACAAAGATGAGGGCATCTGCCTCAATCTACCTATTGTCTGCCTATTAGATGTTTATTATTTTTCATCCATCCATCCTACAAAATACTTACTGAGCAGTCACTATATGCCATGTACTACGCTAGGTGGTAGGGCACAGTGTGACTAAGGCAACTATGTTCACACTCTTATGAAGCTCACAATCAAGTGGGAAAGACAGATAAGAAGTAAACAAGTAAAATGAAAATTGTGGTTCAGTGGCTTGTAGGAAAGAGCCAGGATGCTGTGATATAGAATAGCATGAGAGACCTACAGAAATGGTAGGGGAAAGATATCCATGGAGGTCTGCAGGCCAGCCAGGACTCTCAAGAAGCAGATAGAAATGATGGCAGATCTTCTGAGCATGGTTGCTGCTAACCAAGTAGCAGTCAGCTACTCTGCACAGAAACTCAGATGATTTAGGAGAACACATAACACTCTAACCACATGCCAAGCCCATGCCAGCCCTGCACAATTCTGTTAAGCCTGGATGGTAGAGAAGATGAAGCCCATTTAATGCCACGGAGACTCACTCAGGGCAGCTGTAATGACTGGCCCTACTTCAGATTAAATAGCAAGAAAGAAACAAAGCTGAAATTTGAACTCAGGTCCTTAGGAGCCAAGTCCGGGCCTTTTGTACACATAACCACCCAACTCCTAAGAGGAAACTGATCTATTTTGGAACATCTGTTTGGGTTAGGGAGAGCAAGGTACTGGCCCGAAATGCTCCGTGCTGATGCCCATGGAGAACTGACAGATCCACAAGGGCCACAAAGGCCAGCCAGCCTAAAGCATCGCATTACACTCTGCAGACCTAATTGCTTTACAGACTAAACAGCAAAATTTAATCAGCTCTGGGATAATGACCTCTCCCCTTCCAGTTCTGCTCTGTTCCGAGGGATTCCAGCATTTTCCTCTGAGACATTAGACAGAGGCCTGCAAGACTGAGGATCTTTAGGCTCAAAGGCAACCATTGTGAAAGACCCCAAGGAAGGGTCTGTTGGGAGGAAGAAGAACTAAGTGCTATTGCAGGCTCTATACCACAACAGAGTGGCCACCCCAGATAAATGTTGCCAGAACTCCTCTGCAGAAAAAAATGATGACACAGAGGTCAACCAGAAAGCCGACAAATTAACCGCCTTGTGTCCATTCAAGTTTTTAAGTAATCAAATTATTCAAACCCAGGTAGACAGTCTTAATCCCCACAAATAGCTTCCATTATAAATCACCCACAGAAAGCTATTCCTATTTCCCTAAGTCTCCCTTTTTACTAGAAAGTAGTTGTTTTTAGATTAAAAATAAACCCTTTCAAACAAGTCAGATTATCTTTCTTGTCATCCATTTAAAAAATAAAACCTGAACTTCATAAAGTGTTCTTCCCTTTTTCTACAGGGTACCATTCTCATTCACTTGTAGGCCATGTCTTTTTATTTATTACCCTGAAGGCCAAATGTTATGAACACCATGACATTATGTGTAGAGATGTCAACATGAGAATTCTTACCATTCTTATGTAAGTGTGCACTCAGAATGTGAGAGAGGGTGCAAAGCCATTGTCAGTAGACTTCCCAGTTCTCTTTATTTTTCTTTTTCCAACTTTCCTTTGAAGCCAAGGAAAAATGCATACATACTGTATAAAATTGGGGAAGAATAAATAAGAATAGCTAAGCTGGTACCATATTTATCTATTCGTGGAGTTTTCATCTGTTGTTCAGTTGTCTGTGCTTACATTAAGGTTGGGCATGCAACTGTCATCAGCCTTATAATGAGGCTGGATTGTAGTCACTCCGAGGGCCAGGGCTCTCTCCACTATATTGTTATTCTTAAGTGTCCTCGGGCACCTTCTTCCTTTCTGAAGTGGAGAGTCCATAATTTTGCTAGCCTTGTTTTATCAAACTTCTCGGCATTTTGGCATGTCTGCAACAGCAACCAACATCAGGCAGCAATGTGAGTGAGTAAAAGGTGAATTCAGGGGGCTGCCAGACCTGGGTTTGAATCTGTTCACTATGCCTTAGTAGCTATATGGTTATGATCATGTTACCTAACCTCTCTGTGCTTTGATTTTCTCCTCCACTAAATGGGAATGATTGAAATGGTAACAACTTAATGCATGTGGGCATAGTGCATGGCACAAAAAAACACTAACTACTGTTGTTAGAGTAATAATAATTATTATTATGTTATTTATTATTATTATCAAGATGAACGGCCCTAGAATGGACAGCATTGAAATATGCTCTTTAGAGAATATGGATGTCTTCACTTGACACAAATCACACACACAAATATTTATATACTATTTTTCTATCTTTTTATCTGATAAATCTAGGCAATAAATAAACTCATGCATATAGATGAAAAACCCTATAAATAGGACAATGAAAAGGAGCAGTGGTGTGAACAATCCTAACTGGCAGGTCATCAGTACTTGATTGTTTGACATGTGCAAGATCTGCTGCGTAGAGAGACCCAGGGCATTTCTTGCTGGTATTTGCAGTAGAATTAAGGGTGTGATCCAAATGGCAGGACAATCATGCTCCTTCTAGAATAGACCATCAGCCCTTGGACCTGGGACAGAGGGGATAGAAGAATGTGCTCTTCAAGTCAGAGTCTGAAGGGCCTGTTCCAAACCAGAGACTTAGGGCCTGGTCAAGCCAGAGAAGCCAGGTCACAGAGAAGAATCCATGAAGGGAAGCTGGGTTGTGGCAGACAACATCAATGCTCTAAGGCAGTCCCCTAGGATCACTTTGTATCATGTCTCTGTCTACTTTTTTTTTTTAATGTGTGATTTCAATCACCTACACCTGCAATTCATCTTTGGAGGCCTGTCTTCTGGCTATTAGAGCCATTTGTCCCCTCCCACAGAGAACTGGGAGGATTGCTTTATGACCCTCTCCCCACCCCTAAGGTCCTTAACTCATGACTACAGCATGGAGAGTATAAATGCCCAGGTCATTTGCCTCAGATTTTGGCCACTCAGATACAGAACTTCCAGGCCAGAGGTCTCCTGCCAAATCAGGCTGATTCCTTTTCCCTGTAGCTTTTTGCCTGAGATAGCTCCTTGCTCCCCATCCTCCCCTTCCCTATTCAGCCTCCTAGCTCCCCTAGGGGTATCCTTAGAGCAATTTCTTTAAAAATTATTCATATACAAGTCATTGTCTCAGATATGCTCCTGGGGAATTCTACATAAACCATAGGTCAAAGCAAGAGCCCAGAGCAAGGGAAGCTGCTAATGTCGCTCTTAGAATTCCCTTCCTTCAGCCAGATACTGAATCTGCGTTTCAGTCTTTACTTTGTGTTGTAGGATTTGATCTCTTTCAGATGAAGCAAGACTCTTTCTTGGGTGTGCAGCATTATAACCCCTGGTTCTGACTCTAGCATCTTCAAACCCATCTTCAAACATGTAACAGTGACACATGGGGTCCTGGGGCTGGGAGAGCCCCTACCAAGGGGCAGGCAAGCCTCCCTATTCTGGGACAGGGGGTGAAGCCTTTGCAAAGTGAGACAGCACTTTCCAACCTCACCAGCAAGTGCCCCATAGCCCTCTTTCTGTGATAGGCAGTTCAAACTCAGGTGTCTTTCTGCATCCATATGTTAGCCTGATCCAGTAATGGATGAGATCCTTTGGGTACTGGGGTTCCTGATTGGCTCTATAACTTATCTGCTTGCCCTAAATATCTCAGTAAAGAGACTCAGTCTGTTTCCAGGACCCACACTGAGGGTCCTGGAGAATAAAGCCCTGTTGAGTTCCCTAGCAACTCCCTTGCTGATGAGACATTTGAAAGAAGATCAGGAGAGTGCTTATCCTGTGCTCTCTCTGGTGTCTCATCTGTGTATAGAGGTAAATGGGGAATCCAAGCTTGGGAAAGATAACAGAATTCAGGAACTCTGAACTCAGGAGTGGAGCTGGTAATCATGCCTCTCAGAAACCTAAGCAAGCAGTGAGGAATTGGACAGGATGCACATTGGGAGGAAAAAAGGGAAACAGCTCTAACAACTAGATCTGATGTCCTAAAACATCCCAGCAAGTCCCAAAGTGCCATCAATAGCAATCAACACTTGTGAGAAGGATGTAATAGCATCATGACATTCTGAGTTAATATAATTCTAGCCACAAGCAAAGAAATCTATTCTTCAACCAACATGTACAATCTTATTACTGAAGAAATAGACTTTTTTTTTTTAAAGCTTCCTTGAAACACTGAAAACAACCCATCACTTTTGATGGACCCTGCACAGCCTGGAAACCCTAGACAAGGAAGCACTGGGGTAGACCTTTTCAAGGTTGTTGTTATCATTGATGATGTCCTTGGTGGGGGGCTTAGGAGCAGATCCAAGTGGATACAGTCTGTCATACTGATTTCCCCTGAATCTCCCCTGCCAGCATAGGAGCTACTGTAGGGTGATGAGAATACCTGAAGTCTTTGGGGATCAGGGTCAGACAACCCCTTTACGGTAGCTAAAACCTCATGTGGTTTCCAGTGGTTTGAAGGGGTATCACCAGTATCAGTTTCCTCTGCTACTCTGGTCTCACCCAGTGGCACTGGGCCACTTCCCCACTGCCCAACTGCATGTCTGCTTTGGCAATTTTTTTTCTGCAAAAAGGAGATAAATAAACATGGGCAAACCTACCTTGTGAGCAGGCTAAGAAGCTCACTCCAAAAAATATCCTGGGGAAACAACAGATAGGGTTCTTGTCTTCATATGCCCCAACAGCCATACATGACACCTCCACAGACATTGGATTTGCAGCATTCCAGGTGTCTGGAAGCCCCAGACAGCAGACTCAGGGATATTCGGCTGCAGCACAAATGGCTTCCCTCCACTGTGCACTACTTGTTTCTTTTTATCTTGCCCCTAATTTTTTATGGGATTCTGCATGTAAGGCCAAAGTTATAGTGCCAGCAAGCACACAATGTATCCATGGGGAAATCATTATTCTTGTGTGCTTGAAGGGCTTGTTTGAACCGTCTTTAAATTATTTCTCTGGAAATCAGTCTGGCTTAAATGTGTTTATCCCTCTGCCTTTGTTAGTCCTTGTTTGCATTCGCTGGGCATTAGTAACAGATGAGCACAGTCATAGTAAGGTATTTAGCTCTTTGAGGCACTGTAGTTGCTTCCACATTTCTAGCCTAGATAAAATCAACAAGAAGTAGGGAAGGATACTATGGCTAGAAGCCCATGGAGAGGAAAGTAGGATTTGACTGGGGATAGAGAACTCACAATGGAGAAGCTGGGGATATATCTTCACTTATATAACTGAGTGTGCATATGTATACACCTATACACATTTTTCCTTTTTCTTCTGAAATATAGTAGATCTTGCAGAAATCCCAAATCAGAAGTGAGATAATAAGGGGCTAATGAGTGAGAATTTACATCCAGAAACATGAAGAAAAAACAATGTGGAAGTTCTATGTTGGGCCTTGTCTGATCTCCTGTGTGCTTCTGAATAAGTCACTTTCCTTCTCAGAACAGTGGGAAACTGGACCAGAGCCAAGAGCCCTCCCAATTTTGATTTTCCAGGGCTCCAAAATATAGAAGAGTTAATGGTGAAAAAAAAAATCCCCAGGTTGGCCAGGCAGAGGGGCTCTGCAAGACCCAGAAGGTACACTGTGAGGGAATAAGGCAATGGCAGGAAGTGTGGCATCATAGTTAATAGTGTGGGTTCCAGAGTTCCAAAGCAGAGGTTCATACCCGGGGTCTGCTACTCTCTAGCTCTGCAACCTTGAGCTGGTTCTTAACTTCTCTGTGCCTTTATGTCCTCATCTGTAAATTGGGGCTAATAATAATAGCTACCTCAGAGGACTTGAGTGGGGAATAAATAATGTGCATAAGGCATTTAGTATACATACCCTCACAGTAAGTGCTCAGCAGATACTTTCATATACGTATACACCTCTACCTGCATTTATGTTTGTATGTGTACATATATATATCATTCCAGCAATGTTGGAGGGTCTATCAATGTGTGAGGCAGAGATTGACAGATACCTCCAAAGAGTCTTTCACCCTTAGGGTAAAAACAAACAAAACACTTGGCGCAAGATGCCAGGATTCAAAGCTTGGCAAGCTGATCCCAGAGCCTAAACTGCAGGATTTGAGGAGGATTGAGGGACTACGAGGTTAGGGAGGTAAGTTGTAGGTTGAAGTGTGAAGGACCAACAAGTTTGGTCTGTCCTGCAGACAACAAGGAAGCCTCTATAGCTAGAGACCGGGGTGTGGCTGTTATCTAGAGGGTTTAGGAAGGACAGTGCAGGCTTGGTGGAGGCTGTGCTCAATGGTGGATAAAGACTGTGGTGGATAAAGCCAATGGCAAGTTGTTTTAATCCTCCATGGAGATGAACGAGACCTGAATTAAGACAGCTACAGAGAGAATGTGCATTACAGTGGGGTCTGGGCCTCAGAGGACCCTCAATCAGAGGATTCTGAATTCTCCCACTTGGGAGAATTGGAAAGAATCATGCCAATGACCAATAGGAGAAACAAAGGAGAAGGATATCTGAAGAGGAGAAAATGGCAAGCTCAGTTTGGGATATTAAACTGGAGGTGTCCATAGGGCCCCCAAGGAGACATGTTCAGTGGTTGTTAAAATAGGAGTCTGTTGCATAGGAAAGCATTCCAGGCTGGACATAGAAATCAAAATGGAGGGAGGGCAATTTTGATCAAGGTGGAGACCAAAGCCCTGGGAAGGGATAGAATAGCTCAGGAAGGTCTCACAGAGCAGAAGATAGTGTGGTGAGAGTCCAGCTTATGTGGGGTTCTGTCCTTTTCTTAGCACATCCAAGGCATCAGATGCCAACTTTGGGAAGCAAATCAGCTCCCAGATCTTCACTGTCCTGGTGTACTCTGTGGTTCCTCTGAACCAACCCTGGGGCCTGCCATCTAGTGCCTTGGCTCACTTTCAAAGACTTGCTAGTCCTGCACTAGAATACCCTTACCAACCAGTAACCACATGGCCCAACCTTCCCTCTGATCTCCATCCATGGCGGGTAGCCTCCCTCAGCTGGGTTCTCATTCCCAGATGAGTCTAAGGCTCTTTCCAAAGAGACCAGCCTGAGGAGGGACTCTGCTTTGATCCTCCAACCACAACAGGGGCTCCACCGAGCCACTCATATACTCAGCCAGGTGTGTCTAATGATACCTGGAGTGCCAGGCAGGAGAGGAGGCCTCCTTAGCTCTCCTGACCTTCCATGCTCCTATCAGCTTGATCTTCACAAGCACATTTTTCAATAAAAAAAGTTTAATACAACAATTACTGTTTATATCCAATCCAATTCATTTCATTTCCTATTTTTGTCTCTTTACCTATCTTTTAATTCAAGGGTGGTGGGGAATAATCTGGTAAGACAGGGAGTAGAGAGACAACTGGGAGTGTGGAGAAGATTGCTAAGAATACTGAAGATTTATTCTAGGTTGAATTTTCAGACTAGAGAGGTCAGGAAAGGTTAAAACTTATACTGAGTTCCCACAGACAAGATGGATGTTCTCTGGCTGCTCAGTTGTCTGGTCTGAGAGGACGAGTTCTCCCCTCCACAGAGGGGAGGGGTAGGCAAGCAACTACTTCACAAACCACAGGTCTGAGAGGTGATTTGATGTTTAGCTATTCTCCCTCTATAGTAAGAGTGTAGCAAGAAAGAAGGCTTCCAAGTAAAGCAAGGACTATTTGGGTCAAAAAAAAAAGGACTTCCAGGCAATGAGAACCATTAGGAGAAAGTTCTAGAAATAGTATGTATCTGAGGTACTGTGGATGTAGTTTCATGGGAAGGCAAAAGAATGGTTGGGGTAAGAGCTACCCTCCAGCCCCAGTAATGCATACCCAAGAAGAAAGTTAAATATTCCTAAATTCTGGGGAAAAATTAGTTGGTGTGGCAGTGAAATGCATGATGCCTGGGCTTTGGAGCCAGATGGACATAATGTTTCATCCCAACTTCAACACTTGTTAACTGGGTGGCCCTGCCCAAGTGAAAAATACCATTCTGAACCTTGGTTTTCTCATCTATAAACTAGGGATAATAGGGCTAATAGTAAATTTGCAGGATTATTTTAGTTGCTAGAGAAAATATATGTAAGGCAATCCACACACAGTGGTACTCAATTTTTTAAAACTTGGATTGGGTTTTCCGTTTACTCCTGTTTTTTTGCACACATAATAAAACCCCAAAGCACTCAGCTCTGGTTTCTATTACATTTGAAAATGCATTCACATCTGACTGGGAGTGAGCGCAGATTCTCAGGGCAAAAAACAAACTCCATTGTCTGCTTGTTTATAATTAGTGACATATTACCCATTACGTCTAGGACTGGTTGTGACTGGTGAAGGAAACAAAGGCCCTGTGAAGTGTCTAGTTTGTGCTCCAATTTAAGCTGCAGAGTTTTATGACACAACATCCATGGCTTATTGTAATGGAAGCATGGTCCAGGTCCCAGTGAAAATGCCCAACATCCAAATGGCCCCTGGGGAATGTAAATGAAGGGGAATTTCACTTCACAGTAAAGTGAAAGCCAATCCTTTGTCTTTTCATCATGTCTCCAATGCTTACCACATTGCTTCTCCAAAGCACAGTTTCAATTCCCTCTCTTGGGCCAGAAGGAGATTTTTAAAAGTCTACATTGGGAGCTACTCGAAAACCTAGGCATTGATGTTGTGTTGTATTTGTGAACTCAGGGGAGCAAAGACAGCAAAACAGTATCTCAATATTAAGTGTATTTGGCAAATGAAAAAGACCTACCACCTGCAGGTCTTTAACAAGCAGCATGGATCCATTTACATCATCTCATCTGGACTGTGATAGGAACTCGATGTGTGAGATGGCTGGCAGGGCCAGGTATCCTTCATGCTCATGAGCAGATATGAACAAGCATCTACATGCTGGACCCAGATCTTTGTCTTATACTTGGTATAGCATCCTGTCTAGCCCACACTGGTACATAGGTCTCAAAGTGGCTGAGTTCTTGGGCATATTCTGAGGCACTAAATGTCATGTCTTTCTGAGTTTTGTTCTCATTCTGTCCCAGAAGGACCTCCTAAATCCTGGAGGTAAAAGAAGAAAAATTCTCTTAGATCGCAGACCCCTCACATAAAATCTCCAGTTGGTGTTCAAATCTCCCCATCAGTTAATATGTGTTGGGCTATATGAGACACATGGCTTGTATATATACTGGCAAAACCTATTTCACTTTGTGTATCAAGAACATATCATGACCCACAAACAGATGGAACGCTATTCCATGGTCTTGGATTAGAAGCATTAATATTGCTTAAATGTCCATATTACCTAGAGCAATCTACAGATTCAATGCAATAACTATCAAAATATCAACAGCATTTTTTTTTATGAAACTAGAACAAATAATCCTAAAATTTGTATGAAACCACGAAAGACCTGGAATAGCCAAAGCACTTTTGAGAAAGAAGAACAAAGCTGAAGGTATCACAATTCCAGATTTCAAGATACACTACAAGCTATAGCAATCAAAACAATATGGTACCGGCACAAAAATAGACACATAGATCGATGGAAAAGAATAGAGAATCCAGAAATAAACTTACACTAAATGGTCAATTAATCTACAATATGGGGCACAAGAATGTACAATGGGGAAAAGACGGTCTCTCCTCAATAAATGGTGCTGGGAAAACTAGATAGCTACATGCAAAAGAATGAAACTTAACCACTTTCTTACACCATACACAAAAGTAAACTCAAAATGGAGTAAAGACCTAAAAATGAGACCTGAAACCATAAAACTCTTAAAAGAAAACATAGGCAGTAATATCTTTGACATTGGCCTTAGCAACATTTTTCTATATATGTTTCCTCTGACCAGGGGAACAAAGGCAGAAATAAACTATTGGGACAACACCAAAATAAAAAGTTTTTGCACAGTGAAGGGAAACATCAACAAAACAAAGGCAATCTACTGAATGGGAAAAGATGTCTGCAAATGATAATACCCAACAAGGGGTAACATCCAAAATATATAAAAACCTGTATAACTCAACACCAAAAAATCAAATAATCTGATTTAAAAATTGTCAGAGGACCTGAATAGACATTTTTCCAAAGAAGACGTAAAGATGGCCAACAGACACATGAAAAGATGTTCAACATCACTACATCATCAAAGAAATGCAAATCAAACTTCAATGAAATATCACCTAACACCTGTCAGAATGGCTAAAATCAAGAAGATAAGAAACAACAAATGTTGGTGAGGATGTGGAGAAAAAAGGAACCCTTATACACTGTTGGTGGGAATGTAAATTGGTACAGCTACGGTGGAAAAGAGTATGGAGGGTTCTCAAAAAATAAAAATAGAAATACCATATGAACCAATAATTCTACTATTGTGCATTTACCCAAAGAAAATTAAACACTAATTCAAAGATATAAGCACCTCTGTATTTATTGCAGTATTATCTACAATAGCCAAGATATGGAAGCAACCTAAGTGTTGCTATTCATCGATAGATGAATGGATAAAGAAGATTTGGTACACACACACACACACACACACACACACACACACACACACACACACAGGAGTAGTATGCAGCCATAAAAATGATGAGATTTTTCCAGTTAACACAATGTGGATGCACCTAGAGGGTACTATACTAAGTGATATAAGTCAAACTGAGAAAGACAAATACCATATAATCTCACTCATATGTGGACTCTTAAAAAAAAGTGAATAAACAAACAAAAAGTAGAATCAGACCTATAAATACAAAGTGATGGTTGCCAGGGAGCAGGGGAGGTTGGGAAAAATGGGTGAAGGGGGTGGGAGATATAGACTTCCAGTTATGCAATGAAGAAGCCACAGGAATAAGAGGCACAGTATAAGGAATATAGTCAATGATATTGTAATAGTGATGGATCAGGACAGATAGTAGCTATGCTTGTGGTGAATGTAGCATAATGTGTAAACTTGTCAAATCACTATGTTGTACTCCAGAGACTAATGTAACATGTGAGTCAACTATACTCAAATTAAAAAAAAAGAAAGAAAGAAAGAAAAGAGACACTGCATAAACAAAAAAATATGTCCTGGCCACTTAGTAAATATCTGGATGAGTATCTTTAGGGCTTTTAAATAGAGCAGGGTATATCAGTCAGGGTACCAGAAGGAAAGAGGCAGCTGTTTAAATGGGATAACTGACAAGAGTGTAAAGACATGATGTGGGCAAAATGAAGAGAACAACCAGAAGTGGTGCTGTACCCAAAGACTAGCAACAGTGGGAAACCATTACCACCTGTATTTATTTTCTACTGCTCCCATAACAATTATTGCAAATTTAGTGGCTTAGAATGACACCAACTGAATAAGTCAAAAGTCTACTTGTAGTGTGATTCAGCTGGGTCCTTTACTTCGTCTCACAAGGCTAAAGTTAATGTGCTGCCAAATCTATGTTCCTTTCAGGAGGCTCTAGGAATGAGTCTGTTTCCAAGCTCATGCAGGTTATTGGCAGAATGCAGTTCCTTATGAGTGTAGGATAGAAACCTGTTTCCTTACTATCTGTTAGCTGGGGGCTGCCCTTAGCTCCTAGGGCCTCCTCTTCTCTGGCCCTTACATCTCAGCACCAGTATTATATCCTTCTTACACTTGGAATCTCTCTGATTTATTCCACTGCAGCATCTTACTCCAGCTAGAGAAAGTTTTCGCTTTTATAGGTTCATGTGATTAGATTGGGCCCACCCGGATAATCCTAGCTATTCTGTGTAAAGGGCCATGACCTTGGGTACCTAGGTAGCTCAGTTGGCTAAGCATCCAACTTTTGATTTTGGCTCTGGTCATGATCTCAGGGTTGTGAGATCAAGCACTGCCTCAGGCTTTGCACTGAGCATGGAGCCCACTTGGGATTCTCTTTCTCCATTTGGCCCTGCCCCCCTGCTAGAGCTCTCTCTCTCCAAAAAATAAAAGGGCCATGACATTAATCACATTTCCAAATTCCTTTTGCCATGTCATGTAACATATTCACAGGTTCCAGGGATTAGGGTGTGGTTGTTTTGGGGGAACTATTCTGCCTACCATGCCACCCCTAGGACTGAAAATACTGAAGGAGGACACTCTTACCAGAATGCAGCAAAAACTGTAGCCCTGGTAGAGAGCTAGGGCCATACACTGAGTGAACAACTCCTGGCAAACAGCACCCTGGCAGGGAGGAGCAGAGAATAAACATTTTGAGATCTTTCTCTGCTCACTCTCTGATGTCTTGTCACTACCTTCCATTTCCTAGGCCCAACTGGCATTGAGAGGGCAAGGAAGCCCAGGTTATGGAGTCCATAGAGTTTAGCTTCCCCAGGCTCAGTTTGGGACAGATAAGAGCAGAGTGAGTATCAAGGGGCAAAAGTAGAATGGCCAGCATATGAAGGTATCAAGTGACTCTAAGCTGTATTCCCCTTGGGATCCAGACTTTCCTAGGCAGGTCTGGAAAAATAAATAATAGGACAGCCAAGCAGGGCACTGTTTACATATGCAACTTGACTACTGAGAAATAATACAGGCAAGGATGAGTAGAGGTAGGGATGTTGGCTTAAGGACAAGGGGCTAATAAACCAAAGGGAGGCCTGATTCTAAGATGGGTGTATTATCTGTCACTCAGATTAAACTCAGAGCCATTCTATTGGACTCATGCCCGAGTCTTTGGCCAAAAGGCCTCTGTCTGATAAAGAGCAAGCAAAGATGAAGAATATCATTTCCATGGAACACCAAAAGCGTGAAGAGGAGAGCATGGCCACATGAATTGGTGATGGCTGCTGTAGTTTGTAAGTCATTATGTATAACCTGTGGAGGTGCATTTAGTGTCTGCATCAGGGACCTTGGCCCAAACACTCTGTAGCAGCTGACCCATGAATGCCACGAGGAGGAAAACTGTTACTGCTGCCTTTTGAGATGGCTAGAACTGTCAGCACACTGAGCTGAAGCAGGAAGGGAAGAAGGTAGTACGTCCAACAGGTTACATCAAGGGAACTTGTAGGGCAAGGAGCATGAGAGAAGGGAAGCAGAAATATTCTTTTGTGTCTGTTATTATTATAGTACAGCCTGCAAAATGTGGAGTTACATATAAAGACAGGTGGGGCTAAGTCTGTGTTCATCAGAGTTCCAGCAGGAAACAGGCTATCACACTCAAACTAAGTTATTTAAGGCCAGCTTAATGAAGAGGCTTTTTCCAAATTTGTGGGTGGGAGAAAGAATCCACAAAAGGTAGTGCTATGTCCTGGGAGCTAGGTAGCCACAGCCGGGAACTATTACAATTCCTAGGCCTGAAAGGTTGAAGGGAGAAAGTGGTTACTAGAAGCCAGAAGACAGAGTGAGCTGCAGACTTCAGTAGAGGGAAGTAGCTACACAGGTTAGAAACCATGGGTGGATACGATCCAGCAATTGCACTACTGGGTATTTACCCCAAAGATACAAATGTAGGGATCCGAAGGGGTACATACACCCCAATGTTTATAGCAGCAATGTCCACAATAGCCAAACTGTGGAAAGAGCCAAGATGTCCATCGACAGATGAATAGATAAAGAAGATGTGGTATATGTACACAATGGAATATTATGCAGCCATCAAAAGGAATGAGATCTTGCCATTTGCAACGATGTGGATGGAACTGGAGGGTGCTATGGTGAGTGAAATAAGTCAATCAGAGAAAGATATGTATCATATGACCTCACTGATATGAGGAATTCTTAATCTCAGGAAACAAACTGAGTGTTGCTGGAGTGGGGGGAGGTGGGAGGGACGGGGTGGCTGGGTGACAGACACTGGGAAGGGTATGTGCTATGGTGAGTGCTGTGAATTGTGCAAGACTGTTGAATCACAGATCTGTACTTCTGAACCAAATAATGCAACATATGTTAAGAAAAAAGAAAAAGAAGAAGATAGCAGGAGGGGAAGAATGAAGGGGAGTAAGTCGGAGGGGGAGACGAACCATGAGAGACGATGGACTCTGAAAAGCAAACTGAGGGTTCTAGAGGGGAGGAGGGTGGGGGGATGGGTTAGCCTGGTGATGGGTATTAAAGAGGGCACCGTCTGCGTGGAGCACTGGGTGTTATGCACAAACAATGAATCATGGAACACTACATTAAGAACTAATGATGAAACTAATGATGTAATATATGGTGATTAACATAACAATAAAAAAATTTAAAAAAAAAGAACTAATGATGTAACGTATGGTGATTAACATAACAATAAAAAATTACAAAAAAAAAGAAACCAGGGGTGGGAGGGACAAACTGATCTCCCTTTCTTTGAGTCTCACAGTGCCGGTACACTCACATGGGGCAAATCTAAGGTCAATTTCCCCAGGGAATAGAGGACTGTAGGAGGGAATAGGGAATGGATCTAGAATGGAAAGTTCAAGATACCCAGAGAAATCACTAGATAGAAATATATTCTACCACCAGCTGCCTGGCACTCTGTAGCCAGGATGAGATAAACTCAGTAGGGTTCAGTCTATCACACAGCTCACTCCACTGGTCTTGAGAAATGGGTGAGAAAAAAACCCATCAACTCTGAGGTAATTAGCATTACCACCATGGAGTTTTCCTATGTTTTGGTGAACTTCTTAGCATGACCCAATTTAGATATCTGTTTACCAGGGTCCAAGGCAAATGATAGTATTAAAAGGTGGTGTCAGGTCAATGCATTCAGAATAAAGGGTCATGATAGTTCCTGAACTGCTTTTGAATTTGCCACAGAAAGATTAGGTCTGATGTTCCATGTGCAGTAGGAGGTCCATGGGAATTGAATCAGTGCCATGAAGTAAAAAGCCACTAAACAGTTCCCTAGTGACCTGAGTTAATCAGATTTCACCAAATGCTTAACCATATTGTGGAAAAGAGTTTACATATGGGAGATGCTGGCTTGTTGCATCTACATTTGATCTCTTTCTCCTTTGAAGCAGCATGTTTCCTACAGGGCAATTTTTTAAATCTCTAACCATTTAATTTAGGAGAACAAAAAAAAATTTTTTATAAAGGAAAAACTCAACTTCATATGTTTTCCTCCAGATCCCCTGACTTTCTGAGATTATGTATTTTGCTGTTGGGGAGCTTTTTCCTCCTCAGTTATACAATAAACTCTTTGTTGTTCAACATTCTATTAACCACAACCCTCTAGTAACCAGCACATCTGTAAATCTCCAGTACAATAATTGTTGTTCATAATCATGACCCTGGGGCTCTGCGTGGTCTCAAATGCCTTCCAAGCCATCAAAGAAAATGCACTAAAATGAGTTTGCATTCCCAGAGCACACATCAACCAACCACAAAGGGCAGGAGTCCAGATAAGCGCTAGGTAGAAGAGGAAATAAAGTGGGGATTTCAAATTTGTCACAGGTAATTCAATGTGTGGATAATAAAAATCTGTACTACATCTGTTAGAGCTTCCCTTTCTCAGTGACTTTCTTCATGGTCAACATAAACTCAACTAAAATACCCAAGTACTATTTTCGATCTGTAAAAGCAGATGTCAATGTACCCCATTAAATCACTGCTGTTTGTGTCTAATCTGTATTATCCATTGACAAATTAGAAGAGGTTAAAAAGCCTTTAAAATTTAAAACTATCTGAGCTTAAGAATGTGTGAGACATACTTTCTCCCTCTGGGCACTACTAATTTATGATTCCCATCTGCTGACCACACAGCAGCAAACTCTCAAGCCATTTCCAGACCTTGGGATGGACAATACCAAGCTTCACATGGAATGTTCCCCTCCCTCTGAGGAAATCTCTGTATTAGTCATGGCCACATATAAGAATGAAAGCATAAAAAGAAGGAAGGAGAAGAAGAAAGAGATTGAAGTTGGGATGGAGCAATTTTCTGAGCAGACCAATCAGGACTCCCAAATTCAAGCTTGATTCTTAGATAAAGCACTGCAAGAGTATGTTTCTACAGCATGAGGTGAATTTCATTCTGGAAGAGAACCAACTCATTATGTCTCATGTAAGGGTTTTTTATATAAGTCAATTTCAACTGCCATCAAAGACTGGATGAGACAATGTATAGCTAGTTGACTGGCACAGGGGGAACAATCCATTGCATTAGGGAAGAATAAAATATGATCCCAAACATAGTAAGCAGACACATCTCTTCACAGCAAAACTGAACATATTGGTTTTAACAAGAACAGCAAAAATAGGACACCATGATTTCCACAGTTGGAGATAAGCCAATCCCTAGAAGGATGTGTTCAAAAGATTATGGTAGAGTCTTATTTCTATAAAAAAAATATATGTATATATAACCTTTCTTGATTCTCCATTTAACATTTCAGAAGGGTTGAGATAAGTGAGAAAATGCATGTTTCCAATGGTGGCATTTTTTGTTGTGTGATCTAAAGAGTGTATCTTCTGTAGGCACCATACTTCCTACAATTTAGCATCATGCTTGACTCTGGTCTTACCAGAAGACAATGGTCTATCATGGGATCTCACAGTCCTTGCATCTTCCAAATTCCATGTTTTCCACACAAATATTCTACATCAACCCAATTGTCTACCTTAGTGTTTCTCAACTGGGGTGCTGTTTGCACTTTGGCTAGAACAATTCTCCCCAAGTGTGTAGGGTGTTTGGATGTTTAGCATCTCCAGCCCTTATCCACTAAATGCCAGTAGCACTCCTACACCACCCAAAGTCTTTAGGACCTACACCACATTTACAAACACTCCCTACTTCTATCTCCCATATGAGAACAACTGGCTACTTCATCTGAAGGCTCCAAAGCAGCAACAAGGAAGCCAACTGCAACCAGGACAGGGCCAGGCAACTGATTGTTTTTCTCACCCCCTCTTTTCTGGGTCACTCATCTCCCTGCTCTTTTCCTAAAGCCACAAGTTAAGAGTTATTGGTGATACAAAGAGGATACAAAAAGGCCTTGTATCTCTATAGACATTTAATTATTTTTTTAAAAATTAAAAAAAAATTTAATATATTTTAAAATTATACTTTAAAAAGTTTTATGGCAAATCTGATTCATGTTAGTATAGTTTTCCTAGCTCCCTTTTCTCCTATCCCCTGGGATTCCTCCAGATTAACTTCCTGTATCTCTGAACTTCTACCTGAAGTTTGGTGCCAAGCTGCCCAAGGCTTAAAAAGCTTTTCACACCACCTTTGCCTCCAGATAGGGCTCTCCCTGCTTAGACTGATCTCATTTTCCCCCCACCCCCCACAAAGCTGTCCATTGCCAGCCCCATCTTCTAAGACTATGTAGAGACTCTCCAAAGAGAGCTGCCCTTGATTCCTTTCTCTTTGTATGTACATGCTGCTCCATCAAGATGAGGGATCTATTTTTCTTCCCTTTGAATTTGGGCTGACCTTTTTTCTTGCTTTGACCAATAAAATGCAACAGAAATGATGAGTAGTAACTTTTGAGACCTTGCAAAACCAGTTGCCATGTCAGAAGTCAGACTACCAGAAGGAGCACTAAGTCAGCTGACCTATTAGCATAGCTTTCCTAGACCTGCCAGCCCAAGCACCAGCTGAATGCTAAGTATCCCAGCTGATACCACATGGAGAAGAAAATTGCTCAATGGAGTCCAAAATTATGAAAAATAAATTGTTGTTTTAAGCCACTAAGTTTTGGGATGATTTCTTATACAGCATTAAATAACTAAAACACGGCTGTGGGGGCCGGAGCAAGATGGCGGAGGAGTAGGAGACCTGGATTTCATCTAGTCTCAGGAATTCAGCTGAATAGGGATCAAACCATTCTGAACACCTACGAACTCAACAGGAGATCGAAGAGAAGAATAGCAACAACTCTCTGAACAAAAAAGCGAACACTTTCTGGAAGGTAGGACGTGTGGTGAAGTGAATCTGAGGCGATATTCAGGAGGATAGACGGCGGGGGAGGGGGCCTCCGTCAGCCGCTTCTGGCAAGTGATAGAGCCGCAGAGCACAAAATCGGAACTGTTAGAAGTTGGCTCCACTGAGGGACGTCGCTCCAGTGGCTAAGCGGGGGGTGGAACCCTCGCGGGACAGTGTGGTCTTAGGACCCTCAGGGTCACAGAAAGACCGGAGGTGCCTGAGTGTAGCAGAGCTCCCAGGGATCGGAGCGGGGAAGCCGGCTGCAGAGACTGAGCCGAGGCGCAGGCTCTCAGCTCGGGGTTGCCATAAACTGTGATCTGCGGCCCAATCGGGCCACTGCTCCTCCAGCAGGGACCCAACAAGCAGCAGAGCCGGGGAGACTCCCATTCCTCCCCGGAGAGGAGCGGCGTGGGAGCGCACCGCAGGGATCTGCTGGGTTTGGAGACTCCACACGGGGTCGGGTGCCAGAGATAGAAATGCTCAGTAACAGGCTGGGTGAGCACGGAGTGCGGCTAGAGACCAGGGAGACGGGAGTGACTGCTTTTCTCTGGGGGCGCACTGAGGAGTGGGGACCTGAGGTCTCAGCTCCTCCGGGTGGAGATTGGGAGGCCACCATTTTCACCCTGGTCCTCCAAAGCTGTACCGAGAGCTTGCAGGGAACAAAAGGTCCTGAGAGCAAACCCAAGCACCTTGCTTAGGCCGGACCGACAAGGGTGGGGCAATTCCGCCTCTGGCAAACTCATTTGGGAACCACGGCAACAGGCCCCTCCCCAAGAAGATCCGCACGAACAGCCAGCAAGCCAAGACCAAGTTTACCGATCAAGGAGAACGAGAGAACTCCAGTGCTAGGGGAATACTGCACAAAGAATTCATGGCTTTTTTTTTTTTACCATGATTCATTAGTTTTTCAAAATTAATTTTTATAACTGTTTTATTTTATTTTTCTTTTTCCCTTTTTCACCCAGCACCTTATCAATCTCTTTTTTTAAAAAACATTTTTTATTTTTCATTTCTACAGTCATATTTTATCCCTACATAGTAGTTACCCTTATTTTTGGCATATATATATATAAGTTGTTCTCTTTTTAAAATTTTGAGATACAGTTTCTTCTAACAGATAAAAATATACCCTAAATCACTAGTGTATGGCTTTGTTCTAGTCTCCTGCCTGATCACATTCTCTCCTTTTTTTTTTTAAATCTTCTTTCTTTTTCCAAACACCTCTTATCTTATCAATTCCTTTTATAAAATCTTTTATACTTTTCATCTTTACAGTCATCTTCCATTCTTTCATTGTATCAACCCTTATTTTGTATATATAAGTCTTTCTTCCTTTAAAATTTTAGGAGGCACTTTTTTCTAACAGACCAAAATACACCCAAAATCTGGTGTGTGGCACTGATCTATGCACTAGCCTGATCATATTTGATCATATTCTGGGTTTTTTTTTTTTTTTTTTGTTCTGTTTTTGTTTTTGTTTTTTATTTTTTTGTTTTTTTTTTCCTTTTACTTTTTTCTTTCTTTCCCTTTCTTTTCCCCTGGTTTCAGGTCTTTTCTGATTTCTATAGAGTATATTTGCTGGGGACGTTGTTAACCTGTTAGCATTTTGTTCTCTCGTTCATCTATTCTCCTCTGGACAAAATGACAAGATGAAAAAAATCACCTCAGCAAAAAGAACAAGAAGTAGTACCGTCTGCCAGGGACCTACTCAACGGACATTAGTATAATGTCAGAACTAGAGTTCAGAATCATGACTTTAAACATACTAGCTGGGCTTGAAAAAAGTGTGGAAGTTATTAGAGAAACGCTTTCTGGAGAAATAAAAGAACCAAAATCTAACCAAGTCGAAATCAAAGAGGCTATTAATGAGGTGCAATCCAAAATGGGGCCACTAACTGCTAGGATAAATGAGGCAGAAGAGAGAATCAGCGATATAGAAGACCAAATGATGGAAAATAAAGAGGCTGAGAAAAAGAGGGAGAAACAACTACAGGATCACGAGGGCAGAATTCGAGAGATAAGCGATACAATAAGATGAAACAACATTAAAATAATTGGGATCCCAGAAGAAGAAGAAAGAGAGAGGGCCAGAAGGTATTTTGGAGCAAATAATAGCAGAGAACTTCCCTAATGTGAGGAAGGAAACAGGCATCAAAATCCAGGAGGCACAGAGAACCCCTCTCAAAATCAATAAAAATAGGTCAACACCCCGACATCTAATAGTAAAACTTACGAGTCTCAGAGACAAAGAGAAAATCCTGAAAGCAGCAGGGATATGTAACCTACAATGGTAGAAATATTAGATTGGCAACAGACCTATCCACAGAGACCTGGCAGGCCAGAAAGGACTGGCATGAGATCTTCAGAGCACTACACAAGAAAAATAACAGCCAAGAATACTATATCCAGCTAGGCTGTCATTGAAAAAAGAAGGAGAGATAAAAAGCTTCCAGGACAAACAAAAACTAAAGGAATTTGCAAACACGAAACCAGTCCTCCAAGAAACCTTGAAAGGGGTCCTCTAAGCAAAGAGAGAGCCTAAAAGCAGCATAGATCAGAAAGGAACACAGGCAATATACAGTAACAGTCACCTTACAGGCAGTACAATGGCACTAAATTCATACCTTTCAATAGTTACCCTGGATGTAAATGGGCTAAATGCCCCAATCAAAAGACACAGGCTATCAGATTGGATTAAAAAACAAGACACATCAATATGCTGTCTGCAAGAGACTCATTTTAGACCCAAAGACACACCCAGACACCCCCAGATTGAAAGTGAGGGGGTGGAAAACCATTTACCATGCTAATGGACACCAAAAGAAAGCTGGGGTGGCAATCCTTATTTCAGACAAATTAGATTTTAAAACAAAGACTGTAATAAGAGATGAGGAAGGACAGTATGTCCCACTTAAAGGGTCTATCCAACAAGAAGATCTAACAATTGTAAATATCTATGCCGTGAACATGGGAGCAGCCAATGATATAAGGCAATTAATAACAAAAGCAAAGAAACACATTGACAACAATACAATAATAGTGGGGGACTTGAACACCCCCCTGACTGAAATGGACAAATCATCTAAGCAAAAGATCAACAAGGAAATAAAGACTTTCAATGACACACTGGACCAAATGGACTTCACAGACATATTCACAACATTCCATCCCAAAGCAACGGAATACACATTCTTCTCTAGTGCCCATGGAACATTCTCCAGAATTGATCACATCCTAGGTCACAAATCAGGTCTCAACCGGTACCAAAAGATTGGGATATTCCCTGCATATTTTCAGACCACAATGCTTTGAAACTAGAACTCAATCACAAGAAGAAAGTTGGAAAGAACTCAAATACATGGAGGCTAAAGAGCATCCTACTAAGGAAAGAATGGGTCAACCAGGAAATTAAAGAAGAATTAAAAAAATTCATGGAAACCAATGAAAATGAAAACACAATGGTTCAAAATCTTTGGGATACAGCAAAGGCAGTCCTGAGAGGAAAGTAGATAGCAATACAAGCCTTTCTCAAGAAACAAGAAAGGTCTCAAATACACAACCTAACCCTTCACCTAAAGGAGCTGGAGAAAGAACAGCAAATAAAGCCTAAACCCAGCAGGAGAAGAGAAATAATAAAGATCAGAGCAGAAATCAATGAAATAGAAACCAAAAGAACAGTAGAACAGATCCACGAAACTAGGAGCTGGTTCTTTGAAAGAATTAACAAGATTGATAAACCCATGGCCAGACTTATCCAAAAGAAAAGCAAAATGACCCAAATCAACAAAATCATGAATGAAAGAGGAGAGATCACAACCAACACCAAAGAAATACAAACAATTATAAGCACATATTATGAGCAAATCTATGCCAGCAAATTAGGTAACCTGGAAGAAATGGGTGCATTCCTAGAGATGTATCAACTACCAAAATTGAACCAGGAAGAAATAGAAAACCTGAACAGACCTATAACCACTAAGGAAATTGAAGCAGTCATCAAAAATCTCCCAACAAACAAAAGCCCAGGGCCAGATGGCTTCCCAGGGGAATTCTATCAGACATTTAAACAAGAATGAATACTTATTCTCCTGAAACTGTTCCAAAAAATAGAAATGGAAGGAAAACTTCCAAAACTTCCAAACTCATTTTATGAGGCCACCATTACCTTGATCCCAAAACCAGACAAAGACCCCATCAAAAAGGAGAATTACAGACCAACATCCTTGATGAACATGGATGCAAAAATCCTCACCATAATACTAGCTAATAGGATCCAACAGTACATTAAAAGGATTATTCACCACGACCAAGTGGGATTTATCCCTGGGCTGCAAGGTTGGTTCAACATCCGCAAATCAATCAACGTGATACAATACATTAACAAGAGAAAGAACAAGAATCATATGATCCTCTCAATAGATGCAGAAAAAGCATTTGACAAAGTACAGCATCCTTTCTTGATCAAAACTCTTCAGAGTCTAGGGATAGAGGGTACATACCTCAATATCATAAAAGCCATCTATGAAAAACCTACAGTGAATATCATTCTCAATGGGGAAAAACTGAGAGCTTTTCCCCTAAGGTCAGGAACACGGCAGGGATGTCCACTATCACCACTGCTATTCAACATACTATTAGAAGGACTAGCCACAGCAATCAGACAACAAAAAGAAATCAAAGGCATCCAAATCGGCAAAGAGGATGTCAAACTCTCACTCTTTGCAGATGATATGATACTGTATGTGGAAAACCCAAAAGACTCCACCCCAAAACTGCTAGAACTCATACAAGAATTCAGTAAAGTAGCAGGATATAAAATCAATACACAGAAATCAGTGGCATTCCTATACACCAACAACAAGACAGAAGAGAGACAAATCAAGGAGTCAATCCCATTTACAGTTGCACCCAAAACCATAAGATACCTAGGAATAAATTTAACCAAAGAGGCAAAGGATCTGTACTCAGAAGACTATAAAATACTCATGAAAGAAATTGAAGAAGACACAAAGAAATGGAAAAACGTTCCATGCTCAAGGATTGGAAGTACAAACTTTGTGAAGATGTCAATGCTTCCTAGAGCAATCTACACATTCAATGCAATCCCCATCAAAATACCATCCACTTTTTTCAAAGAAATGGAACAAATAATCCTAAAATTTATATGGAACCAGAAGAGATCCCGAATCGCCAGAGGAATACTGAAAAAGAAAAGCAAAGCTGGCGGCATCACAATTCTGGACTTCCAGCTCTATTACAAAGCGGTCATCATCAAGACAGTATGGTATTGGCACAAAAACAGACACATAGATCAATGGAACAAATCGAGAGCCCAGAAATATACCCTCAACTCTATGGTCAACTAATCTTTGACAAAGCAGGAAAGAATGTCCAGTGGAAAAAAGACAGTCTCTTCAACAAATGGTGTTTGGAAAATTGGACAGCCACATGGAGAAGAATGAAACTGGACCATTTCCTTACACCACACACAAAAATAGACTCCAAATGGTTGAAAGACCTAAACGTGAGACAGGAGTGCATCAAAATCCTAAAGGAGAACACAGGTAGCAACCTCTTTGACCTCAGCCGCAGCAACTTCTTCCTAGAAATATAGCCAAAAGCAAAGGAAGCAAGGGCATAAATGAACTCTTGGGATTTCATCAAGATAAGAAGCTTTGCACAGCAAAAGAAACAGTCCACAAAACCAAAAGACAACCGACAGAATGGGAGAAAATATTTGCAAATGACATATCAGATAAAGGGCTAGTATCCAAAATCTATAAAGAACTTATCAAACTCAACACCCAAAGAACAAATAATCCAATCAAGAAATGGGCAGAAGACATGAACAGACATTTTTCCAAAGAAGACATCCAAACGGGCAACTGACACATGAAAAAGTGCTCAACATCGCTCGGCATCAGGGAAATCCAAATCAAAACCTCAATGAGATACTACCTCACACCAGTCAGAATGGCTAAAATTAACAAGTCAGGAAACAACAGATGTTGCCGGGGATGCAGAGAAAGGGGAACCATCCTACACTGTTGGTGGGAATGCAAGCTGGTGCAACCACTCTGGAAAACAGTATGGAGGTTCCTCAAAAAGTTGAAAATAGAGCTACCCTACGATCCAGCAATTGCACTACTGGGTATTTACCCCAAAGATACAAATGTAGGGATCCGAAGGGGTACGTGCACCCCAATGTTTATAGCAGCAATGTCCACAATAGCCAAACTGTGGAAAGAGCCAGATGTCCATTGATAGATGAATGGATAAAGAAGAGGTGGTATATATACACAATGGAATATTATGCAGCCATCAAAAGGAATGAGATCTTGCCATTTGCAACGACGTGGATGGAACTGGAGGGTGTTATGCTGAGTGAAATACGTCAATCAGAGAAAGACATGTATCATATGACCTCACTGATATGAGGAATTCTTAATCTCAGGAAACAAACTGAGTGTTGCTGGAGTGGTAGGGGTGGGAGGGATGGGGTGGCTGGGTGATAGACATTGGGGAGGGTATGTGCTATGGTGAGTGCTGTGAATTGTGCAAGACTGTTGAATCACAGATCTGTACTTCTGAAACAAATAATGCAACATATGTTAAAAAAAAAAAAAGAAAAAAGAAGAAGATAGCAAGAGGGGAAGAATGAAGGGGAGTAATTTGGAGGGGAAGACGAACCATGAGAGACAATGGACTCTGAAAAACAAACTGAGACTTCTAGAGGGGAAGAGCCTGGTGGGATGGGTTAGTCTGGTGATGGATATTAAAGAGGGCACATTCTGTGTGGAGCACTGGGTGTTATGCACAAACAATGAATCATGGAACACTACATCAAAAACTAATGATGTTATGTATGGTGATTAACATAACAATAAAAAATTTAAAAAAAAGATTATTTTACCAATGACTGCTGCTTTGGTGATTATTACTTACTCTCCTGTTCCAAAGTTCACTTTGGAAACTCTGAAAACACTTTGAGGACATGTTTATAAATGCCATATGTGCTCAGCATAGAGGCAGAGGGCAAGAATTCAAAATCATGTTGATGAAACCAAAACCAAAGCTTGGGGAAATAATTGGGTTTGTTGAGCTGAGATGTATTTCTATCAGTATTTTTAAATGGCCCTGGAACTGCCACTCCCAGACTATAGGAGTAAATGATAAGGCAATACAAGAATAAGGAGTAGGAAGTCCCATGCACCACAGAGACATCCAAAGTGAAGATGGATTATTTGAATTATAGATCTGGCAGTTTGGGGAAGCCTTTTTGGTTTTGCAACTCTGCTCTCACAGGGATACAGCTGGGGCTCATTCAGGCTCTGAGGGTGGGTTAATTTAGTGAATAAAATAAGATGGGACAGCTCTTTCTCCAGCCTCTACCATGTGCCTGGAGCTTACATACATCATATCAGTTAAGCTTCACAATAGTCCAGAGAGGTAGAAAACATTCAGAAATTAAGGAAACAAAAGCTCAGAGAGCTTAAATAATTTGCTCAAGGTCATTCCTTACTCTAATGAGATATCCTGGGACTTGAACTCTGATCTGATGACTCAGAGACTCTTTCCTGTGCACATCAGAACCCCTCTGAAGCCAAGATCAAAGACTGTTAGTCTCTGCACCAACACAGACCCCACTTTTCATTTTGGTGGATATCTGCCAAATACGTGCCCTGGGTAATCAAGATTAGATAGAAGAAAGTGAATGGGTAAGAAAAAAACTCACGAGTTATGAGCAGATGGTAGGTTTTGCTTGTTTCTATATCCTAGCCCTACCCTCACAAACACACTGTCTCTACATTAGACCCTCACATAATATGGGCAGGTGTTCATGATCTTTGTTGAGTTCGATCCGTAAATAATGAGAATGAAGATGATGATGACGGCAATAAAAACAATATTAAAGAGTTAAAATTTAAAGAGCAATTTAGTGCATGACAGATACAGTCCTATCTGCTTTGTAACCATTAACTCTTTGGGTGCTCATAGTAACCTATGCTGGAAGTACTATGCATTATCACATTTTACAGATAAGAAAACTAATGCACAGAAATTTTAAGGAACTTGTCCAAGACTACACAGCAAGTCAGAATAAAAAATCAAACTGAATCAGGCTGGCTTTAGTACCTGTACATATTCTTGATCATTCTAACAGTGCTTCTCAAACATCCTAAGAATTACTTGAAGCACTTGTTAAAAATACTCTTCCCAGTGCCTTTCTCTGGAGACTCTTGTCTATAAGGTTTGAGTTGTGACCCAGAGCACTATAATTTCAGAATCACGTGAGATCCTGACAATGAGAAACACTTCACTTCCTTCTGCTGTCTCTCACTGCTAAAGAAACCAGTCCAAAAGCATATTTGTGCAACTGTCAGGAGCAGCATTTTTGCAAGGAAGAGCGAATTTATCTAAGGGTACAAGGAGAATAACTTCCATGGGGAAAAAGTTCATTTTTTCTTTCTCCTTCCAACACCCTTAGTTCAAAAGAAGGTGTTGGGGGTCCATGGGGTAGGGGCTGAGTTTTCCTTGGAGTCCTTGCTCTTCCGATTCACACAAGGCTTTCTTGGGACATTATTGGAGCCTTTCTAATATTGCACATTGATCTTTCTTCTGCTGCCTCAGGAGCTTGAGCAAAAGAGAGGAATCTTGGGTAAAGTAGAGGAAGCCCTTTTCCCTCCATGGTCATGGTATTTGGAAAGGGTAGACACAGCTCACTGATGACTAAGTATTCAGCAAGATTGTAGTGGGATCTGGATTAAGAATGGCCTCACCTGTTGTGTCAGTTTAGATGTTCTGAGAAGCAGATATACAGTTAGGATTAGACATGCAAGAGATCTATTGAGTAAGACACCTGTAAGGATAAAGAGAAAGGAAACAGGCAAAGGCTAGGGCACCCTTTGGATTGTGATGTAGGTTTGACATCTGTGAAAGGAAAGAGGGAAGGAGGGATTGTGTTGGAAAGGCTTCCGACTGCAGCAAAGTCCTGAGAAAGCTTAGAAGTTCCCAAGCAAAGGGTGCCTGTCAGGAGAGTCTTGCACTGTGCAGGCTGGCTTGGTTCTAGTATTACCACCGTGCTCAGTCATTGTCTAGGTGCAGTGGAGCAAGAGAAGCCTTGGAGTGAGTGCTATGGTGGATCCACAGCTGTGGTAGCTGGAAGCTCTCAGCCAGCCATACTCTCTGCTGCAGGTTCTCTGGGAAGAGATCTGAGGGGCCCCTCCATAGATGTCACATTTGCATGGCTAAGAAATTTGTATTTAATCCTTCAAGCAAAGGGCATTTTAGAAAATGCACTGTGGAGATAAAGAGACCACTCAGTAGGATACTGCAGAAATCCAGCCAAGAATGGAAAAGAACTGAATTTGAGGAAGTAACTCTGGGAAGGGAGGCACGAGCTAGATTCAAAAAAGTTAAGAAGTTAAAAATGTTGGCTCTTCAAAAGACAATATTCAGAAGATGGAAAGGCAAGTCACAGACTGTGCAAAAATGTTGGCAAAACATACAACTGATAAAGGTTTGTATCCAGAAAATTTAAACAACTTTTACAACTCTATAATTAGAGACAAACAACTCAACAAAAAAGAGAAAAAGATGTCAAATAGATACCACATCAAAGAAGATAAATGGATGACAAATTTCTTGAAAAGCTAATCAACATCATTAGTCATTACAGAAATACAAATTAAATAATAATGAAATGACCCATTACTCCTATTAAAATGCTACTATTAAAAGCTAGACTATACCAAGTGTTGACGAGAATGTGGAAAAACTGGAACCTAAATACACTGTTGGTGGGATTGTAAAAGACAACTTCTCACTTGTAAAATAGTTTGGCAGTTTCTTAGAAAGTTAAAAACCCAATTACCACGTAAACCAGCAATTCCAGGCCTAAATGTCTACCCAAGAGAAATGAAAACCTATATCCACACTAAGATTTGTTTGAGGATATTCATAGCAATACTAGCCATAGTAGCCAGAAACTGGAAAGGCAACCCAAATATTCATAGACAAGCAAAATGTGGTATACCCATATGATGGAATACTATCAACTATAAAAAGGAACTAATCATTAATACATGCAACAAGATGGATGAATCTCAAAAACATGAAAAAGTGAAAGAAGCCAGACATGAAAGACTTCATATTGTGTGAATTGATTTACATGAAATTTCCAGAAAAGGCAAAACTGTAGAAACAGTTAAGTGGTTATCTGAGGTATAGGGAACTTTTTGGTGTAATGAGAGTATTTTAAAACTGGATTGTGATGATGGCTGCACAATTATATACATTTATTAAGACACCTTGAAGAACATATTTAACATGGGTGAGTTTTATGGAATGTAAATTAAATCTCATATAACTGTTAAAAATAAAAAGAGCTAAGAAGGCAAACAAGATGGGCTATAGTAACTGAATCACTAGAGAGTAAGAATGAAGGAAATGTCATAAACAATGACAAGCTCTCATTGGGTAGGGTCCAGTAGGAGGATAAAATAATATTTGGAATATAAGCAAGAGCAGATTTGGAGTTTAGCTTTGGACATAGTAAATTTGAGCTGGCTGTTGAATACTTAAATGGAGGTTTCCAATAAAGAGTTGGGATGAGTGGTCTAGAGGTCATGAAAGGGATAAGAGTTGCATAGTGATTGAGAATCATACACTTTTAGGAGGTAGCTAAAGCTATATGAGTGGCTGAGATCATAGAGGGAGAATATTTGGTGTGAGGGATCCTAGTTCAATTGAAATACATTTGCAACTAATTATGAGTTGCCCAATGAAGGTCAGTTTCCCTAAAGAGTGTTTCACTATTTATGTGCTGATAGGGAGGAATTTCCTTGTATTTCATATATTTTTCTGGTAGCTCAAGGTGTTGAAGATTCCGCTTCTGAATGTCAGAACAATTATGCAGAGGTAACTTAATCTAGCCTGTGTTGTCAAATATTTATCTTATGTCATATAACTGGAAGCTGAACTATAGCAAATTAACAGTATCTGAGGATTTACCATCTGCATGACAATGGACTAAAACACTCTTAGGATTGAAAGGGAATTTGAGTCTCAGAATCTGATTACAAGAAGTATATAATCCAGTCCTACAGATTCTATACTTTTTCAGCATATGGATCCTGAGGTGGGCAGGGAGTGATGGAAAAGGGACTAGAAAATTCATTGCCTTACTAGGATAAGAAAAAGCCTACAAAGATCTGTTGGGTTGTTTGTCTCTAAAATAAGCCTTGACTGGAAGTAAATTGGGGGAAACTGCTCAGGCCAAAAGGGCTTCTGTTTTGTTTCAAAAAAGTTAGTTTCTTGTGGGTTTCTTTTTTAAGCTCGCATTGGTCATTTTATTTGAAGTGAATTTCATCCTGATTTTCCAAGAGGCATGGTAAGCATTATTTTCAGAAGCCATTAATATGTTGTGCAATTCCGTGCAAAATGGGTGTGTTCCAGACAACGGAGAAATGAGGGAGGCCCCTTAGCCCTTTCATAAACAACCTTCCTACATGGAAATACAGATGCATGAGCTTGAGCTGGATCTGACACGTGAGTTGAGCTGTGAAAGAGAAAGGCAGCTCTATAAAACTCTAGCCAGAGGGAAAGAGCTTATTGGCTGAGATTGACAAATGGGTAATAAGGCCTCTGAAAGCCATTGAGAAGAAAAAGAAGCAGCTATTAAGAAGTGGGAACACAGAGAGGCAACATGTTCTGACAATATTGGATAGCATCCCCCTGCAATGCATTATGTGGACAACTACAGTCATGCTCTGAATGACCCAATAACTCCAGGTGAGAGAGGGCTGGAGTGGGCCATTGCTTCCACTGTCAGACAAGAGAAGGAACCCACATACTGTTAGGTCCATGACAACTCTGAGTAAGCTGGAAATAAAACGTGGCCAAGTTTTCTCCCCAAAGAATAGCATGTAACTGCTGTCCTCCAGTTAATTGTCAGCCAAGAGTTCCAAAGGATGACCTGGAGGAAGGACCACACCACCACATCAGCATCCACAGTTTATGCTTCAGTGTGACCCAGACCCAATGCCCCACCACTAAGCTAGATATATCTCCAAAGATACACTTTCAGATCTGTTTCTGGCAATTGAATATCACGCAAAAAAGCAAAACGTATTACCATCCTTTGGAAATTTCTTTTTCCTTCTGCACGCAAAATGGATTTTTTTTTTCCAAATCCAAGTTCTTCAGCTTAAGCTATATTTTTAAATTATTTAAAAATCACTTTCAAGAGGAAGAATTTTGTATAGTTACCGTCTGTAGTTTTTTTTTTACACATGTAAATTTGGATTTACTTCTGGTTTACACAAGCTCTATTAAATTATGTTCACAGTATTTCTTTACTGCTTACAAATCTTAAATGGACTCCTACCACCATAAAAGAAAACTTTCATGACTTAAAAAAAATAGGCAGATGATCTCTGTATAACCTTGGTGATTATCAGGATAAATAACAGAGATTCTTACATAGTTATTGTAATCACCACATTTTGCTTCAGAATTGTCATTGTTCTTGTTGTTCTTAAGGGTATTGCTACCAGAATATACGGGGCAAAAAAAACTTGGTGTGAGGTTAAGGAGTTCACACATTCCTGAGCGCTTGAGTGGACATGAGCAGGGATCCAGCAAGAGGACCTGAAAGAGTCCCACGGAGGGAACTGCACATCTACTGAGGCTCCCATAAAGCATTTGGCCCCACCCACATATCCACCTGCGCTGGATAGAACTGTACATTCTTGTGTCTATGTCTGGCTTTGAGGCCTCTGAATTCTGTAATTATGATCATTTTCTTCAAGAAAAATTTTGCTAGTTGCTCACAAGTGCTTTTGCACACACTGGGGACTTGGATTTTATTTTTCATACATATTGATTTTCTTCCTGAGTTGGATTTTATTGAGCCTGTTTGGTTTGAAATTTGTCCTATCTCATTGGATGCATAATGTGACAGATGATCTAACACAGTGGAGACTCACAAGCCAGCTTATTCTTCACCATTCAGGCTTTACATTTAATCTTGAAACCAGAATCCTAGGGAAAGCCAGAAAACAGAACATTCCTTAATATTTCAGACTTTTTAGATGCCATATCAAAAAGGCACAATATGTCATAATCTGTTGGTTTGTTATAGGTGTTAGTTTCATCTCATAAATAAAATGCCTAATCTGGTCTCATTGACCACTTTTGTTGAAAGATCATATTTGTGTCTCTTAAGTTTCATCTTTTGTTGTCATTGTTTTTCAGTGACACTAAGGGCCCATTTAATGTTCTCCAAACTTCCTGTCTTGTGTCATAAATTACACTTAAGAACCAAATTGCCAACACAGATATGCCCTTTATATCAAAGAATCTGCCTGCTTAATGAAAAACATTGTCCTACAGCTGCACTCTCAATTTGGTGCTTGAGTATAAAGATCAATCATTATATTTAAAATAAATTTTTTTCTTCCGTCAGAATGAGTGTCCTACTGTAAAATATTGGAATGCATTTTATAAATTATTCAAAACATATTTATAAGGATTGTTAATTTTAAAGTCATTTGCATTTATGTAAATTAATATATCTGTTTGTTTGTTATTACTCTACGTAAAGATGCATATTTTTTGTTAACCATATTTTTAGGTTAAAAAAGAATATCATTCACATTTTATAGAGTGCCTAAATCACCACGTTTATTTCTATTGGCTTCAGTGCAACACAGAAATGAACTTTTATATATTCCATCTGAACCATATTATATTTTCCAGTATATATTCCATCTCATATTGTTTTCTTACAAAGTGACTGTCTCCCCTTGAGCTGCATGGAGGCTTGTGATTGCTTCAATGAACTGAAAATGTCAGAAAAGATGCTATATGACTTCCCAGCTAGATGGTAATAGTTTCAGCCTTATTCTTTCTTTCTCTCTATCTCTTTTTTTCCTCTCTCTCTAAAAGTGCTGACTCTGAAGGAAGCCAACTCTGTGAGGAAGGTCAAACTACTCCATGAAGAAAGTCTCATGGAGAAGTCCTCATGGAGAGTTGCTGAGACTCCTAGCTAATGGTCATCATGAATAGCCAGACATGTGCATGGAAGAGAGTATAGGAGCCTTCAGATGATTACATGATTCCTATCCCCTGCTTCAAGTCTTCCAGTGGAGACTCCAGACATTGTGAAGCAAAGAGAAGCCTTGCTCACTCTACCCTTTCTGAATTCCTGACCCATAGAATCCATGAGCAAAATAAATGATTGTTTTATGCCACTAAGTCTTAGGTGATTTGTTACACATCCATAGTACATAGAACACCTTCTTTTTTATTTCCCATTTTCCCTTTCTTAGTCCTTAAAGGTTAGTACAGAATGGCGCTGGGAATGTCAAGGAGGATGTGATAGTAAGACTGGTAGAGGCATACTTCTTGATACTTTTGTTTTATTTTTCTTTCCTGCTTCCTTTTTTCGATAAAGCAGTAGTTAAGAAAGTGAATTCTAGAGCTAAACAGCTTTGTTAGAATCCTGGTCATGCATCTCACCAATTGTGTGACCATGGAAAAGTTATTTAACACTTTTCTCATCTGTAAAGTAGTAATAATAATTGTACCTATCAAAGAGGGTTATGAGATAACTAAATAAGCTAATACACTTAAAGAGCTTAGAATAGGACCTGGTACATAGTAAGAGCTCATTAAAATATTAGTTATTACCATTTTACCTTTACCTTAAAGCTTCATTTTATTTTTTATTATTTATGTTTAATACACAAATATATTTCAATATAAGTAGAAAATTTAAACACACACAATGCCAACATCCTATCAATTAATTTCATTTTTCCATGTTTTCTTTAGGTCCCCATCTATACACAAACATTATTATTACTATTATATTATATTATTATTATTATTTTAGAGAGAGAGAGCATGAGTGTGTGTGCATGAGTTGGGGGGAGGGGCAGAGGGAGAGGGGAAGAGAGAATCTTAAGTAGGCTCCGTGCCCAGCACAGAACCTGACATGAGGCTTGATCTCATGACCCTGAGATCATGACCTAAGCTGATATCAAAAGCCAGAAGCTTCTATGGTAAGCGCTATAAATTGTGTAAGACTGACGAATCACAGACCTGTACCTCTAAAACAAATAATACATTATATGTTAAAAAAAAAAAGAAGAAGAAGAAGATAGCAGGAAGGGTAAAATGAAGGGGGAATTGGAGGGGGAGACAGACCATGAGAGACGATGGACTCTGAGAAACAAACTGAGGGTTCTAGAGGGGAGGGGGGTAGGGGTAGGGGTTAGCCTGGTGATGGATATTAAAGAGGGCACGTACTGAATGGAGCCCTGGGTGTTATAGCAAACAATGAATCATGGAACACTACATCAAAACTAATGATGTAATGTTTGGTGATTAACATAACAAAATAAAATAAAATAAAAAAAGAATCAGAAGCTTTACTGACTGAGGCACCCAGGCACCCCTGCACAAACATTATTTTTAAAGCCATAATCATTGCAAAGATCAAGGAGGACAGATATAATTACTTAGGGTCCCCTCTATGAGAAGATTATCTTTGTGAGCCAAGAAGCTGCCCCAAGAGGTGGGAATATCCCATCTTACTGATGAGTAAACTATCTTTTGATCAATAGAATATTATACAGATATTGTAAATTATAAGTAAGGAGACTAAGTAACACTTTGTGTATAATGTAATATGAAGTGAAAAGAGTAGGATGTAGAACTCCAGATACTAGAATTCTTAGAGACAGACTACTAAAAAATCTGCATTTGATATATTCAATATATTCAATGAACTAAGAAGACAGACTGAAAATTACAGCATGGAACTGGAACCCGTAAAAAGTGACCCAACATGTTTGAAAAGTAATCGAATTAAAAATTCTAGGAGTGAAAAGTATAATTGCCAAACTAAGACCTCAGTGGATAGATGTAGTAGCATCTGAACAGGGACTTAGAGAATTGGAAAATGGGGTCAAAAATATTAAAAATGAAGCATGTAGAAACAAACACACAAAACCCCCCTAGAAAATCCAGAAGCAAAGATAAGGGGCTTAGAGTATATAATGAGGAATTTTAGGATGTTTAGTTGGATTCAAGAAGAAAAAGTGAACAAGAAAGGATAAGAAGCAATATTTGAAGAATGATGGATGAGAATTTGATAGCACTGATGTAAACCATCAATCTGGGGTTTCATGCTCCCATTCAAGGAGCTTACTGAATCCAGAACAAGATAAATAAAGGAAATTCACACCTGGTACATTAAGAGAAACTACAGGAAACCAAGACAAAATAAAAAAGAATCTTAAAAGTCGCCAAAGAAAAAAATGAGACTGCCTTAAAATAAGCTATAATTAGACTGACAGCTGACTTATCAACATAGCAATGGAAGCCAGAAGCCAATGGATTGATGTCATTGATGTTAACTGTTAACGTAGAATTCTTCACCAGGAAAAATATTCTTCAGGAAAGATATTTTTTTAAGAATTTATTTTTATTTTTATTTTATTTTATTTTATTTTATTTTATTTTATTTTAGGGAGAGAGCATGCACAAGTGAGGTGGGGTAGGGGGGAGGCAGAGGGAGAGAAGAATCCTAAGCAGGTTCCAAGCCTAGTGTGAAGCCCACTGAAGAGCTCAATTTCACAACCCTGAGATTATGACCTGAGCCAAAATCAAGAGTGGGATGTTTAACCAACTGAGCCACCCAGGTGCCTCAGGAAAGATACTTTCTTTCAAACATTGAGATAGGTCATCACTAACTGACCACAGTGAAGGATTTTCTAAAGGTTCTCCATAGGTAGAAGAAAATAATCCCAAATCTCAAACTACATAATCTGAATGGTCAGGTTAAGTTTTAAATATATTTTTAAAATCTGATCTTTAGATTTTTTAAGAAGGGAAGGAGAGATAATTTTCACTATGTACCATTTTTGTTCCTTTTGATTGTATTCCTGACTTAAGAAGCCTATATAGAAAGTATTTCTCTTAGTATACTCCATATGTTAATATAACTAGATTAAATGAAATTTAACCCAAAAGTTGTTGTGGTCAGAAAATAGAAAAGAAAGTAACAAGCTCCCTTCAGGACCACTATGAGAAGTAGTATATTAACATTATCTCAGCCCTAAAGATGTTTGTATATTTGTCTTTAGACAGTGGAGATCAGGCTAGGTATAATGAAAAATTAGCTAGCAGAATGCAAAGAAATGGAATACTTTCTATCTTACATATTTTCTTTTAATTTATATTCCACAGAAGCCAGGACTTTTCAGAAGGACATACTGGATTCAAGACTACAAATTTTGCTTGTCATTTCCATTTAACCATAGAATCATAAAAATGTTATGGCCGTTATCCCACACTATAAAAAGCTCACATTAATAAACTATAGAGAATCAAATCGATCAAATCATGGTAGTTTAGAGTTGGAAATTATTCAGAAACATAGGTATTATATCTCTATTATGCCTGAGAAGCTTGAGCACATCCACCAATGAGGAGCTCATTGCTTTCTGTTTTATTACTGAACATTAGCAATTGCTTGAAAGATTTGTAAGTAAGCCCAATTTTCCTTCCCATGACTTGTTATTGGTGTAACCCTGTTCTTTCTATGGCAAGACAGGACAATCATACTCCCTCTTCTACATCACAGACCACCAAATATTATTAAAACGTGACTACAATGTCCCCTTTTAGTGTTTACTGTTATAGGCTAAATATCTATCATGCAATTAAGCCTTGCCCAATCTGCCTATGTTGGGCTAGTCAGAAGAGAAACAATCTGATTCAAGGAAGGGATGGGATGAAAATGGTGGGATGAGAAGTAGAAAAGATCAAGGCAGAGAAGGGGAGGAGAGCTTTGAGGAAATGAACAGAGCCAACCTATGTTTTATAAGGTTAAATATAACTTTTATGTTCTTGGTGACTTTTTTTAATTCAGGACTCCTATTAAAAGTAGGAAGACTAGTTTTGACCATGTTGTAAAGATATAAATCTGTGGCTCAAGGTAACCTAGGAACTTTCCCTGATAAGATGATGGCATCTTATTCCGAGATATACTTCTAAAGGGAGTATCAATCTATGGCCTTAAATTTGAAACAGCACACTATAAGAAAAGATCCAATTAAAATTATTTAACTAATGATCTCAGTTTAAGGAAATATACTTGTGAGGTCTGGCCAACCCCAGTAATGTAACTGGAAATGGACCCGTGGAGCAAGGAATTCCAGAAAATGCATTTCTCTCTTTGGGGATATAGGTAAAACAAGGGACAGCCTGTCATTTCCTGTTGAGGCTCACTGAACATTGCAATGAACACTTGAACAATAACTAATGATCAGAGATTGTTACTATTCTTGGGGAAAGGCTGAATTTTAATGGCTTTTCCTATTGTCAAGAAGCTTGACTTTTTTTAAAATTTTTTATTGTTATGTTAATCACCATATATTACATCATTAGTTTTTGATGCAGTGTTCCATGATTCATTGTTTGTTCATAACACCCAGTGCTCCATGCAGAACGTGCCCTCCTCAATGCCCATCACCAGGCTAACCCATCCCCCTACCCCCCTCCCCTCTAGAACCCTCAGTTTGTTTTTCAGTCCATCATCTCTCATGGTTCGTCTACCCCTCTGACATACTCCCCTTTTCTTCCTCTCCTGTTATCTTCTTCTTTTTCTTTTTTCTTAAAATATGTTGCGTTATTTGTTTCAGAAGTACAAATCTATGATTCAACAGTCTTGCACAATTCACAGCGCTCACCGTAGCACATACCCTCCCCAATGTCTATCACCCAGCCATCCCATCCCTCCCACCCCCAACCACTCCAGTAACACTCAGTTTGTTTCCTGAGATTAAGAATTCCTCATATCAGTGAGGTCATGTGATACATGTCTTTCTCTGATTGACTTATTTCACTCAGCATAACACCCTCCAGTTCCATCCACGTCGTTGCAAATGGCAAGATCTCATTCCTTTTGATGGCAGTGAGGACAACGAAGAAATGACAGCCTTTACATTCTATAATTCTATACAGACTAATTCTATTAAAGGAGACTCAGAATATCTGCTCAGAGCAGATTCATGAAGAATGGGCTAGGCTGGAAAAAAAAAAAAAAACCATGAGAAGATGGTAACCTGTCCAATCCATGGCTGCAAATATTCACTTGTGTGTTCATCCTGGCAAATTAACAATTTGTGCTGGGTTTTATATTGACTCTACTGTCCGTGGGACACATGAGTGGAAGATGAGTAAGTTTATCAGCCAGATATTGTTGTAATATGCTGTGTAACAAAACTTAGTGACTTATAAACAACAAGCATTTTATTTTTCTTATTCACTGGTGTGTGGACTGGTCGGGACAGCTCTGCTTCAGGTTGCAGTTTGGCTAGTTCAGGTCAAGGTTGCAAATCAGGTTTGGGTAAGCTTAATGTGTTACATTCTGGGCCCAAATTGAAGGGATAGAAGCTAGCTGGGTCCTGCTCTTCCCATGGTGGTCACAGGAGTACAAGAATGCAAGCCAATCCATGTAGGCATGCATAGAGCCTATTCGTGTCATTTTCACTACATTCCATTAGTCAAGCCAATTGCCAATAAAGTGGAGTTTGGAGGGAAAAAAAGTCCCTCCACTGTCCCATTGCCCTGGTGGGGTGCAGTGCCAAGATGTAAGGGAAATGGTATAGATATATAATTCTTTTGCAGGGGAGCAAAGAGTTGGAACAAATAGTTCAATCCTCCAGAGTAAGGTGTGTGTGTGTGTGTGTGTGTGTGTGTGGTTTTTTTGTGTGTGTGTGTGAAAGGTGGCCTAGATAACTGCTTTTTTTTAAAATTTTTTATTATTTTTTAAAGATTTTTATTTATTTATTTGAGAGAGAGAATGAGATAGAGAGAGAGCATGAGAGGGGAGAGGATCAGAGGGAGAAGCAGATTCCCTGCTGAGCAGGGAGCCCGATGCAGGACTCAGTCCCAGGACTCCAGGATCATGATCTGAGATGAAGGCAGTCGCCTAACCAACTGAGCCACTCAGGCGCCCAGTAACTGCTTTTTTTAATGCAAGGATAATATTTTAGGCAAAAGCCTGACAGTGTTATATTAAGTGAACCCATAAGCATGAAAGAATTGACAACAGTGAGAAAGTCGTTCTTCATATATCCAAGATATTTAAAATGTTCCCAGCTCTGTGTGAAGGTCTCCTCATGTACAGAAGTGATGGGGATGCCTCAGGCCTGAGTAGAGAAGTTACATTGCCATTCTGGCTGGTTCAGGGCAGGGCAGATGCACACAAGTTTCCTGACACAGCCATTGGCTCCAGAGAGAGATGTGTTGGTTGCCAGTAAAAGTGCCATTAAAAAATGAAAGGGAAAAGTTGGGATCAAATGTCTAAGTGTGTTTATGGAAAGCCCTATCCATTTCTAAGTGATGTAATGGAAAATCCATCTTTGGTCTACCCAAATCAAGGACATTTTATAAACTGAGTAATGTGACAGTTTTGACAAACTCTAAAGCCACTAACCAAAATCTCCTGCCCCTAGGAAAAGGGTAGCTGGAATTACTGAATAAGTAAAATTATGACTTAAAGCTCTAGGGAGAGGCAATAACTCAGAAATATTTAAGACTGTGTAGATGTGTGTGCATGTATAAATGAATTGATGAATACATATAAATAAACATACATACTATATGTTGATTTTGCTAATCAATACTTACTTGTCAAAGAAAGGACTAGATATTTCAGTATCCTTACTCTTTATTCTTTATTAAGCCTCATTATAGTCATCTTGTCTGATTAAAATTAAACTTCCTTCAGTTCATATTTACACAGTCTCAAAGATCCTCCTAGAGTTATAACCTTGATGTAAGAAAATAGAGCATCTTAAAGCTTGCAATGGTCAAATTGGAAGCAGGGTGTTCTAAGGTAAAGGCAAAATGTCTCCAAAGGCACACAATTCAATTCAATGCACCTCACACCTTATATAAAAGGAAATGTAAAATGTATTAGAATGCATGATAGACTTAAATGTAAGGCTACTGGTGTAAAACTATAAAACTTGTAGAAAAAAAAAACAGTAGAAAAGTCTTCACGACCATGAATTAAGACAGTTCTTGGCTATAACACCAAAAGCATGGGCCATCAAAGAAAAAAAAAAGATAAATTAGACTTCATTAACATCTTAAAAACTTTTGCTCTATAAAAGACACTGTTCAGAGAATGAAAAGATAAGCTACAGACTAAAGAAAATATTTGTATATCATATGTATGTAGTACATATGTATGTATGTATATATGCATGCATATATAAACTCAACAAAAAGCAAATAAACAACCCGATTAAAAAGTGGCCAAAAGGTTTGCACTTCACCAAAGACAATATACAGGTGGCAAATGAGCCCATTAAGAGAGGCTTAACATCATTTGTCACTAGGAGAATGAAAATTATAATCACCTGCGATACCAATACTTAATTGAATTCTAGAAAGTGTTTTTTTCTTTAAGTGTCAATACTAAAGGTTGATGAGGGCACAGAGCAGCTGAAATTCTCAAATAATGCTGGTTGGAATGCAAAATTGTACACTTTGGGAAGTAGTTTTGGTCAGTTATTATAAATTGAATCTCATACTAACTACATGACCCAGCAATCCAGTAGGATTAACTAAGCATTGACCTGGATAAATGAAGACTTAGGTTTTGTAATGAGTGAATGAATAAACAATCTGTAGCACATCTATCCATGGACGACCGCTCAGGGATTTAAAAGAATGAACTGCTACATGCAACAAAATGGATGGATCCCAAATGCATCTCAAGGAGAGAAAGACGCCAGAATCAAAACTACCTAACATTTGATTCCATTCATGCCATTCTGGAAAAGGCAAAACCAAATAGATGGAAAACAGATCAGTGGTTGTCAAGGACCTAAAGAGAGGAGAGTGTTTGAGAACAAATGGGTAGCATGAGGGAATTTTTGGAGGATGATAGAATTGTTCGACATTCCAATTATCCTGATGGTTATATAACTCTACGCATGTGTCAAAACTCACAGAAATGTACACTTTTAAAAGTGAGTTTTATTGTATGTAAATTCAAAAATAAATTTTAAAAATCCAGTTCAACAAATATTTAATGTTTAAGTGCCAGGAACTCTGTTAAGGTAGTACAGGATACAAAAATGAGGGTCAGAGCTCCTGTCCTTGAGGGAACTTAAATATAAAATAACAAGCCTTTAGGCTAGGGTGGAGAATGACACATTGTCACTAAAAACTGTGCTGGAGAGCAGTCTATATAAAGAGCTTTGAGAGAAGTACACACAGGGGCAAGTTGCTTAAAGGCAAGAAAGTGGAGAGATCACTTTGTACACATGAGAAATGAAAACTTAGGGAATTGAAGATGGACTTTAAAATAGAAGCATCATGGGATGCCTGGGTGGCTCAGTCAGTTATGCATCTGCCTTCAGTTCAGGTCCTAGGATGGAGTCCCACATAGGGCTCCTTGCTCAGCAGGGAGCCTATTTCTCCCTCTGCCTGCCACTCCCCCTGCTTGTGCTCTCTTTCTCTCTCTGACAAATAAATTTTTAAAAAAATCTTAAAAAAATAAAAATTAAAAATAAAATAGAAGCATCATTTAGTAGACAGGGATCAGAGATGGGAGAGAAGAGAGGTCAGATCAGAAGGAAACATAATAGCATGGGTGCAGGTAGATAAGCAGGCTGTGTGAGAGAACAGTGAGTGACTTAGTTTGGAGAAAAAGTGGCAAGCATTGGAGCTAATTTATGGAGTGTCTTGAATAGCATGGCAAGATGTTCTTAATTCAATAGACAGTGGAAAGTCAACAAAACCTTTCTTTAGGGTGGGACTTTAGGACAAAATTTCTCAAGATCATTTGACCATGGGGCACTTAAAAAGTATAATGTGTAGATGGAATACCATCTACTTGGGAGAGTTATTGCTAGCTTTTTGTTAAGATACGATTGATTTAGCAACTGATCCATATGAAAAAATGCATAGTACAGATGTTTAGCATATAAAAAGCACTGAATATTACCATAAATATATGCTGACATCGTAAAACATGGCGCAGACATAGACCAGGGTTCCTCAAGTAGGCAAGTAATACCAAAGGTATGGTTGGTTGGTAAATGTGGCCTATAAGCATCTATTCAGAGATTGGATGTCATGTGTTCCTATATAAGACAAATCTCATGTGGTTTCCTGTGACTGTATAAGATACTACACTATTATTTAGAAGTAGATACTATTACCTGGAGGTAAGTAATTATGTAAGATTTAGAACTATTTGGTAATTTTCTAACATACATTTTTAAAATGAAATTCAGAAGAAAAACATTAGTAGTGCATAGTGTAGAAGACATTGTTGGTGACCCATCGATATCTCCTTAGTTCACTTCATATGTCACTGCAACTCTGATGGACATACCTATGCATGCCAACAGCCTCCTACCTCAGGCACTTAGATCTCTCTCTACCCAAGTGCTTTCTTGGAATGTCAGGATGTTGGTACACCAGGTGGGCTGGAAGTGCTGGGGAGGGGGTTATCTGCACTTCCAGGAGCAGCCCCCAAAATAATGAGGAGGAAGAGCCACTGGATAAATAGTCCAGCTTCCTCGCCCCTCAGGGGAACAAGGTTGAGCTGTGTTATCTATAATCTTTCACAAGGTCCTGGGTGGGATTGCGCCCTAGTTTCCCACCATGACAATCCACCCATAAATGCACTCACCACTGGCTTTCCTCCCTTCCCAAATAAACTCCTTACACCCAAATCCTTACCTTAAAGTCTGTCTGAGGTGGATGGCAGGTCTAAGACAATGTTGATTCCTTTCCCCCGCCAAGGCATCTTTTCATCAAGTCAACAAATATATCAATTTTCATTAAATGTGTATTTACTAAGCACTTGCTATCTACATAGACTGAGAATCTGATGGTGAGTGAGTCGAGTGTTACAGGAAATAATGACAAAGTGGTGTAAGTACACAGTAGGGGTGTGTACAGGTACTAAGGGCACATGTAGTTAGAGCTCTGTATATGGTCTGAGAAGATCAGGAAAGGCTTCTCGGAGAAAGAGGTGTTTTACCTGCGGCCTGAACAATAAGCAAGGGCTGGAGAAAGATGAGGGAGAAAAGTACAACAGGCTGTGTAATTTAGGAAACATTTCTTTAATGTTTGAAGGAATAAAAATCATGAAGAGGAGGAAGAGCAGTTGATTGAAGTACCAAAGATTGCCTGTGTCAAACTTCAGAACAAGCCTTTTATAATATGAAACAAAAGAAGGTGAGTAATCATTTAATTGGTTATTTGTAAATGGTTCATTCTTTTTATTTTTTATTTATTTTTTAATTTTTATTTGTTTGAGAGAGAGAGTGAGATTCTTTTTAAATTAAAAAGGAGTTCATTCCTAGATTTATTAAATGGGTCCCAGATATCCTGGATGAAACTCACTAATTTAACAATGGGCTACTTTGCTTCTATACTTATCATTCTGTTTCTGTTATCTTCTACTGATACAAATATTAACCATGTTCCCTCTATTACCCTGGGAAATTTGTAACCATCTTTTTGTGCTTGAAGAAAGAGGGTTCCGAAATTGAAACAATGATACTGTATTTGTTTCCAACTCTTTCTCTTGTTCAGTATCTGCTCAGTTTGTAAATTACCTTTGTTCTCCTGGGTGAGAGGAGAAAGCAATTTTCACCATGGAAATATGAACCTCAGATAAAAATTTTAAATTGTAAGAGTTTGATTTTATTGATTTCTTGCAATGAGTTATGCGTCCACTCATTCATTCATCAGACATGTAGAAATCTCTGGTATGTGCCTAAAACCCTGTTAGTCACTGGGAATACAGAGAGATAAACAGGAAGCAGCCATAGCCCTGAAATAATCTATGGTGTGATGGGGCAGATACCTACAGGCAACACTGACAAGACAAGAAATGTTATTCCAAAGGAACATATAAGATGTAGCGGCACAGAGGAGGGTCTCTAATTTGACTAGGGGACATGGGGCTGATGGTCTTTTCAGAGCAGGGGACATTTGAGTCAGATGTTGAAAGGAGGGGTTGAATTTTCCTAATGGACAATGTGGAAAATGGCATTGGCCCCAGAAGGAATAGCATGGACAAAGGCGTGGAGACATGCAAAAGCATGGTGTGTTTAGGAGCCGCAGGCAATCAGGGGCTGGAGTAGAGGCTCAGGGACGCAGGGGTGGAGGACACGAGAAGGGCTATGACATTGATGTAAAGACAGTTTGGGACCAGCTTATGAAGGCTCTTTGGACTAGATTCTATTTGTAAGGGAATGCTTTGGAGGTTTTCAAACAAGTAGTGACATGAACTGATTTGCCTTGTATAAAGTAACTTGGTAAAAGGTGTACAAGATGGGATAAAGGAGAGGAACAGATTAGAGGCAAGAAAAGCAGTCAGGGGACTTTTGCTAGTTCGGGCAGACACGAAAAGCCACACTCAGGCAATAAGCGGTGGGCGTGGGGAAGAGACAAAAGATCTCTGGGGCGCAGGATCCTCAGGACTTGCAAACAGAATATAGCTATCTGAGGGACAGGACTCAGCAGGGGGCAGCTCTGAGGTCAAGCCTGGGCAGCTGGGTCTATCACGATGTTATTCCAGGGCATACAAACAGGAGGTATTACTCTGGAAATGCAAAGCTTAAACAGGTACTGTGGAGTGTGGGAGAAGCCAGACTACAGGAGGTTGAGAAGGGAAACAGCAGATGAGGAAGTAGAGGTCTGGATAGATTGGATTGCTAAGAAGCTAGATTCAGGATGGGGTACCATGTGGTTGGATTTTGTGGCAATCATAGTGAGCTAGATAACGGAACTCTGCTATGCGAACCATTTTCTTTGATGTCTTAAGTTATGCTATTTGTTGGTAAGCATTTCCTGTAATTCTGAAATATGCAGGGAAACACATTAAACACCCGGAGAAGATAGGACGGAGTGGGTAATTTACTTAGAAGAGAGGCATTCTGGAGCTATTTCTAACTCAGCCCATCCCTTGCTTCATTGGGATGTTGGTGAAACATTCAGGTTGTTTATGAGGAGCCTGAGTATAAATACACAAGCAGTCATATTTTCCATTCAAAACTGGAGGCCTTACCAGCCTTCCCTCCATGCCATGGCACTGTCATTTGATTCGTATGTTACACTCTGTAATCCAGCGAGAGCCTGGGCTGTAATTCCATATGGCTGGCCACCAGCTTCCAGCCATAAATGACTTTGATGTTGCTGTTCAGGAGGAGCCCCAGGAGGGCTGCAGGGAGAGGATCAGACAAGGCGGAAAGAAAGGAGCCTCTGCCTCTCTGCCAAAGAGGGGATGAACCCAAAGGAGAGAGAACCCAGTAGGGTGTCGAAAATCTACATTCACCATCTGATAGGAAAAGGGAGGGAGCGCATGCTTACGGAAACAGACTATTCCCACTGATTCTGTAAACCCAAGTGCTGCTAAGTATAAGAATTCCACTCTATGTGTGCAAAGATGGGTATGTTATGCTTTGAATTAGCTGAACATATTCTCAAAAGAAAATTTTTTACTGAAATTATACATTACAGATTTTGTGGGACCCTTGCTCTGCAATTTAACAGCATGTTGCTGTTATTTAGCATTTAACGAGTACCAGAAAATGCTCTGTGTATTCTCTACTTGATTCAGAAACAATGGAATAAGCGGGTCTTTTTTTAACTGATGGGAATAAGGGGATGCCTCTGGTAGTGACCACACATAAGGCAGATGGATGGGTACTCAGATGAGAAGGGGAATTTCCTAAGGAATGCATCCTCTTCAGGAGATATGTTCTTTCTTCCTCATCTTTTAAAATCCTCAACCAGGGACCCTCGGGAGTCATGTCCTATGTCCTATTGATTATCCCCAAACACATTCTTACGGTGGATCGGAGCAGCTTTCATGAGCCTGTAGACACAGTAAACATCAGTTGATTTTTGTTCTATTAATATCATCATTTGCCAATAAGCAGCACAACTCTGGTTACTGGTCTTGCTTCTTGGAGTAAACCCCAATCAAATGCTTTCTGTCTTATTAGCGAGGGGTTTCCCACTCCTGTCTGAACACCCTTGTTTGTCTCATAGTAAGGGGGAGTGTCATGTTGTAGCAATGAAAGATTTTAGAACAATCATAAATCCCCCAAAGCCATGGATAAAATAGGGGAGGGAAAGTATGCTGCAATTAGGTAATTTTATGTCCATATTCTATAATATCAAAATTACCAGCCCATAAAATGTTAACTGGTCCCGTCAGACTTACAAAGAAAAATTATGCATTTTATAGTTGTAGCACCAACAGCTAAAGAGGTAATTGAAAACCAGAGCTGGTGCACAGTTTCAATTTTTCTTAAAAAACATACAAACAAAAACCAACTCACTGGCCTATGGACTAATTCACTTCAGGCACAGCTTAATTTCTTTCAGATTTGAGGCCTATAAACCCTGGCTAATTTGTGTGGTACAATTATACGTTATTTTGGCAACTACAGAGCTCAAGAATCTTTTCAACAAAGACATCTTAATTCCCACATTTAAGCACGTAGATAAGGTGCAAATAATAATAATACTGAATATATATCCAGTTGTGGTAAAGACACTGTAACTTGGAGATTTAATCTCAGAACTTATTTAATACCCATTAGGGCCATCTGTTTGAGATTTAGGTAAATCTGTCAGAGGCTTTAGCCTGGGAGGTATTGAAGTTGGCTATACCAGGAACAGAAAGAGGGGTTGTAAACTGGGGCTCACAAGTGTGCTTTATTTAGGCAGCCTTGTGCTTTAATGGTTTCAAATGTGAATGTTTTTCGTTGAGGGCACGTAGTCTCCAGTTCACAGTGGGACAACTCCTTATTGTCACTGACTTGTCTGTTCAGCACACTTACACCATCAGTGTGGGCCCAGGAGATATTTGAGTTTGTAATCCTCAGTATGGCTTACATACGTACACATGGTAAGTTCTCCTCCTTAGGAGGTGTTTAGAATACAGTACAGACGCCACGGTAACGTTCTTATACACATGTCCATAGACAACCTGCGTGCCACCTTCATGAGGTAGCTGCTCAGTTATCCATCCCATGACTTGCCCAAGGTCACACCTTCAGGAGTGATACAAGCAGGATTTGAACCCACACATCCACCCCATTAATGCCCTTGATCATATGACCTGGAGTTGAAGACAGGATGTATCAAGTTCCCACCTCTGGGACCCACAGATTTTCCTCCTAACCTCACACCACTACTCCATGTCAAAGATCATTAACATCTTTAAGCAGCCTGGACCTCATGATTCAACACTTACAATGATCTTTTGTCAATACCTTTGGCTTTTTTGCCTTCTCTGTTGCATTTTCTTGGTATAATGCCAACTTTTTATCGGAGACATACATTTTCTCCTCTCTTTCCTGTACCTTCAATCTCCCCTTCTTTATTGGCTTTGCCCCCTTAGATAGGAACAAAAGACCCTTCCTGACCCTGGGTTCCTCAAGCTTTTACCCCATGCTTTCCTTCTTTACAACTCTACACCACCAAGCTTCTGGAAAAGTAGCCTCTCTTGGCTGCCTCCCCTCCCCAACCTCCCATTTACTCCTGGGCCTCCTGCAAACTGACTTAGACCCCCATGACCCCACTGGAGCCTTGTCTAGATTACAAGTGACTTTCCAGTTGTCAAAGTGGATGGACATTTTCAGCACGTCCTCTGTAGTATCCAACACTGTTGAGTACTTTCTTCTTCTCAAACGGTCTTCCCTCAGCTTCCATGACAATGGCATTCCCCTTCCTCCCTCCAACCTCTCCTCTCCTGCTGCTCCCCTCTGTCCCTTTTGCAGCCTCACCTCCACCTCCAACCATCGGCACCAGGATTGCAGCCTCATTCCTCACAAGAGACTTGATCACTTTCTGGAAAAGAAACTCTGTGATGACTCCCAAATCTGTATTTTTAGCTAGAGCTTTCTCCTAAAGTTTATCCAACTACCCACTGAAGACCCACAGGCACGTGACATCTAACACATCTGCAGCTCCTTATTTCCCGCCTCTCTATTCTAACCTATTTTCCTATCTGGGTACGTATCTGCACCATACACCCAATTGCCTAATCTTTTTTTTTCTTTTCTTCTTCTTCTTTTTTTTTTTTTTGCTTCATTGAGGTATAATTGAAACAATAAAATTGTATATATTTAAAGTGTACAATGTGATGACTTAATATACATATGCATTGTGAAACATTTACCGCAGTCAGGCTAATTAACACAGGCATTACCTCACGTAGTTACCTTGTAAATTTTTCTGTGGTGAGAACACTTAAGATTGACTCTCTTAGCAGCTGTCAAGGATACAACATAGTATTATTAACTATAGTCAGCATGCTGTACATTAGGTCCTCAGAATGTATTTATCTTATAACTGAAAGTTTAGACCTTTTCACCAATGTTTTCCCATCACTGCCTCCACCCCGGCTCCCCAGTCCCTGGCAACCACCATTCCACTCTGTTTGACTTTTTTTTTTTTTTTTTGATTCTACATATAAGTGAAATCCCACAGTATTTTTCTTCTCACTTATTTCACTTAGCATAATATCTTCAAGGTACACCTGTGTTGTCACAAATGGCAAGATTTTCTTCTTTTTATGGCTGAGTACTATTCTGTTTTGTGTATAGATAGATATAAATATATATTTCCCACATTTTCTTTATCCATTTATCCATAGACAAACACTTAGGCTGTCCCACTCCTGAAGGAAACAAGATCAGTATCTAGAAGGGATATCTGCACTCCCACGTTCTCTGCAGCATTACTCACAACAGCTAAGATGGAGGTGTTGCCCGATCTTAAATCATTTCTTCCTTACCACCCAGCACCAGGTGAAAAAGACCTTAAAGTCTACTTCATAAATACCTGGTTCTCTCGTGATTCTCTCCTCTTCTCCACCCCTGCTACTGCCACACCTGTTCATACCCCATCCTCTTTTTTTTTTTTTTTGGTTTTTCTTATACTAGTATAATGTGCATACCATGTAATTCACACTTTTAAGGTCTACGAGTTTTGACAAATGTATATAGTCATGTAACTGCAACTGCAATCAAGATATGAAAGTCCCACCACTCCCCACCCCCCAAACTCTCCCATGCCCGTTTGCAGTCAGTTTCTTCCCTGTCCTTAGCCCTGGCAAACACTGATCTGTTTTCTATCCCTATAGTTCTGCCTTTTCTAGAATGTCATATAAATGGAATTATACTGTGTGTAACTTTGAGTCTAGCATCTTTTACTTAGCATAATAAATTTAATATTCAACTACATTGTTGCAGATATCAGCAGTCTATTCCTTTTTATTGTGTATATGTATTAGCTTGTTTATCCAGGTCATCAGTTGAAGAACATTTACTTCATTTCTAGTTCAGGGCAATTGTGAATAAAACGATAATAATCATTCACATTTACCTTTCTGTGGGAATGTCAGTTTTCCTTGCACTGAGTAAACACTTAGGAGTGGGATTGCTGGGTGATATGGCAAGTGCGTATATAACTTTATATAATAAGCAACACTGAAGCTCTTTTTCAAAGTGGTCCATCTTGCATTCTCTCCAGCCATGTTTGAGAGTTCCAGATGTTCTCTACCCGTGTCAGCTTTTGGTATTCCTAGTTTTATTTTCTGATTTTTAGCCATTCTAAGAGGTTTGTAGTAGTATCTCGTGTGTGAGTGTGTGTGTGTGTGTGTGCATGTGTGTGTCTAAAGATTTATTTATTTTAGAGAGAGAGAGATTGAGAGAGAGAGAGAGAGCACAGGGTTGGGGGCAGAGGAGAGAGAGTGTTAAGTAGACTCTGTGCTGAACTTGGAGACTGAGGCCAGGTTAGAACTCACAGCCCTGAGATAAAGACCTGAACCAAAACCAAGAGTTGGATGCTCAACCATCTGCTCCACCCAGGCGTCCCTCATTGTGGTTTTAATTTGCATTTTGTTAATGATTAATTATGTTAACATCTTATGTTAAACATGCTTATTTGCCATCTGTATAGTGGGAAGTGTCTGTTGAAATCTTTGATCCCCTTCAAAATAAAAATTGGGTTGTTTTCCTATTTTTTTATTGGGTTTTGAGAGTTTTTAGGTATTCCAGATGCAAGTTCTTTATCAGATATGTGTTTTGCAAAAATGTTCTCCTAGTTTGTGGCTTGTCTTTTTATTCTCTAAGAGTTTCTTTTTAAAAACTTTGTCTTTTGAGATAATTGTAGATTCACATGCAGTTGTAAGATATAATACAGAGAGATTTTTGCTCCCCCCTTTCCCCAGTTTCCCCCAGGTAACATCTTGCTTAACTATAATACATCACAACCAAGGAATGGACATTGATACAATCAATCCATCTTATTCAACTTTCACCAGCTTTATATCCAATCGTGTGTGTGTGTGTGTGTGTGTATGCTAGTGTGTTTCATTCTATGCAATTCTATCATACATGTAGATTTCTGTGACCATCACCACAGTCAAGATACTAACACTCCATCACCAGGATCCTTTTATAGCCATAGCCACCTTACGCCCTCCCTTCTTTCCTAACCCCTGGCAACCACTAATCTCCTCTTCATCTCTATAATTTTGCCATTTTAAGCATGTTATAGAAGTGGAATCATACAGTATTTGACTTTGAGTCAAGTCTGGCTTCTTTCACTCAGCATAATTCCCTGAAAATTCATCCAAGTTGTTATATGTACTAATAGTCCCTTCATTTTTATTGCTGAATAGTATTCCACAGCTTTTTAATCCATTCACTGGTTGAAGGACATCTTGGTCATTTCCATTTTGGAGCTATTACGAATAAAGCTGCTATGAGCATTTAAGTACAGTTTTTTTTGTGTGAGCACAACTTTTCATTTCTCTGGGATAAACACTCATGAGCATAACTCCTTTGCAGTAGTTGCATTGTTAGTTTTGTAAGAAACTGCCAAACTGTTTTCTAGAATGGCTGTACCATTATCCATGATACATTTTACATTTTATAACACCACCAGTAACGTATGTGTGATTCAGTTTCTCTGTATCCCAGTCATGACCTGGTTTTGTTGCTATTTTTTATTTTAGCCATTCTGAGAGATGTGTAGTGACATCTCATTGTGGTTTTAATGTGTATTTTCCTGGTGGATAATGATGTCGAACATCTTTTCATGTGCTAACAGTGTCTTTCGAGGTACTCATCCTTCCTTATATATGTATGTATGTATGTATGTATGTATGTATCTTTCCTAACCCCTGGCAACCACTAATCTCCTCTTCATCTCTATAATTTTGCCATTTTAAGCATGTTATAGAAGTGGAATCATACAGTATTTGACTTTGTAGATATGTATGTATGTGTGTATATATGTATTTTCCAGCTTTATTGAGATTTAATTGACATATAAGTTTAAGGTGTATAATTTGATAATTTGATCCATGTATATATAGATCTTCCTCAACTTGTGATGGGGTTATGTCCCAATAAACCTATCTTAAGTTGAAAATATCACAAATTGAAAATGCATGTAATACACCTAATCATCCGTAGCTTAGCCTAGCCTACCTTAAATGTGCTCAGAACACCTACATTAGCCTACAGTTGAGAAAAATCACCTAACACAAAGCCTATTTTATAATAAAGTATTGAACATCTCATGTAATGTATTGAACCATGCATTGAATGGTTGTATGGGTACAGAATGGTTGGAAATGTAGGTTGTTTAACCTTGTAGTCATGTGGCTGACTGGGGACCGTGGCTCCCCTTTGCTGCCCAGCATCATGAGACAGCATGATACTGCATATCGTCAGCCTAGGAAAAGATCAAAATTCAAAATTCTAAGTAGTTTTTACTGAATGCATATCACTATGCATACCATCATAAAGTTGAAAAATCACTGGTCAAACCATCATAAGTCAGGGATCATCTGTACTGCAAAATTGTTATCACAATAAAGTTAACACCTCCATCATTTCACATAATTACCATCTATTTTTCTGGTGAGAATATTTAAGATTTACTGTCTTAGCAACTTTCAAGTTCATATAACAAAATACTGTTAACTAGAGTCACCATGCTATACATTAGATTCTCAGAACTTATTTGTCTTATGACTGGAAATTTGTACCTTTGACCAGTATCTGTCCATTTGCTGCACCCTGCCCCCAGCCCCTGGCCACCCATTCTACTCTGTTTCTATGAGTTCAGCTCTTTTAGATTCTACAGATAAGTGAGATCATACACTATTTGCCTTTCTCCATCTAAGTTATTTCACTTAGCATAATGCCCTCCAGTTTCATCTGTGTAGCTGCAAATGGCAGGATTTCTTTTTTTTTTTTTGAGGCAGAAAAATATTCCGTTACTTATAGATGATAAATAATATATCAAATAATCTTCATATATACCCATATCACATTTTATTTATCCATTTATCCACTGATGAACACTTAAGTGTTTTCCATGTCTTGGTTAACACTGTGATGACTATGGGGGTGCAATGATCTCTTTGGCATCCAGATTTCAATTCTTTTGGATATATTTCCAGAGGTGGAATTGCACTTCTAATAGAAAGGCACTTCTATTTTTCATTTTTTGAGGAACCTCCATTCTGTTTTCCATAGTGACTGCACAAATTTGCCTTCCTACTAACCGTGCACAAGGGAACCCATCCATTCCTGACAGGGCCATTGCATGGCAAACGGTCCCTCTCTCTTCGAGTCTTAACCTCTTCCAAAACAGAGATAGAAGAGGCGCCTTCCACAGAATCCCATGCCCAATCCCGATGTAACTTGTAACTTCCTGTGGAAAAGCTGCCTCCTTCATCAGACCCTCATCTCTAAGTGGGCAGAGGCAGTGGTGCTCAGGTCAGGATCATCCCCAGCCAGCATATTGCTTGTCACAGATCAAGTGACATTTCTTCAATGAATGAATAATAAAAAACAGAATGACTTCAGTGCTAAAAAGAGGTGTTGGCACAGAGAAAGAATGGATTAAGGAACCGGTCAGGGCATGGTGGTTGTCACCCCATTAACCACTAAGTAAGCCAGCTGTGGAGCTAAACCTGGCGCCGAGTTCTAGACCCGGCGCGTGCGCAGCGCTCTCCGTTCGGCCCCGCCCCAACCCCGCCCCTCAGTACTTCCCTTCAGCCCCCTCTACAGTCAGTAACCAATTAGGGAGAGGAGGCGGGCCTGGCTGGCGCGGTGCTCCTTGGGTAGTGTCCCTAGTTACTGTTGCTAAGGCTGCGGCTGGCCGGAAGTGGTGGGAGTCAGAAGTTTTGGGATCCAGATCCTGAGACAGGTCAAGGGTCAGTGCAGAGCCGGTAGGAGATGGTGAAGCAGACCATACAGATTTTCGCGAGGGTGAAGCCCACTGTCCGGAAGCAGCAGCAAGGGGTACGGGCAGCGAGGGCGCCGGCGCGGCGGGGCCTCCCAGGCAGGGGAGGGACAGCACGCGGGGCCCTAGGCTAGGGAGGGGGTTTGGCGCAGGGCGCCGGATGTCTCCCCGAGTCTCGCACACTCTGCTGAGGCGCCCCGGTGGCCACGCAGACACCAGCTTCCCTCTGTCAGGGACGCGGGCAGACACCCGGGCCACTCCCGCCCCGCAGCGCCCTGTGGGCACGAACCCTGTGCACAGAACCACGCACAGGCGCCCGGGCACACGTGTTCACGCAGGGGCCGACGCGTGCGTGTGTGCCTCTGTGCGCGCTCACAGGGGCCACGCCTCAACTTGCACCCTTCTCTCACCTTTCTGGGAAGCGGTCATGCAGCTCTGCACACTCTGCACCCAGATAAGCCCAAGTGTGTTTCTCATTCGGGCAGAACGTGCCAGCAAGAGATGGGTGTCCATACACGTCTGAGATGATATAGATAATGTAGGTAGATACACAGACTAAAAACATACCACTGTGGCTCTGTGCACAATGGGCCCTGAGGAATTTGTTGCCTAACTACATCGTGCTTGTGCAACACAAACATGAACCTTTGACATAGTACTTTTTGCAGATATACATATTTATGCATCCCAAAGCAAAGAATACACATACACTTTTCATTCAGAAAACATTGAGCATTTCCTCTAGTGTGCTTCCTCTAGTGTGCTAAACTCAGAGGTACAAGAAGTTTAAGACCTTGCTCTTGCCGTGAGTAGAGATACATGGTGTGCTTCTTAAATGTTTCAAAACATGTTTTTTTCTCCCGAGAAAGACCATAGTCATTCTTACCACTTAGGCATTTTGTCTACATTATCTCTGATTCTCAGGAGAACTCTGCAAGGTTGATGTCATTTTCCTCATTTTGTAGATGAGGAAACTGAGTCTCAGATAGGTTAAATAATGTGGCCAAGTCATCCACCCAGTGAGTGGCAGAACCCTGATTTTAATGAAGGACTTTTTATTCCAAAGTTCTTGGCTCTTCAGACCAAACTTTTTTGCCTCCCAAAGTGAGGACTTAGGTAAGGGCAGTCTGGAATGGGTATATTATCAATAATATTTTATATCTATTCCACTACAATGTGTATATATGTAACATCATAGTATATCATAATGTAGCATTTGCCTCATGTTATTTATGTATTTGAAATGAATACAGCATCTTTGTCATCATCATCAAAAGATTTTTTACTCATGGATTACTTGAGGATAAGATGCCTGAGAAGACTCCAAAGAAAATACTTTTTTTTTTTTTTAAGGAATAAAACAATGTAGAAAGGAACCATGGATATCCTTACATTTTCTCTCCTCTTATATTCACTTATGAGAAGGTTTTTTAAAGTGCTTCATATATACCAAGTGTTTTATATGTAAAGTCCCTCTGTACCTCTTTAGATTTTTAGCCAAAAATATTGAGTTTGTCTACATAGACTCAGCAGTGGGAAGCAGGTGCTTGGATTTGGTAATGTTAGAGGATTGGTTGGGTGAGCAGGTGGGGGAAGGATGGGGGTGTTGATGGAGAATCTTGGGTGTAATTTGAACTTTCTCTTTTCTTAAATTGCAGTGTTTGGATATTTTACTGTGCCTTCTTTTGCATTTCTTTGGTGAGATTTTGTAGGGTGGATTGTTTGATACTCCAGGGAGTATTTTTAGGTCCTACTGTATTTTTATAATGGCAGATTCTTACCAAGATGCAACATTATTACACATACACAAAAATAAGAGAACACAGCTGAACACATTTTGAGTTAGTGTATCCCTGCTCTCCCTTAGAAATCCCACTTTTAGCACCCTATCTTTTTGCTCCTGAGATGTATAGTTGTTTCTTTGCTTGTAACATTCAACCAGGAGTGATTCAAAGGTATTTTTTTTTTAAGATTTTATTTACTTGAGAGCAAGAGAGAGCTGCAGAGGGAGAGGGAGAAGCAGGCTCCCACTGAGCAGGGAGCCCGATGTGGGGCTTGATCCCAGGACCTGAGATCATGACCCGAGCCAAAGGCAGACGCTTAACTGACTGAGCCACCCAGGTGCCCCTGTATTTTTTTTTTCCTCTTCATTTTGTGGTTCTATTACTTCGTTAGTCTTATTCCTTAAGGCACTATAAAGTAAGTTATAATAATCTATAGAATGGTAACTTAGAAGATGCATAAGACAAATCTCTTATAATTTTAGCAACGGCCATGCTTTTCATTTGTATAGTGTTCAGTACATTTCAAAACATGTTCACATTCGTCCTTGCATTTCTTATTATTGTCTTCTGGGTCTAAAAACCCCCCACTGTGTCTCAAATAAGTATTGTTATGACTAAAGGTAAAGAGTCAGTCTATTAGACTAAATAAGTTTCTGGTTAAGAGGGACTTTTCTTAATGCCTCTAAGAATGGCTTAATCAGCAAGGTAAAGGGTCACTGTTCTTACCATAGTCGATGGTCCTTTCTGTCTTCTGAGCACTGAGTGTTACAGAATTTTTGAAAACATGTGATTCGCATTAAAAGGAGTACCTCACTCTTGTATGTTTCATGTCTTACACACCCCTTTCACTCACCTGTCTAGCCATTAACTTTTTTTTTTTTTTTTTTTTTTGTGTAGTGCCATACAGGATATAATTTTTAAATGTCTCTTGAGAAAACCTAGCCACGGAAAGTCTCAGACCTGATGCCATTACTTTCTACAAATAATTTTATTTTACAGGATGACTTTTCTGCATGAATTCTTCACATTTGAAGTGAGAGCGTTCAATAAAAATCTGCTTAGGAAAATTATTTACTTTTGGGAGATTTAGGTGAGCTTTTACTTGTTTAAGAATATGACTCCCCCCCTCATAATCAAGCATCTAAATGAGTCTTAAACAGGAAGTATTGCCTGTTAGAAAGACTTTTATTTCCTGTTGAAAGACAAGAAGTCTTTTTAAAAAAAACCTCTAAATCTAATGACTAACATTTTTTATGGTGCATTACAAAATGCTTCCATTTCCATGACATCATTTATCCCCCCAGCAATCTTGTAAGGGAGGCAATTCTCTTTTCCTCATTTTATGTATAAAGGAACTGAGATTCTTAACGTGGTAGCTGGTCACACAGCTGGTAAATTGAGTTCGGTGTTGGACACAAGTCTTTGGGTACCAGGTCTTATGCTATTCTTTATTCAACGTGACCTCTTTATAGGCTTGATCCTGGATTTTCCTGGCCAGTAAATAAAGGAGTAGGTAACCAAGAAGAGAATCAGAGAATTTGCAGTTGGAATGGGGGTTGGTTAAGACCCTTCATTTCCATATCAGTTTAGAGAGGTTAAGTGATTTCTCCCAGGTCCCTTGCTAATTAGTGGCTGAGCTGGGAGGGAACCTTGAAGATGACATCAAAGACATGAATTACATATGTCTTTTGAAACCACATGTCTTTTATCAAATGCCTGAATATGTCTTATGGAAATTTGGGCTGCTTTGAATATAACTTGAATTAGAGCATTCTTGTGAGCTCTCTGAGAAGTCTCAGACCTAGTCCTTTGATCTGCTTCGGCCACTTTGTAAATGCTCAGAAATGCTTACTGGTGGTAGAAAGATGTTAATTTCTGGTACATAATTCCAAAGCAGTACTTAGATTAATGTTCTGCTTTCAGAACTATTAGTTTCTCAACAACAGAGACACTCAAATGCTCAAATTTGAATACTAGATCATTCAGAGAGGATCTGAGCTTTGGTAGAGCATTGATTTAGATTTTACCTCTTTTTCTGTTCCATATATTTGTTAGAGTCTGTGCATAGTTCAAAGAGGAAAATTATCCAAATTATACTATGTTATGACTTATCTTGAGAGTACAATTTTTTATACAGTTACAATGCCTATCATAATAACATGGTCATAATTCAAGCCATAATTTTACCATGCTATATTCATTTGTTGTCTTTGTATTTGCAGATTTATTCCATAGATGAAGATGAAAAATTAACCCCTAGCCTGGAAATTATCTTACCACGGGATTTGGCAGATGGATTTGTGAATAATAAGCGAGAAAGCTACAAATTTAAGTAAGTTTATCTTTCGCTTTTGTCTCCGTTTTACTATTACTATTACTATTTACTATTACTTTTACTATTACTATTTCCTATTTCTTATAGTGCATTAATATCCCCTGTGAAATCATTAGTGCCATTTCTTGGGGAGAATGTAGTACAATTTTCTATCTCATCTAGTAGGTAGATTTCAAGTTGTCTTTTCATCTCTGGACCCAGAGTTGAAAAGAGGTTGTGTTTCTTTTCTTTTCTTTTTTAAGATTTTATTTATTTATTTGACAGAGAGAGAGAGAGCAAGGGCACGCAAGCAGGGGGAGTGGCAGGCAGAGGGAGAGAAGTAGGCTCCCTGCTGAGCAGAGAGTCTGCCCGAAGTGGGATCATGACCTGAGCTGAAGGCAGAAGCTCAACCAACTGAGCCACCTTGTCACCCCGAGGGTGTGTTTTCTCTGTCCAAGATGCTGTCCTGAGATCCCAGCCTTTCTTTGTTACATCTGTTTATCTGGTGTTGTCCTTTTCCTCCTTGGCCCACTATGATTTAGCACTTAGAGGAAGCTCAGTGTATGACTAAACTTTATTCAAGTTAATAACTTAAGGTATAATCTGTGTGCTGTATAGATGAGCCTTCTTTATAACATAAATGATATCTGGATCTCATATGCTCATATGCACACTCCATATCTCTACTGTCTAATGTTGCGGCCCTTAGCCACAGGTGGCTCTTAAGCACTTAAATGTAGCCAGCCTGAACTGGGATGTGTTTCTAAGTGTAAAATATATCGAGGATTTTTGAAGGCTTGGTGTGGAAAAGAAAAAAAAAAAAAAGGAATGTAAGACATCTCAAGAATTTTTTCATACTGATTACATTTAAAATGATAAAGTTTGAGGTTATATTGGATTATAAATAGATTCTTAAAATCAATTTCACCTGTTTCTTTATTTAAAAAAGTGGCTACTGGAAAATGTTAAATTACATCTATACTCACATGTATGGATTGCAGTATATTTCTCATCCCTACAGTGCTGAACTGTAGGGATCAGGTGAAACATACCCAACAGCCACCCCTGGATTGTCATCAGTGCCTTTGGTCCAAATTCTCTTTTAGTAACCAGGCCTTGAAATGGGGATTTGGGCTTCTTGATGCTGCCTTTATTCTCTAGTTTCAGTCTGTACTGTTTTCTTTCATCCACACTTTTGACTTTTGAAGAAGTTTGAGCCCAAGTCAAAGCCATATTTGATCTCTGCCTAAATTTAGATAGTGGGTTTCTAGATCCCGTGGAAGGAATCCTAATTGTTGTCTTGCATTTCCTTCTAGGCTATTTTGCTTGGGCCCTGTTTTCATACTGTTTCTACCCTCACCCTTTGCATAAAACCAGCCCAGATATTTTTTATGGTTCTCTCTCAAATTTATTTATTTATTTATTTATTTATTTATTTATTTATTTATTTATGTATGTCTCATAATAAGTCTCTTTGGTCTTGATGGTTTGTCCTCTGTGTCTCATTTATCTACCTTCTCCCACCTCTATCCCGCTCCTTGTGTCTTCTACTGTGTGCACGCGGGAGTGCTAACACATGGCTGCATAGTGAGGTGGTCCTTACCCTGTCTTTCTGGCTCCCTATTGCCTTTCATTTTGTTCTTTAAGGAGTGCTTTATAATACATGACTTACTTTTTCTGAAGCAGGCATTCTCCCACTGATGTAAGCATGCCACATACTTCAATAGCTATGACTTCATGACAGCTGGGTGAGGCCAGTCTCTATAAAGGCACAATTTGCTGAAACATTTGATTCTGCGTGATTCTATGTGATTGTTAGGAACAGTTGGCCACGTCTCCATCTATTGGCCTTTTCCAAAATATTCTTTTATATTATGTAGATAGAAACAGTGCATTGAAACATGTTCATTGAAAATGTGTTATTTGCTTATTTTTAAATCTCTTACTCATTCCTTCTAAATCTCTGGATTAAAAATATTGGTTTTAGCATTTTAAATTAAGAAATTAATAAAGTATTTAACTTATACCTATGTTCAGAGATAAATGTTTCAGCATCTTAAGGGTGTTTCCTGCCAAAATTCATTCATTCAATCGATACATATTTATTGACCATCCGCTGTGTGCTGTTTTAAGGGCTAGGAACACAGCAGGGGATGCAACAAAGGTCCAGCTCTTATGGTGCTTACATTTTGTGGGAGGGGGTAGATAGGCAGATCCTTAAGTACAGTGTATATTAGAAAGTGTTAAGTGCCACGGAGAAAACTAATACAGGCAAGGGGAATAAGGAGTGCCAGGAGGAGGGGCCACAAAGGGGAGGGATGGAGTGTTTCATAGGGCAGTCAGGGAAGGCGTCCCAGGAGGGTGATATTTGAGCTAAGGCTTAAAGGAGGTGAGGAAGTCAGACATTCAGATGTCTGAGGGATTGGGGATTCCAGGCCAAGGAAAAACCAAGAGCAAGTCCCGGAGATGGGAGAGTGCTGGCATGTCTGAGGAAGAGTAAAGGGGTCTGTGTGGCTGGAGAAGAAGAAGGTTAAAGGAGCAGCAGAGTGGCCAGATCATAGGGAGGCTTAGAAGTCATCCTAAGGATTGTTTTTGGGGAAAAAGTCATTGTAAGCTTTTTCCTCCCAGTGTGTTAAGGGAAGGCAAGGGAGGGTTTTGAGCAGAAGAATGAAATAATTTCACTATGTTTAGCAGGATCATTTGTCCTGGGACGTGGAAAAACAGACTGTAAGAGTAGTCTGTTTCAAGCGAGACCAGGCAAGAAATTATGGTAGCTTGGGCCGGGGTAGTAGCAAGTGGAAATGTTGAGAAATAGTTGGATTCTAGATGCATTTTGAAGGTCAGAGCTGACAGAGTTAGTGGATGGGTAGGATACAGAGTGTAACAGGGAGAGAGAGAGGGGGGTGGGGGGGTGGAGTCAGGATGCCCTAAGGGCTTTGGGCTGCATGTTTAGAAGGATGGAGTTGTCCTGTACTAGGAGGTGGAGGACCAGGAAGAACAGGTTTGGGGTGGGAAGAGGTCAGCATATGCCAAGTTCTAAATGGACTTTAGAAAAAGCCTACACAACTTCCTAATAAATGAAGGGACCTCCTCAGAATCAGGACACTGAAGTTATGTCTCAGGGAGCGTTATTGATTAGCTCCAGGCTGCGAGTAATTGCCTCAACTTCCTTCTCTGGAAAAGATTCGACTGAACTCTTTAAACTCTCTGATTCTGTTTTGTTCTTCCATGGTTTTTGGAAGCTAGCTGATCATTAATGACTTTTCAAATTACTATGTAACTACATTACATAAAATAAAATATTTTGGGATGATGATATTTGGTCTTTAAGTACCATTGTATGATTTACTGAAACACCTGCTGTCTCTTGGGTTTACATGGTGGTCGATGTAATTCCTATTACTTAGGGAGGTGGAATTGGGAATGGCTGATGGATTCACTCCGTCATCGCCAGCCTGGTCAAAGAAGCAAATCAGCCTTATCACCATCATCCTCAAAAGTGCCGCTGAGTCTGTGCTCAGACATCACAGTAGGTAGTACTCTCAAGACCGCTTGAGCAGCCATGCCCCCTGTGTTACGTCAGCATTCATATCTGAAGCTGTGATGCACCTGCAGGGCTTTGAGGAGTATTCTGAGCAAACTGGTAAATACTGCTAAGATATAATCTTGCCTGCTAAATGACCTGGTCGCCAGAGTGTCTGACAATCTCTCTTTTTGTATAGTTTCATTATTTGCTTCTTCAAAAGGAAAGTTGATAAGCTCTAAGGATCTTTTGAAGTTAATGTTGATTAAAGACCATGAATTTCATTCTATTTTGTATTTCCTACCCAGCTCCAGACATCCTTCTGAACTCCTTGGTCATGAAAATAGTCCCACATTTCATGTAGTCTCTACTTTTTTTTTTTTTTTTTTTTTAGATTTTATTTATTTATGTATTTGTCAGAGAGAGAGCACAAGCGGGGGAGTGGCAGGCAGAGGGAGAGGGAGAAGCAGGCTCCCCACAGAGCAGGGAGCACGATGTGGGGCTCGATCCCAGGACCCTGGGATCATGACCTGAGCTGAAGGTACACGCTTAACCGACTGAGTCACCCAGCCGTCCCCATGTAGTCTCTACTTTAATAGAACATGCGTCCAACTCACTTGTGAATCACAAGTGAGACACGTGGACCAGAAGTTCCTAAGCCACTCCAAAAGCTGCTTAGGATGCCCTCAACATGTTTGTTTTAAAGGTTTTGCTTTAAAGCCACACCACCCCTATTTTTTATTTTGAAAAATTTTAAATACACAGAAGAGGTGGAAGAATAATGCAGTAGCCTCTCCTAGACGCTTGGTGAGAGATTCACCAATTGTTAACATTTTGCCCTATATGCTTATGCTTCTCTCTTTCTTTTTCTCCCCCTTCACCCCCCTCCTCCTTTCCCTCCCCATGTGTCTCCGTTTTCCTCTTACTTCCTTCATGATGTTTTAATGAGGGCCATTCCTGCCAATAAGCGACTTACCACACTATAAAAGTTACCTTGGGTTTCCCACTGTGCCGGTGATCCCGTACTGAGCTCAGTCACAGCGCCATTGTGAGACAAGCAGTGTCGACACCGTTCTTCTGCCCCACGGCCCTGGCCTTGCCAATCTGATAAAGATGTCTCTTTGCAGGCCCATCTGGATTTACTTTTTGACTTTTGATTCATGATAAACCCAATGGGGCAAAACTGCCCTGAGAGTTTAAGTGGCCGATACCAAGATACAGCACCTATTGATGGAAAATCAACCTCAATTCACAATTTTAAAACCAAGTTTGATAATCATATATTTCACAGCTGCATTCTGTCCTTACAGGTCAAACATCAGAAATTCAATGTCTTGTTTACATCCTGTTCTTGGGTTTCCATTTCACGTACTTATCTGGATTCGAATTTGATGCCAGTTGCAGACACTGTCCCTCTTGAGGGCTAAAGAACACACAGTTTATTATTTGGTTCAAAGCTGCTGCAGTTTTTCAGAGGGATTTATTGTGCAGATCTTGTCAAAGCAATACTGTTTACCCACCATTTGTATACAGGGGTACAACAGGGCAGTGTGGTCAGGACTACAGGGCAGATATTGTGTCAGGTTAGGTAAGCCCAGTATGTAAATATGGGGTAATTTACAAAGCTTTTAGGAAAAAAAATATTAACCCAATTGTGTTTGAAGCTCAGCCTTTAAATAACTACTACTTTCATATTTGCAGATTTCAAAAGATTTTCGATCAGGGTGCAAACCAAGAGACGATTTTTGAAAACATTGCCAAACCAGTTGCTGAGAGGTAGGATTTCCTATATTTTGTTTGGTGGGTTGGTGGTTTTTCATCTTGTCTTCAATTTTCAGATAATTGTGGTAATGTGCTTCGGCATATCAATTATATACTCATTGCTGCAGGGCATGCAATGATGCTAGTATTAATATCTTCTATTCACATAGCTGTTTGTTTTAGATTTAGATTTAGATTCTGAGCCTTAAAACAAACCAGTGAGGTAAAAGAGCCATTATTACTCCCATTTTAAAGCCTGTATAACTCTCTGAGGATCTGAGAGATTAAGTGACGCCACTCAGGATTGCATGACTAGTGGTAATAGAGCCCTGGGTGGGGTACATCACCATACTGTTAAGTCCAGGGCTCGCTCTTCAATATAGCATTTCCAACATCTGGTTAGAGGGATGAAGGCTGAGGTACAGGTGACACCTGGGAGGGCTACTAATGGTTGACCCAGCTTTACTGCCTTGTAATAACTACTTTTCAAAGCTTGGCCCTTAACTTCTAGGTCCCTTGTGTTTCTGTGTATTCAGATAGTTCCAGGCTACTGACTATTGGAACCAAACTCACATGAGAATACCAAATCAATCAGAATGCCATTTTATTAGTGTATGTTGGCAAAAGTGTCCTTGGGACTAGACACTCAAGCCCTTTTGATAAGCACACTCTCCTCTTATAGGAAATCTGTATGAGAAATTACCACTACTTAAGGTTGCTTTCTCATCCTGATATCAGTTGGATGATTCTAATGACCTCTTATCTCCAAACACATCTATCTTTATGATTAAAATGAGAAATGTTCAGACAGTCCCCAACTTAAGATGGTTCAACTTAGGATTTTTCGACTTTAGGATGGTGTGAAAGTGATGGGCATTCGGTAGAAATCCTATTTCGAACTTTGAATTTTGATCTTTTCCTGGGCTAACGATTTACAGTAGAGTACTCTCTTGTGATGCTGGGCGGAGGCAGTGAGCACAGATTCCAGCCAGCCACATGATCACAAGGGTCAACAACCGATGCACTTACAGCCGTACTGTACCCATATAACCTTCAATACACTATTCAATAAATTAGATGAGGTATTCAATACTTTATTATAAAACAGGCTTTGTGGTGGATGATTTTACCCACCTGTAGGCTAGTGGGAGGTTCAGATCACATTGAAGGTGGACTAGGCTAAGCTGTGATGTTCAGTAAGTTAGGTGTATTAAATGCATTTTCAACTCATGGTGGGTTTCTTGGACAGAGCCCTATCATAAGTGGAGGAAGATCTGTATCTGTTAAATAAAACCGTTTTTCAGTTCCACTAATCAGTATACCCTCTCCCACAGACATTGCTGGAAACTCATAGTCACATTTTGTCTTTCAAACTCTCTTTTCTGAATCCTACTCCAACTAAGCATTTCTCTGTAAAAACAGTCTTCCTTCACAGTGGGTGAAATGCAATCGAATAGGCTTCGGCTGTTTTAGTTATAGTCACAATCCAATAACCTCTTCGGATTAAATTCAGGTCTCCTTGACTGCATGTCACACATCTCTAAAATTCTCTTCCTTTTAGTAATCTTTTGGTTATGTCATTTTTCAGTTAGCTGACCTCATGTGTTTTATTTTGAAACTTCTTAAAATCATTCAGGGAGGGAGCCTTAGTTTCTGTTTCCTGGATGTCTGGTTTTTCCTCCCATTGCTACTGAGCTCTTCCATCTTGAGCCCACTTCCCCCTCCAGCTCTTGCGAGGTCCTCGGCCTGGAATTGTCTTCCGTCAGAAGTCTTCATGGTTGCCCCCTCAGCCTTGCGGTTTTTCTCATATGTTACCTTCTTAGTGAGGTCTTCCTTTATTAACTGCACTTGAAATTGCACTTCCTTTCACCCTTCCCTGTTTTATTTTAGTTTTTTAGCACTCATCCCCATCTGGTACACTGTATAGTTTGGTTGCTTATTAGGGTTTTGGTCTGTCTTCCACTAGAACAAAAGCTCCACAAAGGCTGGGATTTGTTTTGTTCACTGACTTGACAATGACAACCAACCTGATGACGACAAGATTTCAAGAATGACAGGCATTTTTATCCAGGCTGCTCAAGTGTTCTTAGTGAATCGTATCTTTTGTCAGTAGGAGACATTCCTCTTTATCCTTTTTTTTTTTTTTTTAAGAGAGGGAGAGAGAGTGGAGGGAGGGAGAAGGGTAGAGAGAGATGACCTTAAGCAGGTTCCATGCCCAGCATGAGCCCAACTTGGGGCTCTATCCCACGGCCCTGAGATCATGACTTGACCTGAAATTAAGAGTTGGACGCTTAACTGACTGAGCCATCCAGGTACCCCTCTTTGTCCTTTTTAAGACTTTTTTCCTTATATCCCATTTTTTCTGGAACTGTTTTTGCTATTTTTTTTTTTCTGTTAGCTTTTATCTGGTTTATCTTTCTCCATCTCTTAATTCAACTGCCCTGTGATATTTTGTTTTTAAGCATGGCCCAAATAAAATATAGCTGGCTTTTTCCTTTCAGCCACATTCAGAGTCCCTGATCTTTAATTGGGTACTTTGACTTGTTTATATTTATTATGATTATGATAATGATGTTTACAGCTATTCTTCCTCTCTTAATTTGTTTTTTCCATTCACCATACTTTGTTTTTATCCTTTGCTGCTGTTGGTTAGTTTGACTATGCTTGTTGCTGCTGCTGCTTTCCATTTTCTCCCTCAAGGTGTACCTTGTACTTCGACAGCCCCCGTGTAGTTTAAGTTCAGATATTTAAACTCATTTGTATTTTTTCTCACTACCTAAAGTTTCTCCCTCTGTCTCTCACCTTGCACACTTTTACTTCACCTTTCATATCCCTGTCATTTCCAGTGTTGAGACCAACTGATAACTGCATTCTGGATTGTTGTAAATCATTTTTATTAATAGCATTTATTTAAATTTATCTCTGAGTTAATATTTATTACTTTGCTCATCAGTATTCCTTATACTCTTGTCTACTTCTTGGATTCCTTTTTGGGTTTTGCTGCTCATCATCCTTTAATAAATTTTTAGAGAGTTCAAGACTGGGGAACTTCTGGAAGATTTTCATCCCTTTTCACCATTAAATGGAATTTGACTGGGTATAGGATAATCCCAGCTTAAAGATTTCCTTTCTCTCATAACTGTGAAGATACTGCCCCATTGCCCCCTCGCTTGCAGTGTTGCTGAAAAGTTGTCAGTGTCAATCTGGATCTTATTTCTTCATAGAAAATGCCTTTTTTTCCTTTCTGGAAGCTTTTAGGATTTTTTGATTTTGTTCTTTGTTTCATATCAGTGAATCTATTGATAGTGTAGGTATGGCTGTTTTTTCATGTATTCATGTATTCTTGTCTCATTCAGCCACTTCAATCTGAAAACTCTTATATTCAAGCTCAAGGGTCAAGTCATCCCATTGATAATATCTTTAATAATGAACAAAATCATTTCCTTCCCTCCAGCTGTTTATTTACTCTTTTTGGAACTTGTATTTCCAGAACTACCACTTCTCGCCTTCAAATATTATAGCTGTTATTTCCTAGTTTCCATCTCTTTGTCTTTTGGTTCTAAGTTCTGAAAGAATTTGTTAGCTCAGTCTTCTAGCGTTGGTAATTTGCTTTTCAGTTGTGTGCATTCTCTGTCACCTGCCGCTTAAATTTTTAATTTTAGCAGTTTTATGTTTTCACTTCTAGGAGATGGGGAAAAAAGTCTCTTCTTGTTTATTGATGTGATGTCCTCCTTTTTCACTCTGAAGATAATTATTATCTTCTTTTGAATTGGCTTTCTTTTTTCTATATGCTTTTATTTATTTTTTTAATGTTTATGCTCTACTGTTGCTTTCCTGGTGCGGATTTTCCTCAGATAATTGGTGATTTTAAGGAATGCCTGGTATTCCCTGTGAAGATTAGTCTTCAGGACTACATGTCCAGTGGAAATCTAGCCACTCTACACAGGCCCTTTCAAGCTGTTTTGTTGGGTTAACACACTGTAGCTTAATTCTGGTTGCTGTATGCAGTTAAAGCAAAATAAAATTAGTTCTCTTTCTTTCCAAAAGTGTGTAATTCAGGAGTCTTGCTAATTTAGACTCATCTTTTCCTACCTAAGTCAAAGAGTGGTAAGACTGCATGACTACAGAGCTGCATGACCAGTGGTGAGAACTTATAAAGCTTTACATATGTGTCATTGGAGATTAAGTAAAAGACTCTTTGTCGTTAGTTGTTTATTACTGAGTACATCTCCTCTAGGAAGTACTTTGTCATCCCACCTTTTTTGAACTTTTTCTGAAATATATCCTGTGTTGTTTAGCAACATGCAGAAATAGCCTTTTATCATATTAGTGTTGCTCATTGGTTTTGGACTTGTTTTGTATTTATTTATTTTGTATTTATTTATTTTTAAAGATTTTATTTATTTATTTGACAGAGAGACACAGTGAGAGAGGGAATACAAGCAGGGGGAGTGGGAGAGGGAGAAGCAGGCTTCCTGTGGAGCAAGGAGCCCGATGCAGGGTTCCCTGAGCCGAAGGCAGACGCTTAACGACTGAGCCACCCAGGCGCCCCAGGACTCGTTTTTTTATAAAGATAAAGTTTAGTAGGCACACAAATGCACACAAATGTGTATAGTGCATGGTATTGCATCATATGAAAGAGCTTGTAGGGTTTTTTATGAGCTTATTATTGAAGTATAGTTGTCGTACAGTGTTATATTCATTTCAGGTATAAGGAATTTGTGGTTTGATGTGATATTTCATCCAGTGTTCTGCTTCTCAAGCTGGCATGCATCTATCTTGGGAGTATGTAGTGATCTCTCAAGGGATGCTTGAGGCCACAAGCCAAACATGGCACCTCATCCTGGAGTGCAAATTTTACTGAAAAATTGAAGGAGAGAAGGTTGAAGTCTCAACTTTTCTGAGGTCCTATCCCATGCACTTGTAAGTCTGCAGAATCCCAGTTTTTCAGCCAATCTTAGGTTTTCCCTAAAAGCTTGGGGTGTAGGAAATTTACTTTTATGTGCAGTGAGTGCTTTTGGAAAAACGTAGAAATTTAGTGTTTTAGAGGAACATGGTTTGACCAAAATGAGTAGGGTGTACACCATCAGGGGGACTGGGTGTGCCAAAGACAGAGGTCCCCACAGCCGACACTGGACAAGCTAATGCATCTTCAGTGCAACAGGGGCAGCCAGGTGATGACACTATTAGTCACACCGTGAACCAGTTCTTTTTTTTTTTTTTAAAGATTTTATTTATTTATTTCGGAGAGAGAAAAAGAGAGAGAGAGAGCACGAGCATACACAAGCATGAGTGGGGGGAAGGGGCCGAGTGAGAAGCAGGCACCCTGCTGAGCAGGGAGCCCAATGCAGGGCTCCATCCCAGGACCCTGGGATCATGACCTGAGCCGAAGGCAGATGCTCAACTGACTGAGCCACCCAGGTGCCCCCGAACCAGTTCTTTTTAACCTCTGATTTTACCAGTTGAACAATACCAAGTGCAACCTTCGGTTTATGCTGAGAAGAAGATGAAGGGAAAAAGCAAGCTCCAGGGCTACCACGGTAGACTTGGAGAAAGATGTTGTGGAATACTTACACTGTGCTGTGGCTGGGTGGGAGGCCAGGGCTTGGTAGAGGAGATATTCTTATGGGAGGGGCGATCCCACACATCCAGTGGGGCAGGGCCAAGGCTCTGCAGCGCTCTTACCTATGGCTCTAGGAAACAGGCACTACTGATGCTGTTGGTTGCCTAGCTTGTCCAGTCCTGCTGCATAAGCAGAGACAAGGAGACCAGAATGGGGTACAAGAGAAGCCACAATAAGAGTACTTAAAAAAGTAAATTCAGATCTCACTGGCCGGTTTTTCACCTCTACGTACTCGTGCTTCTACCTTGTCTGGCTCAAACAGTGTGGCGGTGGAATGATCTGATTCTGTCCTCAGCCCTGTGAATAACTCACTGTGAGACTCTGGGTCAGACCTGCCACTTCCTAATCAGTTATCCCCTCAGAGAAAGGGAGATGCCAACAAGACCAACTTTATAAGATTGTTTTGAGGATGAAAAGAAAGAGTGCATTCAAATGTGCCATGTGAACTTCAATGCCTTCTTCATTCTAAGGGTTGAAAAAAATTAGACATATGTATTCTTTTTTCCACTTTAAAAATATGCCCAGTAGCTATGGCTTCAGACCAAGATGAAGTAGACACACTTCTCTCTACTCCTCTCACTAAGTACAAGTAAAAACTCTGGGCATTATATATAAAAGAAACATAAGAAAATTCTATAGGATGGGGAGAAGAAGGTAGACTGGCCAGGGGACCCCAGGACCTGAGGAATGACATGGGTTTGGTTTTTTGTTGTTGTTGTTGTCATTGTTTTGCCTCATGTGTCCCAGACTGGATGCTGGAAAAACTGGCAACCCAGAAAGACCAATAGTCTCAGACAAAGTGGCAAGAAAAGTCTGTTCTCTACAGCCAGAGGACTGGGAAAGGGGCAACCTGGTGAGAGAGAAACTTCTAGATACTAGTTGCTTTACTCCATCCAGATACCATGGAAAAATCCCCAGCTGCACCCCAACAGCAAAAGCCTGGCTATCACAGGGCACCGCATTCCCCACTGCCAGGGTGCTATCAGAGGAGTGGGAAGAATTTCATCCCCACTTGGAGATGACAACTTCTCCCTCTCCCCTCCCCCAAGTTGTCATTGGAAGTCACATGGAATCCTGGAGTTCACCACCATCCAGCAGGAACAAGACCTCCCTCACCCTGATGTGGTATCAGTGGGCAGCAGCAAGGTGCCCCTTCCTCTCCTATCTAAGGGAGAGTGTCAGATGAGGCCTAGAAGGGAGCCTGAAATCTCACCCCCACCCACAGGAATGAGCTCCCCCCAAGTGTCAAGACAGATAGGGTGGGGAGCCTGGACCTTCACCCCCACCTGGCAGTAGTGAGGTGGCACCCCGCTTCTCCCACTAGCATGGTGTCAGAGGAGGCATGTTAAAACAAGATTGAACTATGATCTAGAATCTCATAACATAATACCTAAGCTATCCAGGGTACAACTGAAAATCATGCATCAACTATGAAATATCAAGAATCAGGAAAACATCAACTCTCATAAGAAGAAATAATCAACAGATGCCAGTACATAGATGACACAGGTCTGGAATAATCTTAGGATTTTAAGCAGTCATCATAGAACTGCTTCCATGAGCAATTAGGAACATGCTTGAAACAAATGAAAATATTTAAAGTCTCAGCAAAAAAATAGAAGATATAAAGAAGAACCAAATGAGAATTTAGAACTGAAAAGTACAGTGATTTAAATTAAAAAAAAAAAATTGACAGATGGCTCAATAGCAGAAGGGAGAGCTCAGAGTAAAGAATCAATGAATCTGAAGAGGGTAACAATAGAAATCACCCAATATGGACAATAGAAAGAAAATAGGCTGGAAAAAAGTGGAGAGACCCTCAGGGACCCCTGAGAACTATAGCGAAAGATCTAACATTCATGTCATCATAGTCCCCAAGGAGAGGAGAAAGAGAGTGGAGTTGAAAAGTATTCAAAGAAGTAATGGCTGAAAATTCCCCAGTTTTGGTAAAAGGCATAAATCTAGAGCTTTAAGAAACTGAGCAAACCCCAAACAGGATGAACTCACATCCCCTCTAAGACACATCATAGTTAAACTTCAGAACACTAAAGACAAAGAAAAAATCTGAAAGCAGTGAGAGAGATGATACCTTCCCTATAGGAAAAAAGAATAATTTGAATTATAGTGGATTTCTCATCAGAAATCATGAAATCTAGAAGGAAGTAGAATATTCTCAAGTGATGAAAGAAAAGAACTGTCAGCCCAGGATGGTATACCCAGTGTAATTATCTGTCAGGAATAAAGGGGAAATAAAGTTATGTTCAGACAAAGGAAAACCTAAGAGAATTAGGTGCCAGTGTACCTCCCCTAAAAGAAAGGATAAGGGAAGTTCTTGGGAAAAAAAAAAAAAAGGAAATGAAAAAAGAATGAATCTTGGAACATTAGCAAGGAAGAGTGTTTCTCCTCTTGAGTTTAAAAAACCGTGTTTGATGAATCAAAAAATAAAGCGTTGTTTGATGACAATTATGTTGTAAACAAGGGAGGGTGAAGGAACTTACAAGGAAGTAAGGTTTCTACACTTCATTCAAACTGGTAAGATGTCAACATCAGTAGATCTCTGGTGATGGAAGAGTTCTGTATTTTTTTTTTTTTTTTAGATTTAATTCATTTATTTGAGAGAGAGAGTGAGCATGAGCAGGGAGGGAGCAGAGGGAGAGGGAGAAGCAGGCTCCACACTGAGCAGGGAGCCCAACATGGGGCTCAAGCCCAGGACCCTGAGACCATGACCTGAGTTGAAGGCAGACACTTAACTGACTGAGCCACCCAGGCACCCCAAGAGTTCTGTATCTTAATTGCAGTGATTGGTCTTTGAACTTCCACATGTGATAAAATGATACACATATTGTACTGATGTCAGCCTCCTGGTTTTGACAACATACTTGAGTTATGCAAGAAATAACCATTGGGGGAAACTGGGTGAAGGATACACAGAGCTGCTCTGTCCTCTCTTTGCCACTTCCTGAAAATTTATAGCAATTTCAGAATAAAACATTAATATTTCTGGATCTGAAAACTTTAGTGTCATTTGTTCTGTGATGTTCTTCTATTCAGTAAATTTGGTAATCTAAATTATTAGACTAACACTTCTCCCCCATGGGACTCAGTAAAGCTAATTCCATTAGACATTCACCACAACATGCCTGCCAGTAAACACTTTATTTTTCTTAAAGTTGGCTTTTAAGCAGAAAACATTGGTCACTACCAAATTATACAAAAACCCACTGGCTCCCACAGATTTGTTCAACTTCTGGCCACAATTTTACTTCACCAGATGGATTGTTTATAAACATGTACCTGTTGTCGGCTTCACTTCCTGCTCTGCTAAATTTCCTGATAACATGACGTTTCTAGCTTTTGTGGTTTCACTATTCTTAAATGGAAACTTCTAAGTACAGCACTTTTAAAATTTTATCTTCAACTGAAAACATGGCTTTGTGCTTAAAAACCAGAACACATATCAGCTTTTAAAACCCACTGAAATTATATAAGATGTTGACCTAAAGATGCTTAGTAAGGATCATATTGCCATGCCACCCACAGCTAGTGAACTTGGAGGGAGCACGGCAGTCCACCTAACAAGCACAGATTGTATTAAGGATGCACATTTAAAATAATGAAATTTACTATTATAGGTAAACAAATGAGTCTAAATCTGGATGTCTCTTCTTAGGAATGGCCATTCAAGAAATTGCATGCTACCCTCATTTTTGCAATGACAGCTAAGGTAAAGCTATTTGTGATTCACCTGATAAAATACCTCTAAAAATGGTCTGAGAGTTATATGAAGCAGTTTGACTGTGGGGACTCTGACAGACTCTGAGTTCTCTGACAGAGCAGATACATGTGATGAAAATCGCTGGGTCAGTGGTAAAATAAATAGCATGGCTTAAATTAAGAAGACAATGGTGAGACTGACCAGTGGATCAGAGGTGCTTTCTCTTGTGGTGATGTGACTCCTTAGCCAGAAGATACTTGTCTTAGGCTGGCACGCCCCCACTAAAACAGATCCTGAGGCTGGGATTGTGAAGGTAGTGTATTTGGGGGGTGAGCCCAGGAAGCACCAGCCGGGGAGTGGGGAAGTGAGACAGTGAAGGAAAGGAAGCCACTAGGAGGTATGTTAAAAGAGTAAGTTATCACTTTGGGCAACTGGGACTCAATCCCACTGGCGTTGTCTGGGGGACTGTGAAGGGCATGCCTCAGAGTTCCACCCAAGAGGCAAAGAAGCTCCTCTGTATTCAACCACATCTGTCCATTATTGGCTGGGGGCTGCTTCCAGGGTGTTAACACTGTGGCACTTCTAGCCTCACCTGTACGTGGATGAAACAAGCCTCTTAGTCACGCTAAGTGTGTGGGCAGAGAGCAACAGCCTCTTGCAGTGAGAAGCCATTTGTGTGAATGGGAGCAGCAAGTCTTGAGTAGATAGGGGTGGGAGCACTGCTAACTTCTGCAACGGGACACCCACATTTCTGCTGATTGTCTCCGGAAAACATCAGAGCTTCTCTCCTCAGCAATGACCCTGACAGGAAACAGATCAAAACAAAATCCAAAAGGAAAATGAAACCCGATGTGATTTGTAACTACATTTTATGTAAGACTGGGTTCTTAAAACATTGTGGTACCAGAATGAAGAGAAATTATCCACATGTTTTCTTCCCAAATTTTGAAGTTCACATACTCAGTATCATTTTGTCCATTAATCCTTGAGGATAGTAGAGCAGTTCCCTTGTCCACAGGTGATTAAGAACATTCTTTTTTATATGTGCTGTTCCTCAAACACAGCAAATGTGGGTTCCCAGCTCAGGGCCTTTGCATTTGCCATCCCCTCTTCCTGGAACTCTCTCTTGCTCCTGGCTTATACCTCCTTGTCCTGCAGGTCTCTGCTCCTGTGTCTTCTCAGTGACCTTCCCTGACCACCCCACATATGAAAACAGCCCCCATCCCACACTTATCCTTACCATGCTCGATTTTTCTTTGTAGCATGTATCACCAACTAACATACTCTACGCAGTGTTTACTTGTTAAATTTGTTTATTGCCTGCCTCTGCCCACTCAAATGTAAGCTTCATGAAAGCACGGACTCTTCATCTGTGTTCACTGCTGTAACCTCAGCTCCTAGGACAGCATCAGGTATATATTAGATATTCAATGAATAACTGTTGAGTGAGAGGATCAGTATATAGAGGATTATCCTTTGGGGGCTACAGCTTTCCTTTTCTTGCTGAATGTATAGTGATGTGCTCTTTTTCCTATAAAAGGAGTTTTTACTTTTGCTTCCTTCCTGAGGTATTTTTTTGGAAAGAGGCCTTTCCAGTGAATCTAAGCATGACAGCTGCTTTTTTGTCTAGTCTGGTGGGTTTCAAAGTGGTCACCTCGGAACTTGTGAGGCATGCAGATTCCTCGGCCTCACCCAGACCTGCTGAATCAGAGCAGTCTCTTCTAACAAGGCCTCTACATGTTTCTGGTACACTAAACTTAAAGTTGGAGATTGTATGATCTAGACAGGCAGCTTTACAGAGGGTATTCCTGGTATTTGTCTTGAGTGGTATCTTTCCCAGAGATCTGAGATATACTCTGAACAACTTTACACTTCTGAAAATTTGGTGTGTGTTTATAATTTCATGCCACTTCTTTCTAAAATGAGTGGAAATACCTCATCTTAATGCCAGGGAAGGCTTCCTGGATGTGAGCCCCATGTGCAGGGCCCCCTGTGCAGAAGGGCACCTGTCTTGGTTTAATACTCTGTTGTTAATGTTTATAGGACAATTAAAAAGTAACAGAGAAATCAGAAACTATTTGGCTAAGGTAATCAGTTATGATTAGTTTTCAAGAATTTGAACACTTTCTCTAAAGAAATAGGTGAGGGAGATTGTGTAACATGTTAAGACTGTGGACTTTGGAGCCATAAAAGTATGGTTCAGCTCCCACCTTTAATACTTGATAGCTCTGTGGCTTTGAGCAAATTACTCATTCCATGTCTCAGTTTTTTATCTGTAGGTGGGGAAAATGGCACCATTATAGCTACTTCATTTGCCCTGAGGATCAGATGAACTGGACACAAAAAACACATGCCCCAGTACACAGTGTGTGCTCAGGAAGTGTTAACTATCACCCATTTTTGGCTCCTCACCAGTATTTTTCTAGACTAAGATTTTTCATTCCAATTCAGGGTTTTACCAAGTTATGAATGCTTTTCTTTATAGATTCCCCCTCCCACCCCACTGCCTGATGCTTGTTAGATTTGGTTTCTCCTGAGGCACAAATCTGCAATTTTATCAGAAATCTTTGCTTCAGGACATGAGGATGCAGTCCCAGATGATCCAGAGATATTTCCACTTATCATTATTCACCTTCTTATCCTCCAAATGGATGATATACAAAGAAAGCAAATGGAATGCAAAGCCTTCTGGAAAATCCTACACAAATGTGTAGTGATTGATTACAACTGGCAAGGTTTTTACTATAGTTATTTGAATTTACAATTGACTGGCAAAAAGCACAACCATAGTTAAAATATGTTGTTTAAATTGTTGGGATAAATACAGCAGTAAATTTATTTAGTGTGCGATCTAAATGTCTTCTTTTGAAAGTTGTTTTACTTAAGCAGAATTTCTGTCATTCTCAGTGAATTTGGCCATTACTATGCCTGGCCAGGTGTTTTGGTCAGATTTTTAATGCATTTCTGGCTAAATAACATGAACAGACTTACTCATTGTTATTTGATAACAGCCAGAATACATTTGATTTTATGCGGAGCTTTGCCAACCTTATAGCACTTGCACACGTATTATCTCACTTAGTTTTTACAACAACCCCATGGGTAGACAGGTATTATTTTTACCCTTTTAGATGAGAAAACTGGGGCTCTGAGCATTAAATTGACTTCTGCAAGGTCACACAGTAGTTAGGTTTTGGAGCTGAGACTAGAAAGGTCTTTCTTTCATAGTCCTTTGATCCTCAGGTTGCTCTATCACACAGCTGTGTTTATGTATTTCATTACATTTCACTGAGATTACCCTTGCTAAATTCACCAATGAGGTTGGTGTCACCAAATCAGTGGGCAGCTTTCAGTCCTCATCCTGTGACTTTCAGGAGCATTCAGCAGTGTTAATTCTTTATTCCTGGCCATTATAAACAGGCACAACTGAGGTGTTGGCTTTGTCTTGGTCAGTGTTTGGGGTGGGGGCTGGACAGGTATGGGAAGGGAAATGCAACTTCTCTTTTACTTCCCACCTCCTGGATTTGTTCTTCCTGTGCTCTAGAATTCATGATCTCTGTGGTCCTGTAATCACTGTGCCCTTTTCCCACACTCTGTCAAACGTTCATGTCCTCCAGATGATGTTTCTTCCTTTTGTCCATAAGATGTCTTCATTCAGTGTGGCTGTTCTCTGAGGAAAACAATTAGACTGGATAAATTAACCAGTATTCATCACTCAGTCAGCTAACATTTATGGAGCGCTAGCTACATATCAGGCACTGCAAGTAGGTCTTAACTTTCTTGGAGGAATTTTTGTTATACAAAAATATCCTTGTTTACCAAAGTCAGGCCAGCACTGATAGCATCTCAGGCATGATGATACACTGAAATGGGAGCTCTTAAGCTGTGTGTTGGAAGACATTTTGAGCAAGCTTTCAGTTATGTCATATGTCAATCCTCACAGGTTCTGATAAGGGGAAAACTGTCCCACCCATAATTTCCAGCAGGGTGGTTGTGACCCTGTGACATGGTCCCTGGCAGCCATGGCCAATGGGACCAGAACAAGGAATCTGAGTCAAGGGCAGCCATGCAAAGGCTGCCCATGACTTAGGAGGCAGATCCCGGGCTGAAAGTGTTACCTAAATAGAAATGGGCTGGGGCCGGTTGAGTGTCACTCTTGGCAGAATGAACCGGGCAAATCTGGATCAAGAAGACCTCTGGAGCAGGAGCCCGAGGTGGGAGAGGGTGGGTAGAGAATGAGAGTCTGGAGGGGTCACCATGGACTACAGGTGGTGACAGTTAGGAATTGTCATAGCTTCTGCTAGTTCATAACTGATACACAAGGGGAAGGTCCTAAGTGTGCAAGAAGCCTGAGGAAGATCCCTGTTTCTGCATGTCCTCACACTCTTGCAGTTGTCTTGCTTCCCTTGGTTTTTGTTATTCTGACCAAATGCTTGTCATTAAAATTAAGGTCGCGTTTTATGAGTAGACTTGATCTACTTTGTTTATACCTAACGTTGTCCTCGATAAAGATTTAGAAATTACTTTTCCCCCCAGTTTTGTTGAGATGTGACTGACAAAATTAGAAGTGTATGTATTTAGATTGTACAACATAGTGTTTTTTAAAAAAATTACTTTTTGAATATACTGAATGTTCAAAAGCAAACTGATGGTTGTATAAGTCATGTTTAGTGCTTAAATCTGAGCAGTTGGAGGCCAGTTCTCTGGTGTGAAATGCAAAACCTGTATTCTTCACTAGTAACTGCATGTGAAATGTATCATGTCATTTCTATGCTCAAAACCCTTCAGTGGCTCCCTGTTTCATTCCAAGTAAAAGCTCAGCTCTTTATGATGGCCTAGACCCAGCTCCTGCTTCATGGACGTTGGCTTTGCAGCCACTCAGAGCCCTACACTGAAAAGGGCCCCATGCTTGGTTTAGTCCTCTGCTGTTGCCACCTTGAAATTCCTAAAATGTTTACATTGGAATTTGCATTTTGTAAGTGGAGTCCAGTGGGACAGAGGAGCATTTTCCCAAGGAGCGGAGATGCCCTGGAGCAGCTGACCGCACATGTGCTTGTGGTCCAGCTAGCAGCTGGTACACACACAGGCTGGGGCATGGCAGGCAGTGCCCACCCAGTATCATTGATCCAGCTGTACACTTCGGAGCAGTCCTGGGTGCCGTGGGACCCTGAGGGGGTGGGCATGCTGGGACATGGACCTAGATAGGGAGTGTGACCACTATAACATCAGCAGAAGGGCATTGCAGCCATGCAAGACAGTGGGGGCTTAGGACCCGAAAGGTGGTGAACATAAAAAAGTAAAAAAATTTAAAAAGCGGGGGTTTCCTAAGGGGGCAACAGCAGGACAGTCACAGGAGGCTGGTTACCCTGTGTGTCCCCAGAGATAGTCCCAACGGTGTGTGATATTTAAGTCTCCGGCCTGTGCACTGGAACAGAGCTGCTATTTGCTCAGGGTGCAAACTTGATCAGTAAGCTATGACAAAATAAAAGCGGACATATGAGCGTTGCAATAAAGTATATCAGAGAGTTAGAATTCCTCAGAGGTTAGAATTTTCTGTTTTGAAAATGTTGCAGGGAAAGCACATGTCCTCAGGCTTAGAAGCAGAAATTAAATTTAAGATCATTCAACAGAAAAGGACACTATTTGCATATGAAGCTTCAAATGAACCAATGAATGGAGGAAATAATTTTAAAATTAAAGTTTTCCTTATAATCATAGACCTAGCAATAAAACACATAAATAGGTGTCTTGGATTCTGCACAAATTACGGAGCCACTTCCAGTTTCTTGTTCTACCTCCACGAATGACAGGAGATGTCAGAGTAAATATTAAAATGCATTGGGTATATCTGCATTTAAAATTACATTCAGGGGCAGTCATTAAGCGTCTGCCTTCAGCTCAGGTCATGATACCAGGGTCCTGGGATCGAGCCCTGCATCGGGCTCCCTGCTCCATGGAAGGCCTGTTTCTCCCTCTCCTGCTTGTGTTCCCTCTCTCGTCTCTCTCTCTCTGTCAAATAAATAAATAAAATCTTTAAAAAAAATGAAATAAAAATAAAATTACATTCAAACTTACACGAAACTGACTTGTATGAAGAGTTCGATCTTTTTAGAGAAATTATTTTGTGAGATTTGTCAGCTTAGATGTACTAAAATTTATATTTTGAAGTAATTTATAAGAAATTTATTTCAGTGTTGTCGTAGCCTATAAAATACTTGTAATAGCTCCAGTAACAGTTGGATCAGCAGAAAGACCTTTTTCAAAAGTAAAAAGTTGCTAAGAGAATAGATCCAAAAAGTTCTCATCACAAGAAAAACAATTTTTGAAAAAAGAACTATTTATGATCTTGCATTTGCTGACAGCTTTCAATTATATCAATTGAAAATGATATGAAAGATATAGATTTTGATGATCTAATAAGTGAATATGTAGTGAAAGCAAGCCAGGAAAATTATATGATCAATCAAGACATATTAATTAAATATTATTATATAAATTATATAGATACTATATGTAAACATTAAATAATAGTAAAGTTTTATATGTATAAAATTATAATGCAAATTTATTTGCCACTTGAAAGTTTATCATTACTCAGTGTAATACCAATATGCTTTGAATTAGAAGTAATCCCTATATCATAAATACTAAAATATTTTTAAGGAAAAAAGCTATGTATTTTTTCTTAAAAATCATATGTATTTTCTTTTTTTTTTTAAGATTTTATTTATTTATTTGACAGAAAGAGACACAGCGAGAGAGGGAACACAAGCAGGGGGAGTGGGAGAGGGAGAAGAAGCAGGCTTCCGCAGAGCAGGGAGCCCGATGTGGGGCTCGATCCCAGGACCCTGGGATCATGACCTGAGCCGAAGGCAGACGCTTAACGACTGAGCCACCCAGGCGCCCCAAAAATCATATGTATTTTCATTGTGCACTGGGCCTTGCAAATAATGCAATTAGCTCTACTAATAAGGTCCTCCAATCCAAGATCTGCTTCCCCTTTGTAAACAAAGGGACACTTACCTTAAAGCTTTTTTCTTTTTTTCTCTTATATTCTCCCCTTTGCTCACTCACTATGCTTCAGGTTTTAACATTTGGGAAATCTTCAGCCTTAGGTAGGGCTTTTGCCTTGGCTGTTTTTTTTCTGCCTGTAATGTTCTTCCCCCAGATACCCATATAGCTTACACTGTCACCTCTTTAAAGTTTTTGCTCAAATGTCACCTTCTTAATGAGGCACACCCTGATGACCCTAGTTAAAACTGCATCCTATCCCTCTCCCCAACTACTAGGGACTCTCGTATCTTACTCTGCATTTTTCTTTTCTTTTTTTTAATTTTATTATGTTATGTTAATCACCATACATTACATCATTAGTTTTTGATGTAGTGTTCCATGATTCATTGTTTGCGTATAACACCCAGTGCTCCACGCAGAACGTGCCCTCTTTTAATACCCATCACCAGGCTAACCCAGTGCCTACCCCCTCCCCTCTAGAACCCTCAGTTCGTTTCTCAGAGTCCATAGTCTCTCATGGTTCCTCTCTCCCTCCAATTTCCCCTCCTTCATTTTTCCCTTCCTACTATCTTTTTTTTTTTAACATATAATGTATTATTTGTTTCAGAGGTACAGGTCTGTGATTCATCAGTTGTACACAATTCACAGCGCTCACCATAGCACATACCCTCTCCAGTGTCTATCACCCAGCCACCACATCCTTCCCACCCCCCACCACTCCAAAAAAAAACGAAATATTTTTTTCTATAGAACTTACACCTTTTGACCTATATAATTGCTTATGTATTATGTCTGTTGTACATTATCTGTCTGCTCTGCTAGAATATCAGAATTAGAATGTAGGATTTCTGTTCTGTTTGCTGATGACTCCCAAGCACCAATAATGCTAGAAACCCAGTGAATATTTGTGGAATGAATGAAGTCTAAAACTGTCAGATAAACGTGCAGTCGCTCTGCAAGCCAAAATTATTCACATAACTGCAGTGTGTTTTTCTTTGTTGTACAATAGGCAAATTAGATTCTTGATTCCTCAAATTGTTTACAGCTAATGCTTTTGTATTTCCATCTATTTTAATTAATGAAAATTCCTATTATAGGACCATATACTCAATGCATGCTAATTAAATCGTGCTGTTCATATAATTGTAGCCGTAAAAGGCTTTCAGAACACTAAAAACATTGTTATAAAAGCTTAAGCAGTTGAAATAAAAGAAAACCCCAGTGGCTGAATTCTTTATTTGCTTATTAAGAATATTTATCTCCTATGAGACCCTGTTTAGCCTCAATCTAAATGATAATAGAAGTACAGTATGTTTTCACTTAGGAGTGTCTGTATTTTCATTCTTAATTTAGGTGAATAGGCAATTGTGTCAGGAATTATTCTTCTTCAGAGATAAAATACTCTTCATCCACAGCTCTGCAGAAATTCATTTACTAGCTTGTGTTCACTCGTAAGCACTAGGATCTTTGAAAATCAATATTCCTTTTACTTCTGATTTAATTTTGGCTTATGAGAACACCAATTTTTTTTTCTCACTGAGACAAAATCAGGATTGTTATTAAACTAGGAAGCATCCTTTTTTTTTTTTAATAACAAGCTTGTGCTGCATGCTGCTTTTTAAAAAATGGAATTGCTTCTTTATTGGGAGAAATAAAGTTGCTGTGCTATCTGTATGTTTCTGGGAGAGGGAGTATTTATATTAGGACAATAAAATTTGAATTTTCAAGTAAGCCACTAGAATAATGAAACACTTAAGTAACATATCAAAACTATTTTCTAAATGTTGATATGACATAAAAACTTGATTAGCTTCTTTAAATATAATTACAAGGTTGAAAATCATGATGGTAGTTTCATGTCTGTATTAGATGAAGGCATGGCTCCAAAGATTTCTCAATTTCCATGTGATATTCATAATATTATGTAAATAGTATTAAGAATATTAAGAATAAGAATTAAAATTCTATGGTATTAAGAAGATCCTAAGATGGATACTACAGAGTTGTTGATTCTATAGTTTCCCGATCTATGTTTATCTTTAATATCATTGAACCATGGAAAAATGATCAGTGTAATGTTAGTCTCCAGAACTTTATCAATGACAAGACATAGAAACCTACCTCAAATCCTAGAGAAAGGAATTTACTGGCTTATGTTACTGGGAAGTTGAGAAGTGTGTTGACTCCAGATTGTTTCCTCCATGTGGTTGGCAGCTCCGATTTATAGGCTTGTAGAACCCCGACCCTCAAAACAGGACATTTACCTTTCTTACTAGCTTCAGTAGAATGATCATGTGAGGTTCTAGATTTGCATGGCCATCCCCAAACAAATCACTATCACTAGAGGATGGGTCTTGACCTAGATCTCCCCAACCTGATGGCTAGCCCTACCCAATACCACTTGGAGGTGGGAAGAGTTTCTGCTGAAGGACAGGATATTGGCAATGCCAGAAGAAAGTGGCATAAGAAGACAAGCTGGACAGATCAGTCTCTGCCTTGTATATATAGGCAAAGTAAACAAAACCAAATAAATGTGAAGATACCTATAAGATACTTAAGGCTTGAGGACATTCAAGGGTGACTATAGAAAATGAAGACCAAGAGCAGGGCTTATTCACATTTTGGCTGTGTCCTTCTGTGGTATCAAACGATTAGCTCATTTGTCTAATAACAGGAAGTTTACATATGTCTGTATGTTTGGGGCTGATTGTAGTTATACTAGATAAAGAAGAACTAACATGCATATTAGGTTTCTACTAGGTGTTAGGCTATAAACACTTCCAGTATTTTACACACATAGGCATACATTCTGGTTGAATCAATGAGGCACATCGATTCATCTGTGAGTAACAGAAAAACTTAATAGTGGCTTAAAGTTACGAGTATTTATAATTTCACATAAAAGAAACCTGGATGTAGGCAATCCAAGGCTATATTGGCAGCATCATGACCACCAGGGACCCAGGCACCCTCTCTCATGTCCCACCAACCTTGTTTTATGCCACCTCATGGCACAAGATGGCTGCTTGAACTCCAGCACAAAGATGTTCCTTGTAGGCAGCAGGAAGGAGAGAGGAGAAGGTTGCAGCTGATCCTTTTTTTCCCTTATTTTAAATTTTTATTGTTATGTTAATCACCATACATTACATCATTAGTTTTGGATGTAGTGTTCCATGATTCATTATTTGTGCATAACACCCAGTGCTCCACACAGAATGTGCCCTCTTTAATACCCATCACCAGGCCAACCTATCCCCCCATCCCCCTCCCCTCTAGAACCCTCAGTTTGTTTTTCACAGTCCCTCATCTCATGGTTCATCTCCCCCTCTGATTTACTCCCCTTCATTCTTCCCCTCCTGCTATCTTCTTCTTTTTTTTTTTCTTAACATATGTTGCATTATTTGTTTCAGAAGTACAGATCTGTGATTCAACAGTCTTGCACAATTCACAGTGCTCACCATAGCACATACCCTCCCCAATGTCTGTCACCCAGCCACCCCGTCCCTCCCACCCCCCACCACTCCAGCAACACTCAGTTTGTTTCCTGAGATTAAGAATTCCTCATATCAGTGAGGTCATATGATACATGTCTTTCTCTGATTGACTTATTTCACTCAGCATAACACCCTCCAGTTCCATCCACGTCGTTGCAAATGGCAAGATCTCATTCCTTTGGCTGCATAATATTCCATTGTGTATATATACCACATCTTCTTTATCCATTCATCTGTTGATGGACATCGTGGCTCTTTCCACAGTTTGGCTATTGTGGACATTGCTGCTATAAACATTGGGGTGCACATACCCCTTCAGATCCCTACATTTGTATCTTTGTGGTAAATACCCAGTAGTGCAATTGCTGGGCAGCTGATCCTTTTTAAAGAGAATTATTGGCAGTCCCACACAGCATTTCCACTTGGGTCTCATTAGCCTTAACTTAGTCACATGACCACACCACACAGCAAGTGAGGAGGGAAATGTAATTCCTAAAGCTGGCCATGTGCCCAGCTAAAATCTGGGGTTTGGCTACTAAGGAAGAAGGGGGACGGATGACCACTGGGAGGCAACCGGGAGTCTCTGCCTCACACTTTATCTCCTAAGATGTACAGCAGACATTGCTTATGGAGCTGGAAGACCACATGATCCAATTTAGGAAAAGTCTTACTATCTCTGGATTTGTGCTAGTTTGGTACCCTTAAGAGCTCCCTTCCTTGTCTTACATAAAGCTCCAGACATGCTGTAACGAGGCTTCTGGTGGATCTTCACAGAGTCCTGGTACATACTGACTTTCCAGGGGCCTCTGTTCATGTGGACTTGGGCAGTGTGGCTCTGCACTAAGACCTCATGTGACCACTGCTTTCTCAGATGCCATCTGTTATTACCACCATTCTTCCCTAAATGAATTGGTGGATGAGAGTTTATGATAGTCCTCTTGCTGCTGAGAGGCTACCTCATTTCTGTCCTAACTAGCTGGTGCATTGTTGTGTCCCTTTTAAAAGTGAGGCTTCTATATATTAAGTACAGCACACTCTTCTCTCATGAAAAGAAATTATTGAGTATAACTCTTCTGTTTCACCTCACATATTGCAAATCCTTAAAGGAACAGTAAGAGTACAATAGGGTTATATGTTAAGTAGCCTCGAGTAAATTTATTAAAGTGTGGGTATGGTAAAAATATTTCCCCTTAGAGATTACTTGACAAAATAATGAACAGAGGTTCAGAAATATCTCAGTGATATAACCATCATTCTTCTTTGTTAGACATATAAAAACACATTAACATATTTTATTTGAACTGTAAACATGTTCAAATGTGGTTAAGTCATATATCACAATTTTATATTGAAAAAGTTATGTGGCAATTTACCTGATGTTTTCAACCTCTCTAAGATTAGAAGTACAGATGAGAAAGCAAGTGTGAAACCTCCTCTATAAAATTCTTGTAGAGCATAATTCTGAGTGACCTATTCCAGTGACCTGACACTAAGCCAGAGTGCAGCGTTGTCTTCTTATGGCCATCATGTTATAAAAAGAATGACAACGGTTACTTTGGGTAAATTAGGTGGTTTCAAAAAGAATCGAGCATTAGAAAGACTCATTTTCCTTAGTTTTAAGTTTGAGTTTCTCTTAACTAAATTTACCACATAGGCCTTTGTCTCCAGTTCAGTCAGCCTCTTGCAGAAGCTTGTCTCCCAATTCACATCCAGCTAGGGTTGCCAGATTTAGCGAATGAAAATACAGCCCGCCCCATTAAACTTAAATTTCAGATAAGCAACTAATAAAGTTTTATTATAGATATGTCTCAAATGGGGGCGCCTGGGTGGCTCAGTCGTTAAGCATCTGCCATCGGCACAGGTCATGATCCCAGGGTCCTGGGATCAAGCCCCGCATCAGGCTCCCTGCTCAGCGGGAAGCCTGCTTCTCCCTCTCCCACTCCCCCTGCTTGTGTTCCCTCTCTCTCTGTCTCTCTCTCTGTCAAATAAATAAATAAAATCCTTAAAAAAAAGATATGTCTCAAATGTTGCATGGGTCATACTTACACTAAAAATTTAATTCATTGTTTATCTGAAATTCAAATCTAACAGGGTGTCCTCTATTTGAACTGGAAACCCTACTTCCAGACCTTACTGCTGTGATATTGTCATGTATTTTCTTCGTTGGAGTTCACATCTCCTTCAGTGGCCTGACCTATGCTGACAACCTTCTGCCCCTACATCTTCTGCCTGTGGCCACTTCCACCTGAATGGCATTCTCTTCTCCCTTTGTTGTTCTATCAGCTTAAGGCAGTCACTCACCCATCCGCCCTTCCTCCTTATCCCTCTCCCAAATGGCATGGCAGTGTCTGTGCTTAACACCTCCAGGTTATTTGAGTCACCTATACCCTCATACTCCATATTTAGTCAATCAGTCCCGTCCATTCTTCCTTCACAGTCCGTTTTTCCCTCCCTTCCTCCTGGTCTTTCCCTCCACTTCTCTCTCTCTCTTTCCTATTGCCCTGGTCTGTCCGTTCCCCACACTGCCTGCAGTTTAGGTCCTTGCCTGCAGTGGTCCCTGTCCACCTGCTTTTCTAGCTGGCCTCCAGCTCTAAGATCTCCCTACCCCCGGTCACTCTGAAGTTGGGGTTCCAATTCTAAACTATTGCACTGATTTTATTCCTTCCCAGCTAAAAAGCTTCAGTGACTTGCTGTGGTCCACAGAACGAAGCTTAAGCCCCTTATTTGAGGCCTCCCATGTAAGACTTTCCAGGATTGACTTCTGCTGATTTCTTTAGTCTTGGTTGCATCAGTACCTTAGATCAGTGTTTATCCTACACTTAGATTCACTTGCTTTTTCACTGTAATATAATATTGGAAACCCCCGTAGAGATGTTTCAAATTATGTAATCATTGGCATATAGATTATTTAAAAAATTTTTTTTAAAGATCTATTTATTTGTCCGAGAGAGAGAGAGCATAAGCAGGGGGAATGGAAGGCAGAGGGAGAAGCAGGCTCCCCATTGAGCAGAGAGCCCGATACGGGCTTGATTGCAGGACCCCAGGGTCCTGACCTGAGCCAACAGTGGATGCTTAACCAACCGAGTCATCCAGGTGTCCCAGGCATATAGATTAAAAGGAAGTAGTATCTTAGTTTTTATATCATTGTATTAGTGAATGTTACCTTATAAAGTTTATTCCTAATAAAAATTTAATACTATCCTAATTGTGTAAATACAAACAAATGTTTTGACTTTTCCTCATTTACCAAATGACACATCCTTTCTTGTGGTTTGAATTAATTAGATAGGAAAAATGTGATTTACTAACATTTAAAATGGCACCTTGCATTCTGTTTGGCTTTGTGACCAGACGCATATGGAAATGTGTGTTATTAAACTATGTAACAGCAGCATTTCATGACCTGATGTTTAATTCTTCACATTTTGCTCTTAAAAATAAGCTTTTTCATAATTTGAAAAATTTCATACCTTGTTTACAGTATATTTCTCAGTGATAAGGTAAGAAAGTAGGTATCAGGTTGCCATTTCCAAGTATTTTCTACAGGGCATATACTTCAGAATTAGATAGTCTTTATTCATGGTAAATAAAAAGCCCAACTATATAGTCATCTGCTTTCTCCTCATGACTCTGTTTGCCCAGTTGTAGGAGCCCTGGGCTCTGGAGAATATGTCTCAGACATGGGTTTGGCTTGGTTATAAGACTGTCACAGCTTCTTGTGAGGTGATCTGAGAAAGTCTACAACTAGTTCCCATGACATTTCTTTTCTCATTCTTTCTCCTGAGTCATAATAAGTTGAGTAAATAATGAGTTTCTGGTCCCTGGTCTATATCAAAATGAAAATAAGGTTGTATTAATCTTGAACTGTAGTCTAGCTGAGTTAATCTCAAGATTGCTACTGATCCGTATGCTGTAATGAATTACAGTTAATGGGTATTTGTAGAAGTGAAGAAGCTTACAATCATCAGATAGTTTCAGTACATAGACGTGCTTGAGCCGGATCTCTTCTTTTGCCCCTCCAGATCTGTCTTGCCTTTTCTACCTGGTCTCGCCCCATTGTTGGGTCTGTGGGGGGCTCATCAACCTCCTTCCTGCCCTCCAGCTTCTGAGTGGTTTCAGCCAATGGAAAGGCCCAGGAGGCCATCAGAGGGGAAGGGACAGTGAGGCCAAACACTTTTTCTTCCTGCTTTCTCCTCTGCAAGCTCACCTTGGATTGGCTGTTCTCTTCAGATGAAGATCAATTACTTCTCAAGGCAGCCTATCTCTATAACTGTCTCTCCTTCTGGGTTCCAGAATCTTTCTTTCCTCTTGTACTTGAAGGCCTAGAGGTGATGTCAGATCCGCCACTACCAGCCCTGGATTTCAGCACTCTTCCCTGTGTCCCACAGTTTTGTAAACAGTCCCTCAGTGAATGGAGTGTACCATCGATTTCCTGTTGGGATCTCACTGATACAGTACCTTACATGGTGTAACTAATTTAATCCCTTTATCTGGACTATGAAATAAGCACAAACAGTATCCTTATTCCAGAGGAAGGGAGAGTGAAGCACAGAAACACTAAATGATCTGCAAAGATCGCAGGGTTAATATGTGACAGAGCCAGGATTAAAGCCTGGCTCCAGGCTATACCATCTTAACCACTACCCTATACCCAGGTATGATAATATGAACAATAGTGATTTCATCATTGTTTTGGGAATGTTCACAATAACAAGATATATTAATATTACTTATGTTGATGACACGTATGGATTGATCAAATTATTGCCAGTGCTCTCTCTCCACCTAGAACTTTCATTTGAATACTTCAAAAGAGTGACTTTTTTTTTCTGAGTTACCCAGGAAAGATTGAAAGAATGATATTCTTTGATGTTAAGAAATAAGAAGTTCAAATTTCACTTATTATCCTCAGCCCTATTTGAAAAAATTCTTTGCCCACAACTAAGTATTCTTTTTTTAAAATATGAACTCATCAAAGGCTCAAATTTAGCTTCTTTCTCTTCTTAAGAGCCTGACATTAGGAGTTAGTATTCATTTCTCACAATGACCTAGTTTTTTTACATAATTTTGGTCCTGTCAGTTCGTTCCCAGAGCTGACGTAGCCATCATTCTGTTGTCTGCTTTGTGTTGGGTATGTGTCTTCTTATGCCCTGCCCCCCACAGTCCCCACACATTATTCATTGTTCATTGTCCTCCATCTTCTTCTGTGGTGGAACCTGTCACATTTTTCGTCCCCTTGGCCTTGTGTTGTGGTGCCGCTATTGAATGCAGCTGCGCTATGTTGATTCTGGACTCTAGGTACCCTCAGTTGCTACACTATGCTGCTCCTGGACTGACTTATTTGGCAGTTAACATTTTTTCCAACACAGCAGCTTCCTAAAGTGTAGCTTCGTTTCTTCATGCTAAAATAGTGAGAATAAAGAAACAGCTCTCTTGCAGTCCCTTTGGGATCCTTGGATCATTAAAACTTCACAGGATGATCGCCTATAATTACAGCGGTCTCAGGTATATGCAAACTTGAAAATGCAGTTGGTGTTTAGCAGCTCAAAGAAGAAAAACATACATTTGTGATTCAGGTATTCTTGTTAAAAATAGTGCATTTGAATGAGTGGCTGTTTATGTTTGGATTTTGGGTGGTTATTCCGTAGCAAAGGTCCTGTTCCTGACAAATTTGCTTCCCAGTCATTTTTTCTAACGTGGGCGGTTGGGTCATGGGAGAAGGCCAGAGTTTCTTGGCAGTTCTCTCTTCTTGTTGCCTGGAACCCCATTATTACCACGGGCTTCAACTGCCAAACTCGGGAATTTGATCAGAAATTCAAATCTGTGAGCACAAGCAATCGTTTATATTCTCTCAAGCTACTTACCTTGGTGTTGTATTTAAGATTTCTTCTGAAACAAACTGGAGCTTTAAGGCTGTAAGAGAAAGCTGATTATTGCAAAGTTTCCATTTCATCATGGGATTGGTGTAGATAGCATCTTTTTGGTCAAATGTTTTTGCATGAAGAAGGTATATGTTTTTTTAAAAATTTTTATTTAAATTCAATTTATTTAACATATAGTGTATTATTAGTTTCAGGGGTAGAATTTAGTGATTCATCAGTTGCATATAATGCCCAGTGCTCATTACATCAAGTGTCCTCCTTAATGCCCATCACCCAGTTACCCCATCCTCCCACCCACCTCCCCTCCCGCAACCCTCAGTTTGTTGCCTATAGTCAGGAGTCTCTTATGGTATATCTTAAGTGAATTTTCAAAGATTTGCTCAAATAGGGAAATTCTGGGGCAAATTTCCAGAAAAAAAGATCAATGTGGTGGTATCTTTCCTTAAAAAAAAAAATTACCATTTTATGTACATTTGAGTTCTAGACATATCTACTAAGCTAAACACCTTACCAAATATGATTTACTCCATTGTCCTGGCAAAGACTTAAGAAGAAAGTCCCATGTTGAGCTATTTTGTTTATTTTCATCAAAAGTCTCTTTCATCTGCCATCCAAATGAGGGATATTTAAATTCAGCAATGTTTTAAAATCCAACCCTCATTCTAAAATAATAAAATTTCAAAAAACTAGTCATTAAAATCAATTAAAATAAAAACAAACTTATGCCGCAGAGTTTTGCCTTGTATTCATTATAAAGGTTGATATCTGTGAGTTTAATTAGCAACAGAGGAAGAGTAAGTCCAGAGATTGCCCAAATGGAGGAGAAGAAAAGGAGTGGAAGTTTTTCTAGGGGTCTGGAAAGTTGAAGGGGCCGTAGCCATTCAGTCAGTACAACTGTCGTCAGTTTGACCCATTTACTACTCTTGAGCCCCATCTGGGGTTGGATCCATGGCGATCCAAGAAATGCCACTTACCTTTCCATCTCTTTTCCCACCATATACTCAGCAAAACCCCTTGTCTCATTAAACCTGATTATCCACCTATGCCATGCCTACACTTAGGCCTCTGATATTGCTACAGAAAAACATTGCATTGATTGGTCTTAACCATAAACTCATGCCCACACACCTCAAGTAGGCACTCAGGGTACATGAGAGTCCTAACACACTTTCCTGGTGTACTTGCTTCCTCACTCTTGGAGATGACACTTTCCCAATTTAATTCTTCTCAAATTCCCTATATTCCTTTCCCTTTTCCTTGCCCTGAGCTGCTTCATACTTCACTGAGTAAATAGACCCAATGAGACAAGCACTACCCATCTTGCCGCCACCAAGTCTACCAGCCTGCATGTATAACTAACTCTATGGCTTCCTTCCTGTTATGGTTGTCAGAACTCCCCTCTCCCTGCCAGAAGCCAGTCCTCTGTTTGTATCCTGAGGCCTTCCTCTCTTGTCTTCTCGAGCATGTTGCCCTTGTAATTTTCTTCTTTGTGCAGCATCATTGATTTTTCATATCTATGGGATCATTCTCATCAGTATTTTCTAGTATCTCCTATCTTAAAATTAAAAAGTGTCCTCACTTACCCGTATCCCTTCCAGCTTTTTCCCATTTCTGTGCTCCCTGTTCTCAGCAAAACTACCTGAAAAGAGTTATCTGTCCTCTTGTTTCTACTTCTTAACTTTCTGTTCATTCCTTGACCCTCTCCAGTTGGGTTTCTGTCTTCTATGCTCTCATGAGGCTGCTCTTGTTAAGGTAATTTGTGACCTCCATGTTATCAAAAACAATGGCCACATGCCCATTCTTGTGTTACTTGATGGTTAAGCAGCATTTGACAGGGCTAACTTTCCCCGTCTCTTTGAAACACTCTTTTACTTTTGGTTTACATAACATCACATGGTGGTGGCTCTGGAGGTGTGCCTTTTAGGTCTCCCTTCGTGAGAATCTCCTACAGGGTGATAGCTGACTGAAGCCTTCAGCTATCATACCCTTAGATCCAACACAGTGGAAACATAGTCCAGGTCTTGCCCACTCATAGTCCACTCACCACTCAGTAGCCAAAATGGGCTTTTAAAAATGTGGATCAGGTCCAATCATTTCGCTGTTTACAGTAATACAAAGGCTCGTTATTGAACTTTGAATAAAACCCAGATTCCCTTACATTGTTTACAAAAAACCCTCCATAATTGGCCTGTGCTGGCCCCTCAGATCTACTTCTTCCTTCTCCTTGCCCTGAACACAGCGGACTTCTTTCTGTCCCTAGCATAGGTCAAAGTCATTCTTGCCATTGGACGTGTTATCTCATGCCTAGGTGTTCTTCCTCTTCGTCATTCAGATCTCAGCTTAAATTACCTCCTCTGAGAGGCCTCCCAACCTAAACTTCTGTATCTAATTGCTTTCTAGCATGTCACCCTATTTTCATTCTCTTCATAGCACCAACACTTTCTTATCTTTTTCTGTTTTACTTATGGTCCATCTCACCATGGCTGGAATGGAAGCTCAATGAGAGCACCTTTTCTCTTTTGTTCATTGCTGCATTCCCAGCACCTCGACCAGTGCCCAGTATGTAGTAGGCATTCATAAATGCCTGTGGAATGAGGCAATTGACAGAACTTCATTCATTCACCTCCGTGAACATAACTTTTTTTTTTTGCTCTGAAAGAAAAGAGGAGTGAATTATCTTAATTCCACCCTTCTGAACTTGTAGCTCTTATGATATTCACCATTCCCCAAGATGTAGTTTTCCTTGAATTTATACATAATGCCAATACAGTTAAAATCCCATTATAGTGAATTCCATGGGGGCATGCTATTGGCTTTGCTACAGTGGAATTTGTCACAGAGCCAGAAATTGCATTTCCAGTCTACAGAACTGGGGGTGAAACAGCTGATTCTCTCTTTATTTGTAGAATGGGAAGGGAAAAGCTTGGACTTTGAAAGGGGGAGTGAGTGGGGTGTAGCGAATCTCCTGTCTGCCATGTCCAGGCTCCCGGATATTCTACATGGAACGTGTGCTTTGGGTGTTTTGTGTGTTTCTTGCTGAGTGATTCGAGTACAGGAAGAAGAGGGGTAGTTGAAGAGAGAACGATGAACAGGCAAGTTCGGTTTGGTGACAAAAAGATTTTGTGTTCACTTTTTTAAAGTTTCAGCTAAACGGCATCCTCTCCTTTTCATAGCATGAAAAGGTGCATCAGGTGCTGTTTTTACACATGGAAAGATACATGAACAAGGGCCAGGAAATGAAGCAAGACAAAACAACACAGTTCCTATTATGAAGTATTTGGTGCTGACAGTTTGTTGTAAACAGAGCAGTGAAGGGGTTTTTTTTGTTTTTATTTTTAATTGCAGTGTCTTCTGAAATGTGGCAGTAGCTTTGTTACATTATAAAGATTTTTCTTTCATTGTAATGGTAATTGTGTTCAAATCAGATCATCGGATTTCTGTTTTAAAGCTCAAATGTTATGAGCCATAAAAATGTCTTGAGTTACTTTTTAAAATTGTTTGTTATTAAGAACTTCTGGCTCGCTCAGACAGCAGTATTTTACCCTTTCCCTTGCATCTGTGATACTTGATAAATGGTGCTTCTCATACTGTAATCGCGTTCATCTGCCTGGGTCCTGTAGGGTGAACCAACATACTAAGGACAAGGGCTGTGTTTTACTAGTTTGTGCATTCCTCACCTGTACTTTCCCTTCTACTCCCTGTTTCACCTGATACAACAGTGCCTGCAAGAAATGGTTTTAAATACATGTTTATGGATTGGTAGTGTCTATTTCTTCAGTTACCTTAGCCTATTCCTTACATCGTCCACTACTTCTTATCCTGCTCTTGGTAACAAAGCTGCTTGCTTAAAGGGGAATTATTTCTAGTCTTTGTCAAGCTGTCAAGCAGGGTGGGACATTAGCTTGTCCCCAGCCTGTTTTATTGCCTTCTCCATCTTTTAGTTTTTAGAGTAAGGTCTTCTTTGATAAGCCTGTCTTGTCTTCCTCTACCCGGAAGCACAATCTGCCCCCTAAAAAACACCTGACCCCTTTTCTTTCTATGGTTTTACATAGGCTTCAGTGGATTTTCTGTTGTCTTACTCATCTTTTATCTCCAGTTATCTATCTAAGTAAACTCTAAGTTGTTTGAAGGCCAGTCTACCAAAGCAGTCAGGGCATACTCACTAAAAGCATTGCAATGAGTACAGTGGGAAAACTGACAAATATTAAGATGCCATGTGTGCTCTCAAGGAACTGATAGTTTGCTTGGGGGATTAAAACTAACTGTGTTTGCTTTATATGAGATGCCAGAACTTTGTAAGATATACCATTATGTTAGTAATAGCTTTCATGTAAGAAAAGGAACCCTGCCATGTGATATCTATACAATGATTATAAAACTAATCTCAAATTTGCAAGCATGGGCGTCCTGGATGGTATTTCAGAGAGATGGCATGACATATACAAAAGCCTAAAGGAATTTAAGAAAAAGCCAAAGGATCTAGAAGCTCATAGGCCAGATGATTCTTCTGTCAACTTTTTCTTCCACCCTCCTTGCCCTTCCCAGGCACCCCACTCTAGGTGGTAAGGTAAACATCAGTGAAGTTAATTCCTCCCTAATGCTTCCTTTAAAAATGATACAAGGTAAGCAAATTAATTGGACTCTCTAAAAAGGGACACTGAGATATCATAAATTTATAAATGTAAATTCATACATCAGTACACACAGCACTATTTTCCACACAAATAGATACAGTATGAACCAATTAAATGATGGATCCCTTTTGTCCTTATCTGTTTCTATAGCAGTAGAACTATAATTGTTTATACAGACTGATGTTTGGGCCAAGTCTGTCTTTACAAAGATGTTAGTTGTAAATTTAGCCCATTATATTATTTCAACATGTGCTTTGTTATTTATTTTTCCTTCTAGAATGCTGCTGTCATTTGTTTGTTGAACATCAATACACAAATTTTTGTTTGTTTGTTTGTTTCCCCATAATGAATGGCTGGGAGGAAATATTGCTGCCTCGCAGAGGGGACTGGGGCCTTGTATGATTTATTTCTTCTAATTTTATTCCATTGTAAAAACTGCAAAATGTTGTGTTGTAAAGACTCCAAAATGTTACAGACACTTGAATAGTTTCAAGTTAATTATTTTGAAATGTAGTTTTTTTGCTCATCTTTCAAACTGAACAGTGCCTTGACATGTCTGAGGTTTAGGAAAATTTGGCTCCAGTTGGTGAGGAGGGTCTAATATAGGTCTTTGTTGCTGAGTGAAATTCGGTGGTTTGGCTCATGGGAATTTGTGCAAAATTGTTGGTTTGTTTGATTTGGTTCCCTTTGGACTACACCCATGAAGTTTTCTTTGGGTTTAGCTTGGTGATCCCCACCCCACACCAAACTCAAAGTGGAAAACAGTGGGAGTGTTGAGGTTTATACCTCAAGCTATAACTCATACTAGAGCTTTACCCAGTTTTGAAAAAAAGGAAAAAAAAAAAAGGCTGGATTTTAAATCTTTGAGTGAAATATTTATTGAAACTAGACTAAACAATCCCAGAGTTAGTTGGGATCTTAGAGGCCATTTGACCAGACTCTTCACCTGATGCGTGATTCCAACGATCAATTTCAGATTGTTTAAAGTCTTTTAAGAGCTAATTAACTTCCATGCTGGAGTCCATGTTTGTCCTTTGATTTAAGCTTGTTGACATTGTGGTCCAAGTTTGCTGTATCTGTATGATTTTTTTTCTTTTTGATCTATCAAGAACCAAAGGAGGTGTGTAAAAACTTCCAGATGTGTGTATTTCTACTTGTAATTCTGTCAATTTATGCCTTTTATATTTGGAGGTTATGTTGTTTGTTTAAAATTGCTTCATTTTCCTGAGAAGCTTTCCTTTTATCCTATGTAGTGATTGATTTTATCTCTAAGAATTCTTTATATCCTAATGTCTATTAAAAAAAAAACTCATCTAGACCCATATCAAAAGGCCACAGTACATGTACAGAGTATTATATAACAGCACTGAAGGGTCTGGGCCAGCATGCAGTAATCAAGCACATTGATATAATCACAACAGAATGTGTGAATATTTAACTAAGTGGGATAAATAAAAATGTATTTTTCACCTTTTTACTTTTCTATGTTCTTATGTCTCAGTTGTGTGCCTTTATAAATGACATATGGAGAGGCGCCCATGTGGCTCAGTCAATTAAGAATCTGACTTTGGCTCAGGTCATGATCTCAAGTCATGGGATTGAGCCCCATGCCAGGCTCCACACTCAGCACAGAGTATCCTTGTCCTTCTGCCCCTCTCCCCACTCATGTTCTCTTTCTTTCTCAGATAAGTAAATAAAATCTTTAAAAAAAAAAATTGACAAATGGGGGGCGGGGCAAGATGGCGGAGGAGTAGGAGACCTGGATTTCGTCTGGTCTCAGGAATTCAGCTGAATAGGGATCAAACCATTCTGAACACCTACGAACTCAACAGGAGACCGAAGAAGAGAGTAGCAACAACTCTCTGAACAGAGAAGCGACCACTTACTGGAAGGTAGGACATGTGGAGAAGTGAATCCGAGGCGATATTCGGGAGAATAGATGGCGGGGGAGGGGGCCCCCGTAGGCCGCTTCTGGCAAGTGATAGAGCCGCCGAGCACAAAATCAGAACTTTTAGAAGCGGGCTCCGCTGAGGGACGTCGCTCCAGTGGCTAAGCGGGGGGTGGAGACCTCGCGGGACACTGTGGTCTCAGGACCCTCGGGGTCACAGAAAGACCGGGGGTGCCTGAGGGCAGCAGAGCTCCCAGGTATCGGAGCGGGGAAGCCGGCTGCAGAGAGGGAGCCGAGGTGCGGGCTCTCAGCTCGGGGTTGCCATAAACTGTGATCTGTGGCCCAGTTGGGCCACTGCTCCTCCAACAGGGACCCAACAAGTGGCAGATCCGGGGAGACTCCCCTCCCTCCCCTGGGAGGAGCGGCGCAGAAGCGCACCGCAGGGATCTGCTGGGTTTGGAGACTCCACAGAGTGTCGAGTGCCAGAGATAGAAACGCTCGGTCACAGGCCAGGTGAGCATGCAGTGCGGCTGGAGACCAGGGAGACGGAAGTGATTGCTTTTCTCTGGGGGCGCACTGAGGAGCGGGGAGAACTCAAGTGCTAGGGGAATACTACACATAGAATTCATGGCTTTTTTTTACTATGATTCATTAGTTTTTCAAAGTTAATTTTTTTAACTGTTTTTTTTTAATTTTTCTTTTCCCCTTTTTCAAACAACATCTTATCAATTGCTTTTTTTAAAAAAACATTTTTTATTTTTCATTTTTAGAGTCATATTTTATCCCTTCATAGTAGTTACCCTTATTTTTGGCATATGTATATAAGTTGTTCTCTCTTTAAAATTTTGAGATACATTTTCTTCTAACAGATCAAAATATACCCTAAATCACTAGTGTATGGCTTTGTTCTAGTCTCCTACCTGATCACATTCTCTCTTATTTTTTCTTTCATTTTTCTTTTTCTTTTCTATTTTTTAAATCTTCTTTCTTTCTTCAAACAACTTATGATCTTATCAATCCCTTTTATAAAATCTGTTATAATATTCATCTGTACAGTCATCTTCCATCCCTTCCTTGTATCAACCCTTATTTTGTACATATATAAGTCTTTCTTCCTTTAAAATTTTATGAGGCACTTTTTTCTAACAGACCAAAATACGCACAAAATCTAGTGTGTGGCACTGATCTGTGCACTAGCCTGATCATATTTGATCAGATTCTGGGTTTTTTGTATTGTTCTGTTTTTGTTTTTATCTTTTTCTTTTTTTTTTTTTTCCATTCTTTTCTCTTTCTTTTTTCTTTCCTTCCCTTTCTTTTCCCCTGGCTTCAGCTCTTTTCTGATTTGTTTAGAGTATATTTGCGGGGGACGTTGTTAACCTGTTAGCATTTTGTTCTCTCATTCATCTATTCTCCTCTGGACAGAACGACAAAACGAAAAAAATCACCTCAGCAAAAAGAACAAGAGATAGTACCATCAGCCAGGGACCTACTCAATATGGACATTAGTACGATGTCGGACCTAGAGTTCAGAATCATGACTTTAAAGATACTAGCTGGGCTTGAAAAAAGCGTGGAAGTTATTAGAGAAACCCTTTCTGGAGAAATAAAAGAACTAAAATTGAACCAAGTTGAAATCAAAAAGGCTATTAATGAGGTGCAATCCAAAATGGGGCCACTAACTACTAGGATAAATGAGGCAGAAGAGAAAATCAGTGATATAGAAGACCAAATGATGGAAAATAAAGAGGCTGAGAAAAAGAGAGAGAAACAACTACAGGATCACGAGGGCAGAATTCGAGAGATAAGTGATATGATAAGATGAAATGACATTAAAATAATTGGGATCCCAGAAGAAGAAGAAAGAGAGGGCCAGAAGGTATTTTGGAACAAATAATAGCAGAGAACTTCCCTAATGTGAGGAAGGAAACAGGCATCAAAATCCAGGAGGCAAAGAGAACCCCTCTCAAAATCAATAAAAATAGGTCAACACCCTGACATCTAATAGTAAAACTTACAGGTCTCAGAGACAAAGAGAAAATCCTGAAAGCAGCTCGGGAGAAGGGATATGTAACCTACAATGGTAGAAATATTAGATTGGCAACAGACCTATCCACAGAGACCTGGCAGGCCAGAAAGGACTGGCATGATATCTTCAGAGCACTAAACAAGAAAAATATGCAGCCAAGAATACTATATCCAGCTAGGCTCTCATTGAAAATAGAAGGAGAGATAAAAAGCTTCCAGGACAAACAAAAACTAAAGGAATTTGCAAACACGAAACCACCCCTCCAAGAAATACTGAAAGGGGACCTCTAAGCAAAGAGAGAGCCTAAAAGCAGCAAAGATCAGAAAGGAACACAGACAACATACAGTTAACAGTCACCTTACAGGCAGTACAATGGCACTAAATTCATACCTTTCAATAGTTACCCTGAATGTAAATGGGCTAAATGCTCCAATCAAAAGACACAGGCTATCAGATTGGATTAAAAAACAAGACCCATTGATATGCTGTCTGCAAGAGACTCATTTTAGACCCAAAGACACTCCCAGATTGAAAGTGAGGGGGGGGGAAACCATTTACCATGCTAATGGACACCAAAAGAAAGCTGGGATGGCAATCCTTATATCAGACAAGTTAGATTTTAAAACAAAGACTGTAATAAGAGATGAGGAAGGACACTATATCCTACTTAAAGGGTCTATCCAACAAGAAGATCTAACAATCGTAAATATCTATGCCTCTAACATGGAAGCAGCCAATTATATAAGGCAATTAATAACAAAAGCAAAGAAACACATGGACAACAATACAATAATAGTGGGGGACTTTACTTTAACACCCCCCTGACTGAAATGGACAGATCCTCTAAGCAAAAGATCAACAAGGAAATAAAGACTTTAAATGACACACTGGACCAAATGGACTTCACAGACATATTCACAACATTCCATCCCAAAACAACGGAATACACATTCTTCCCTAGTGCCCATGGAACGTTCTCCAGAATTGATCACATCCTAGGTCACAAATCAGATCTCAACCGGTACCAAAAGATTGGGATTATTCCCTGCATATTTTCAGACCACAATGCTTTGAAACTACAACTCAATCACAAGGGGAAAGTCGGAAAGAACTCAAATACATAGAGGCTAAAGAGCATCCTACTAAGGAATGAATGGGTAAACCAGGAAATTAAAGAAGAATTAAAAAAACTCGTGGAAACCAATGAAAATGAAAACACAATGGTTCAAAATCTTTGGGATACAGCAAAGGCAGTCCTGAGAGGAAAGTAGATAGCAATACAAGCCTTTCTCAAGAAACAAGAAAGGTCTCAAATACACAACCTAAGCCTACACCTAAAGGAGCTGGAGAAAGAACAGCAAATAAAGCCTAAACCCAGCAGGAGAAGAGAAATAATAAAGATCAGAGCAGAAATCAATGAAATAGAAACCAAAAGAACAGTAGAACAGATCAACGAAACTAGGAGCTGGTTCTTTGAAAGAATTAACAAGATTGATAAACCCCTGGCCAGACTTCTCAAAAAGCAAAGAGAAATGACCCAAATCAACAAAATCATGAATGAAAGAGGAGAGATCACAACCAACACCAAAGAAATACAAACAATTATAAGCACATATCTTGAGCAACTCTATGCCAGCAAATTAGATAACCTGGAGGAAGTGGGTGCATTCCTAGAGATGTATCAACTACCAAAATTGAACCAGGAAGAAAAAGAAAACCTGAACAGACCTATAACCACTAAGGAAATTGAAGCAGTCATCAAAAATCTCCCAAGAAACAAAAGCCCAGGGCCAGATGGCTTCCCAGGGGAATTCTATCAGACATTTAAAGAAGAATGAATACCTGTTCTTCTGAAACTGTTCCAAAAAATAGAAATGGAAGGAAAACTTCCAAACTCATTTTATGAGGCCACCATTACCTTGATCTGAAAACCAGACAAAGACCCCATCAAAAAGGAGAATTACAGACCAATATCCTTGATGAACATGGATGCAAAAATTCTCACCAAAATACTAGCCAATATGATCCAACAGTACATTAAAAAGATTATTCACCATGACTAAATGGGATTTATCCCCGGGCTGCAAGGCTGGTTCAACATCCACAAATCAATCAACGTGATACAATACATTAACAAAAAAAAGAACAAGAATCATACGATCCTCTCAATAGATGCAGAAAAAGCATTTGACAAAGTACAGCATCCTTTTTTGATCAAAACTCTTCAGAGTATAGGGATAGAGGGTACATACCTCAATATCATAAAAGCCATCTATGAAAAACCTACAGCAAATATCATTCTCAATGGGGAAAAGCTGAGAGCTTTCCCCCTAAGGTCAGGAACACGGCAGGGATGTCCACTATCACCACTGCTATTCAGCATGGTATTAGAAGTCCTAGCCACAGCAATCAGACAACAAAAAGAAATCAAAGGCATCCAAATCGGCAAAGAGGAAGTCAAACACTCACTCTCTGCAGATGATATGATACTGTATGTGGAAAACCCAAAAGACTCCACCCCAAAACTGCTAGAACTCATAGAGGAATTCAGTAAAGTAGCAGGATATAAAATCAGTGCACAGAAATCAGTGGCATTCCTATACACCAACCACAAGACAGAAGAGAGACAAATCAAGGAGTAGTTCCCATTTACAATTGCACCCAAAACCATAAGATACCTAGGAATAAATTTAACCAAGGAGGCAAGCGATCTGTACTCAGAAAACTATAAAATACTCATGAAAGAAATTGAAGAAGACACAAAGAATTGGAAAAACGTTCCATGCTCATGGATTGGAAGAACAAACATTGTGAATATGTCCATGATACCTAGAGCAATCTACACATTCAATGCAATCCCCATCAAAATACCATCCACTTTTTTCAAAGAAATGGAACAAATAATCCTAAAATTTGTATGGAACCAGAAGAGACCCCGAATAGCCAGAGGAATATTGAAAAAGAAAAGCAAAGCTGGCGGCATCACAATTCCGGACTTTCAGCTCTATTACAAAGCTGTCATCATCAAGACAGTATGGTACTGGCACAAAAACAGACACATAGATCAATGGAACAGAATCGAGAGTCCAGAAAGGGACCCTCAACTCTATGGTCAACTAATCTTTGACAAAGCAGGAAAGAATGTCCAATGGAAAAGAGACAGTCTCTTCCACAAATGGTGTTGGGAAAATTGGACAGCCACATGCAGAAGAATGAAACTGGACCATTTCCTTACACCACACACAAAAATAGTCTCCAAATGGTTTAAAAACTTAATCGTGAGACAGGAGTCTATCAAAATCCTAAAGGAGAACACAGGCAGCAACCTGTTCAACCTCAGCCGCAGCAACTTCTTCCTAGAAACATCGCCAAAGGCAAGGGAAGCAAGGGCAAAAATGAACTCTTGGGATTTCATCAAGATAAAAAGCTTTGCACAGCAAAAGAAGCAGTCCACAAAACCAAAAGACAACCGACAGAATGGGAGAAAATATTTGCAAATGACATATCAGATAAAGGGCTAGTATCCAAAATCTATAAAGAACTTATCTAACTCAACACCCAAAGAACAAATAATCCAATCAAGAAATAGGCAGACGACATGAACAGACATTTTTCCAAAGAAGACATCCAAATGGCCAACAGACACATGACAAAGTGCTCAACATCACTCGGCTTCAGGGAAATCCAAATCAATACCTCAATGAGATACCACCTCACACCAGTCAGAATGGCTAAAACTAACAAGTCAGGAAACGACAGATGTTGCCGGGGATGCGGAGAAAGGGGAACCCTCCTACACTGTTGGTGGGAATGCAAGCTTGTGCAACCCCTCTGGGAAACAGTATGGAGGTTCCTGAAACAGTTGAAAATAGAGCTACCATATGATCCAGCAATTGCACTACTGTGTATTTACCCAAAGATACAAATGTAGGGATCCGAAGAGGTATGTGCACCCCGATGTTTATAGCAGCAATGTCCACAATAGCCAAACTGTGGAAAGAGCCACGATGTCCATCGACAGATGAATGGATAAAGAAGAGGTGGTATATATACACAATGGAATATTATGCAGCCATCAAAAAGAATGAGTTCTTACCATTTGCAATGACGTGGATGGAAGTGGAGGGTGTTATGCTGAGTGAAATAAGTCAATTAGAGAAAGACATGTATCATATGACCTCACTGATATGAGGAATTCTTAATCTCAGGAAACAAACTGAGTGTTGCTGGAGTGATGGGGGTGGGAGAGATGGGGTGGCTGGGTGGTAGACATTGGGGCAGGGTATGTGCTATGGTGAGCGCTGTGAATTGTGCAAGACTGTTGAATCATAGATCTGTACCTCTGAAACAAATAATGCAACATATGTTAAGAAAAAAGAAAAAGACGATAGCAGAAGGGGAAGAATGAAGGGGAGTAAGTCGGAGGGGGAGACGAACCATGAGAGAACGACGGTCTCTGAAAAACAAACTGAGGGTTCTAGAGGGGAGGAAGCTGGGGGGGGTGGGTTAGCCTGGTGATGGGTATTAAAGAGGGCACATTCTGCGTGAAGCACTGGGTGTTATGCACAAAGAATGAATTATGGAACACTACCTCAAGAACTAATGATGTAATGTTTGGTGATTAACATGACAATAAAAAATTTAAAAAATTAAAAATTAAAAAAATGACAAATGGATCACTTTACTTTGTCACCTGAGTTTTAGTTAGTGATTACTCATATTTGCAATGGTTTCTATCATATTTACGTTCTATTTATCTTGTTTCTTTATGTGCCCTTTCTTTGTTCCCCTCTTTTTCCTACCGTCTGTTTTGCTAATCAGCTTTTCCTTATTCATTTTCTCTACTTCTTACATGGAAATTTTATATTCTCTCTCTTTTCTTTAAGTAGTTATCATTAAAAGCTTTTAAAAATACTTGACTTCATAAAGTCTAAAATTAATTAATATTTCTCATCTGATCTGTATGATTGATTTTACTTATATTCCCTCCCATTTTGTCTTATCACTGGTAAATATTTTAATTCTACCTTTTTTTATATGATTCAAATTAGTCCTCATTATTGTTATTTTATTTAAAAAAATGAATGTTTCAATTTTTCCCATATTTTCCCACTTTCTTTGCCTAATGTTGTCTCCTTTCACATCTTTCTGGCTTCAGTTTCCTTTTTCCTGAAGCACTTCCTTCGGTAGTTCTTTCAGAGAGGGTCTATGAGTGGTTCACACCTTCAATATTAATTTTATTGGATTTACATAGTAGCTGAGTATGGAATTCTTGGTCAACAGTGCTGTTTCTCAATATTTTAAAGATAATCATTCCATCACTTTTTAACTTTTGCTTTTGAGAAGTCTGTTTTTAGTCTGGTCTTTTTCAGACAATGTCTTTTCTTGCATTGTTTTTAAGAGCTTTTCTTTTTATATGTGTTCTGTGGTGTCATAATGGTGTGCCACCGTGTGGATTTATTTTTAATTATCTTACTTAGGACTTGTGCTTCTTAAATCTGAGAATTCACGTCTTTCATCAATTTGGGGAAATTCTCAGCTACTCTTTCTTTAAATAGTTTCTCCCTTCCATTCTCTTTAATGTCTACTTCTGTAACTCATATTAAAAACACATTCCATTGCATTTTGTATGATTTCTTAAACTTCAAAAAATATATATTTTCTATCTTTTTATTTACTCTTTGTTGCATTTTGGGTAATTTCCTCAGATAATCTCTTTTAGTTCACTAAGTCTTTCTTCACCTATGTCCAATCTGTTTAACCCTTCAGCTGAGTTTTTTAATAAATTTCAATGATTATATCGTCATTTTTAGAAGTACTACCCAGTTATCTTTTCCTACCTGTTCTTGCTTTTCATAGTGTCTTGCTATTTTAATATTTTTTATTACTTATTTCAAGTATTTAGTAGTTTTACACATATTTATTGCATAGTCTCTATATCAAAAGTTCTTGTAGGTGGGGAACTGTTGTTTGGTACATCTGCTGACTCTTTTCTGGCAGATTGTATTTTTATGGGTTTTGTTGCTTTGGACTGTGAGCTCATCTGCAGTGGGGTTTTGTCTGTCAGAATCCTATACTACAGCATTAAGGGCATGTGACTCTAGGCTAGATTTATTTTTGCCTCTGCCTGCTGCCTCAGGGCTATCATCACTTTCAAACCACTTTTTGTATTGATTTTAGGGATTGAGATTTGCAGACCTGCTGGGTAGTGTAAATTTATAGCTCCATTATGTATGTGGATAGGTCAGTGATTACAAATGTTCAAAGAAGAATTTTCTTTTCCTACTACATAGTTCAGGCAGAGACAGATAAGCTTCCTTACCATTTCCTGTGCTGTTAGGTGGATATGAATTTCTTTTCTTGTTATTTTAGTGATGGGCCCAGGTTTATAAGGAATCTCATTTCCAAATATCCAGTTCCCATTGACCTAAACCCTGGTTACTGATACCAGCATTCTTTTCCTACTCCCATACTCCTGGGGTTGCCCAGCATTAGCTCATGTACTTTTACTTTTTTGGTCCCTGGGTAGTTTCCTTACTTTTTCTTTTGCAAATTCAGCTGTGCATTTAAAAGGTTCTACATTATATTTTATCCCAAATTTCTTTATTTTTTAAGACGTATTTATCTATTTGAGGGGGGAGGGGCAGAGGGAGAGGGAAAAGGAGGAAGCAGACTCCCTGCTGAGTGCAGAGCCTGATGCAAGGCTCAGTCTCAGGACCCTGAGATCATGACCTGAGCTGAAATCAAGTCAGGTGCTTAACCAACTGAGCCATCCAGGTGCCCCACTGAATTTCTAAGTAGGGTTTAGAGGGAGTAATTTCAAGCACTCTGGGCAGCCATAATGGCAGAATTGGAGATCTCAATCATTTTACATTTCCCTGACCTGTGTTGATGCAGTGAATTTGTTGTTATTATTGAGCTGCAGGACTTTCTATTGATCTCTATTACATTTTTATAGTTGTTGTCATTAAGTGTGCTCCCACCTTCTAGCTTTTTAAAAAAAATCCTAACTCAGTTATCTAGTATGTTAGCTTTACCTCCCGACCCGAGTCATTTGTATGTTTCAAGTACATACCATCTTGGTTTTCCATAAGTGTTTGGTAAAAATATTAAACTGGAACAATCCATGCACATAGTCCAGGATATGCCACTAAAGATCTCTGTGTCAGTGAACATTGATCACATATCTTTGAAATTACTTACAGATATGTCCCAATTCTGTTATTCAGTTCAGCTTACATTTCACCTTGGCTCACAAGGCTTATTCTTAGTGAACTTGCACAGCTCAATCCAATTTATTTCCACCAATATCTCTTAAGTATACCCTATGGGCCATTGCGTGTACTGTGTGCACCAGAGACATAAAGAAGAATAAGCCACAGCTCCTTCCCTCATGATGCTCATACCTGGTAGAGGAAAACTTCAAGTAAACAAATGAGTCAGCTATATGCTAATCTCTTCCTGAATTTTGCTAAGGATCAGCTTCTTTCTCACTGATTGCTAGTTTATGGCACCCTCTTTGCTTTTTTTGCTGTACCATGGATATATCAGTTGAGTTTATGCTCAACTGATGGGAAATGTGGGAAAAGTTTCACAAGGCATTTCCACATTTCTTCTCTCTATAATCTTTTGTGAATAAATTCATTTTGGTATTTTATATTCCTAAATTTTCAGAATATTTTTACATCAATAAGGGATTACTAAAAATATTGGGCATATGTTAGGTTACTTTCATATTTTATTTGCTTTTTATTCCTTTTCTAACTATTTATCCCCTTGGTTAAATTTTTTCTCAAATTATCTCTTCTCCAAATTTCCTCTTTCCCAGAAAGATAGTGCAATATACATGTCTGATATCAATTTTATGTTTTTTGGCCTGGTCCCTTGTGTTGACTTTTTTATCCAGGGTTTCCTACTTGGTCCAAGACTTCAGCTAACGTTTTATTGTTAGTCATTGAAAATTTGTTAGGCAAACTAATGATGGAACCACATTTTCAGTGAAAGAGCTTAATTTAGTTAAGGGATAAGTTTTTATCAGAACTAGAGATTTTAGATTTGATTGTTACTCTTTTTTTCCCTGTAACTTCAACCAATATTCATTAAGCAGGAAGTCCTATCAGTATTTCCCTCTGAAGCATTTCATATTTGTTCCTGGTGTCTTAGTCCCACATTTAGTGCCCTAGCTGACACCTTTATCCTTTTTCACCCATAATTGGGTCACTTCCTAAATGTTTTCCATTTCTTCTGACTTTAATTGTAGTCCTGTGTTTTTCACATTGCAGTTCCCTATCTAGTAGGTTATAAAGTCAATTTACTTTTTTATGATCAGAATTTTCTAATGATGTAAAATAAAAGAGAGAGACAATATTAGAGTCCATGGCTGTAGTCAGGATGTTTTTTCATTAAACTTTCGTTTTAATTATATACATCCACCAACCATTAACTTATTATGTATAATGGGAAAGAGATAATAATTTCATGGGTTTTTGTCATTTGGAGGAGTGTCTCCCTAGCATTTGAACCTTTTCCCTATGTCTAGAGAACTGTGAATCATCTGAGTCTTGGTAGGAGGTAGGACCTGTCTTGTACTACAGATGAAAAAAATGCCACGGCTTGCCTTTTCAGCATCCCTTGCAGCTAAGGTGCTGGCTTCTGACCAAGGCTTACTTACCAGACATCTGGGATGTTGAATTGGGACTGACAGAGGCAGGGAAAGTGAATACCAAGGCTGATGGTAGTGGCAGTGACCATGACACTGGCATTTGGCTTTTTAGGCCACATAGGCTAACAGCCACGGCTGTGGCATCCAATGGTAGCAGTGGGGCCTCATCAGAATGGTTTTGGGAATAGTTTGGGAATGTTTCTGGATGTGTAGCTTCCTTCTGCCCTGCCTATTTTGTCAGTCTGGTAGTCTAAATTTCCTGGAGATTTTATGACCTACTTCATTTTCTTCCATTCAATCATTTTCTTGTCTACTTGCTATGGACTGAATTGTGCACCCTGTCCTTCATCTGTTGAAGCTTTAACCCCCCAATGTGACTGTATCTGGAGAGAGGTCTTTAGGAAGTAAGTGAGGTTAAATGAGGTCATAAGAGTCGAACCCTAATCTGATAGGACTCTGGCCTTATAAGAAGAGGAAGAGAGGGAGATTGTTCTTTCTCTGCCATGTGAGGACATGGGGCAAAGGTGGAGAGATCTGCAAGGCATTAAAAGAGCTCTCACCTGGAGCGCTGTGAATTGTGCAAGACTGTTGAATCACAGATCTGTACTTCTGAAACAAATAATGCAACATATTTTAAGAAAAAAGAAAAAGAAGAAGATAACAGGAGAGGAAGAATAAAGGGGAGTAAGTCAGAGGGGGAGACGAACCATGAGAGACGATGGACTCTGAAAAACAAACTGAGGGTTCTAGAGGGGAGGGGGGTAGGGGGATGGGTTAGCCTGGTGATGGGTATTAAAGAAGGCACAGTCTGTGTGGAGCACTGGGTGTTATGAACAAACAATGAATCATGGAACACTGCACCAAAAACTAATGATGTAATATATGGTGATTAACATAACAATAAAAAAATTAAAAAAAAAAAGAGCTCTCACCTGAAACTAAACCCTGCTGGACCTTGATCTTGGACTTTCAGCCTGTAGAACTGTGAGAAATTAATTTTTGTTATTCAAGCCACCCAGTTTGTGGTATTTTGTTAATGGCAGCTTGAGCTGACAAATACAGACTTGGGTACAAACTTGGGTACAGAGAAGTGGGTGACAAGCACACACTTTCACAGAAGGAGGGAGGCAGAACCCTATGGACTTCCCAGAGTGTCGCCATGGAGTGGGGACCTTCTTACTGGCTGAGCCAAGACCTGGGGTAGCTTTTTCCACTAAAGGACCCCTTCTTAGTGTCTCCAGGTGAGTGGGTCATCTGCTTTTCACTTACTCCTGCCTGGACTAGTCAGAAAGGCTGTTTTAAGGGCAGAGAAGCAAACAACATGTAGTTTGCCATCACTGGCAACATTTCTACAGGTCTGAGTGTTCTGGAGTCCGGGCCCAGGTACTCAGGAGTCCGCTTAGCCAGCACCTGCCATCTCTGCCCTGGTCTGGCCACCAGCTGTGACTGCAGGCTCCAAGCTGCATCACCAAAGTTGCCAGCACATCTAGTCTATTCCTGGGAACTGGACCTCCTAACATCTTGTTCGAGCCACAAAGCCCAAGTACCCTGCATGACAGAGATAATTCAGCCTACAGAAAAAAACCCTGAGGGTTTATTATTACAATTAACATTTTTAAAGTAGCTGTCTATGAATGAACAGTAACATTTTCAAAAGAAAACAAACTGAGAATGGACCTATGTGAGATGTGGAAAATATTTCAAAAGCAAAGGAAATGATTCAGCACCTCAGCAACGTGGCACTTAGATGAATTATGCAGGTCAGTTTTTAACTTCTGTGGAGAACCTCTATGTCTTGGATAAATCCATATATGTGTGCTTTGCATCATGCTCATGGAAGAGTATTTAATATTAGAACTCAGAAAGAAAGGAGCCCCTTTGAATGACTTTAGCTGTTTCCTCTAAGAATCAGAATGGTGGAAGGGGGTATAACATGACTTGTGGAGCAGAGCTTTATTTACATAATGGATACTTTGTCACGTTAATTAAAAAAGTGACCTTTGAAACATTTAACTTGGTTTGTTTTGTTAGATTTTCTCATTTATTTTTTTTTCCTCAGGTCTGTTTTTGCAACTTCTCATAACATCTAAGCGAATGCTTTAAGAGAATATATTTTCCCCTTGATTTCATAAATCAAATGTACAGGTGTTAAGTAAAAATAAATAAATTATTTTGAAAAGCACATATTCAAGTTACTTTGTGGACATTAACTAAAATAAGGATTTTATGGTATAGTCCCAAGTGCTAAATATTTAATCTTAGGAATAAATGTTTCAGTGTTTTTTTTTAATTTTACTTATTTTTCCAGATAAATTTGGTTTTTAGTAGATTCTGTTTTTCATTACTGAAAAGGGGCTTAAATAATGTGTATTTACAGAATTGATTTACTACATTGAAATCAATATTAAATATTATGTAAAATTACAATGTAAGAGGGTTTGGATTGCATTTGTGTTTCTTATTTGAGATATTTAAAAAACAGTTAACTTAATTTGGAGAGCCTGATGAACAAAGCAGAAAAGATTAGGGAGAGTTACCAGCTCTGGGCATAGAAAGCTAATGTAACGATGAAACTTGACCCAAAGTGAAATGGCTGTTCTATGAGGTTATGAGCTTCTCATCACAGGAAGTATTCAAGCAAAGGCTGAACGACCCTCTGTCAGGGATCCTAAAGTTATCCTGGGTCTCTGCATTCTGTGGGAAGGTGTTCAGTAGGGAGAGACTTCTGAGGGCTCTTTGCATTCTAGGGCAAGAGTTCTAAGTAGTTTAGTTTGTCTTAGTCATGTACTTTTCGTTGGATGAGTCAATGTTTGAACTCATCCTATGATCACTCTAATTTTGAAGACAGAACCTAAAGGAAATTGCTCTTGGTTATTTAAGATGCAGTTAAACGCTTAACTTTTCTAATTTTCTAAGCTTAAAATAAATCACACAGGGGACAAAGGATTTATTCAAGTTTTGAAAGGCAATGGAAAAGGTCACTCTGACTGGTTACCTCACAACTTGAACTCCAGCTAGAGAAGAGGAAAATAAACATGTTTTAGCTGTATTTTTTTCCTTTAGATTTCTTGTGCTTGTAATTGATCTTGCTCATAGTCAGCCAAACATATTTCACATACTTTTATGTAAAGTCAACTGTCGTGAAAAACATGGTGCATTTGGGGGCCAGAGGACCCAGATTTATTTAGAAATGCCAGGGGCGGACCGGTAACGACAGCTCCTTCCACATGCCACCATCTGCCAGTGAGATGCTAAGGGGGTTAAAGAGAAGCCTTATAGTTTTTAGTCTCAGAATCAAGGCTGCCATCAAGTGGGGAAATTAGAGGTAATTGTCATGCCACTGTCTAAGGCTGAATGAGATTCCTAGAGACTGTGATTCCCAGGATGCCAGCTTCCTCCCTCCTTTCCAGCCTTCTCTCCCCCACCCTCAAAAGGCTGGCTGGACTCTGATCTGTTCCTCCTTGTCCTGACAGTCCTATGAAGTCCTTTCGTTCTCTGTCTCCCTCCCCTGCTTTATTATGTTTCTTGATTTCACCACGTGGAATTACGTTATATACAGCATTTATTTTACTTTTTAAATTGGTGTTAGTTCTGATCCTAATTATTTCCACTAGACTGTAAGCCCCGTGCGGGCAGGAGACCTGTTTGTCTTGGTCACTGCTGTATCTTCAGCTCATAGAGTTAGTACCTGGTACATACAGGGTACTAGGGATCAATCTTTTCACATTTTTATTGCTGCATTTGTCTGTTGAAGTTTTTAGCAGTGTTCGTGGAATTGACTTAGATTTCTCTTGTAAAATTGTGCTTCCTCATCTGATGTGATTTCCTTGCCTCCCCCCCATCCTCCCTTTTTTCCTGTCATTATAAAATGTTCTCCTCAGTCTGCATCTTTAAGAGAAACCAACTCTCACAGCTTAAACAAGAGGATAAAAGGCAACTACTTCCTCAGACTTGTCTCTGTCTTTTTACTTAGTGTTCCTTGTCATCACTTCCGTTCCCAGCTCAGGTCTTGGAAGAGATGGTCTACTCTGCCATCTTGGCCATGTTCCCTTCAAAACCCTCTACAACTTGATTTGTGCTATATTTATATTTCATAAGTTGAATCATGAAACTTATTGACTGTTGACTCTCGTCAACACACTTCTTCCTAGAACTTCTCGTAGCCACATCTAAAACTGACTACGTTGTGCTCTATTTGACCTTTTCTACGTGTCCAATACCATGCAACTGGCCGTGGTTCTACTTGGGTTTCAGTAGAATATGGGCCATCCTTCTGAGAGAACCCTGAGGCTGGTTACCTTTATTTCTTACTCTACAATGTACTGCCCAACTCCCTACTTCTTTGTTTCCTATAATCCATCTATAATCACCAGTCAGGGAACAAATCATTACAGTCCATACTTACATTTCTGGCTTCCCGCAGTGTCCCTTGGCAATCTTGTTCCAAAATTTGCATTTCCTTAAATTTACACATATCCCAGAACACAGGTTTTTCCATTAGTGTTGGTGTGACTGGTTGCTCTAATTTGATCTTCTGAGTGATACCAAGTTGAAGTTTAAGAAACTGCTCCAGATGGATTCCCAGCTCAAAGTCCTACATTCAGGTATTCATTTGACAAATATTTCTGACTGCCTGCCATTTGCAGACTTTGTCTTAGGCTCTGAGGTCACCAGTGTAAACACAGTAGAGAAAATCCCTTTCTTGGAGCTTACTTTCAGTTTGAGCATTTTATTGTCCAAAGGGAATTTTTAAAAGGGACTTCTTACATGTAATTGGGTTTTAAATGAATATTTAATGTATTAAAGCTGTGCATTCAGAAACCTACTTCAACCTGCAAATCTTATGAGTCTATTTTTAAATCAAGCCACTATTATATAATAAAAGAGCAGGCTCTTTCATATTTTATTTTATTAACATTTGATTAATTCAAGTTTTAGTTGAATTAATTCAACTTTTAGTTGAAATTTCTCTAAACAATTAGTTCTGATCCCAGGTTTGGTAATTCAGTTCCCTTAAGCATTTTAACCCTCTTTTACACATTTAATATATCTGATTTTTCAAGCACCTCAACTGCCTGGTGGGGCAGACTTACAAACCTAACAAGCAAATCATTCTAAGAACATAAGCAACTTAAAAAATAATCATCAAACATATACATGTATTAAGTCAACCTCTGTTAAACATTTCCACACTGTTTTCAAAATTAAATCAAATGTTCTTACACCTTCCAATTTCATATCGCAAGTTTGAAATCAATTGCATGTGTCAAATTGAAATCATAATCTCTAAGTATTTCAAACTCTTTAAATAAACATACCTAGAATAGCCCAGTGATATGAAAATTATTTTTAAACATACTCCATAAAAAGTATAAAGAATGTGGGTTTGATTTACTTTGTTATCTCTATTCTTATTTATTTAATCTTTCCTGGGGTGGCAAAGTCACCAACACAATTAAGGTAAGGAGTTAGTTGTACTATCTTTGGATGGCTGAGGTTACTAGGTTAAACAATCGAAATATTCCTATGGTGAATGATTGCTCAGAGATTACCCTGATTTGTGTTTTTCAAAGATGGCTCCTGGTCTGGGTGGTGAAGGATTGGTGGTAATGGTGAGGGGGGGTTGGGGGGGTTCAGAGGATATCAATCTGGCAGTGACTCATGGGTCTGTCTAACTTCATCAGCTTCTTCATGGGAAGGGACTTTATTTGGTTCTCTTAAGATACTCTTATTAGTTTCCACATCTCTGCTTTGCCTTTTGTACCCTTCTCTTTTATTCTTTCCCCTACTGTGTGCCTCTCTAATTCCTTTTCTGATCCTTTGATTTTCATTTGCTTCCAGTTCTACTATTGGGTGAGGTGAGATGCTTCAGATTCTAGGAGTGGAAGAAAATCAGGCCCTGACAAGAAAGTGGGTTGGGGATTAGACTTGGTGGAGGAAAAATAAAATAAGAAAGAGAACATTCTTGGGGTGCCTGGGTGGCTCAGTTGGTTAAGCGACTGCCTTCGGCTCAGGTCATGATCCTGGAGTCCCCGGATCGAGTCCCGCATCGGGCTCCCTGCTCAGCGGGGAGTCTGCCTCTCCGTCTGACCTTCTTCCCTCTCATGCTCTCTCTCTACCATTCTCTCTCTCAATAAATAAATAAAAATCTTTAAAAAAAAAAAAAAAAAAGAAAGAGAACATTCTTGACACAGGCACATAGACAAAAATCTAAAGGTATACACAGCATATGTTAACTGGTATTATCTTTGTAGGACAACGTTATGAAGGACTTTGAATTTCTACTCTATTCTGTGTTCTTGACAAGAAACATATACTGTTCCTGTAATCAGAGAAATTTAAAAAAATAAATAAAAAGAGATGCAAATCAAGGGGATTAGTGTGGCAATAGAATCACAAAAGGCCTTCCAAAGATGGTGGAAGTGAATCTGGATGAAAAATTGAGGCTACCCATGTAAAACAATGTTATTGTTATTAAACCTTCTATCAATATATAATTGTAGGGTAAGAATAACTTTTGAAATAGATTTTGATGTGTCTTTTCAGACAGATTGTGAATGAAAGTCACTATGCCTAAGTTCCTGCATTTATCAGCCTTTTTGAGGAGTGATTGTTTCCGTAGTTTAATAATTGCAGTGAATGTAAGACCAATTTGGATCTTGCTGCTCTCACTGAGAGGGCAGCAGTACAAGAAACAAATATGTGAGCACCAACTTTTTGTATGAAGCATTACAAGGTGTTTTCACGGGATTTACAGGGAATGAAAAGGAAATTATCACTTGCCTTAGAAAACTTGATGTAATTATGGAATCATGCATAATGTCCTTGCTGACCAGAATAACTGTATTTTAACTTTTTACTTACTTGAAAAGAAAATGGAAGCTTCTGGATAGTATTAGTCTACTTAGACAATGTTATTATCTCATGCTAACTGTTAGTGTTTTGAAGTTGCTGTAAAGTTCTTTTACGAGGGGCACAGTACTGTGTATGTTTAGACTGATGATATTCGTATCATTGGATAGAATAAACTGAATATTGAGGCTTCTAGCTCAACAAAATTTGGCTCTTTAAGGGCTGTTTTAGAATTTTACTTATGTATATTATACTGTACATGGAACAGTGCTATGGAAGAAGGGAAATCATCAATGTTTGTTGGAATGAAGGCATGAAGAAATGGATGAGGGGTTAGATAGTAGGCCTTCCACAAATTTTTGGCAATTTTGATGACTATGTCCATGAACTTATGGGTAGATATGATATGGCTAGGTTGGCCAGTTTTCAGCATGGCCAAATTTAAGCCATTTCTTTGAGGCTAAGTCATACAAAATACAACTTTACTGACTCTGATCATTGCATAGTGGAGCTGATCAACAACCATGAGTATGGGGAAAAAGCCAGTTTGCTGACTTACCAGTGCAGTGGTAATATATAGAACTGGTCTTTTTCTGTGATTAGCTGCTTTGTGGCCACATTTAAAGAAAGAAACCGAGATTAATGAGATGATATTCCAAATATTGAAACAAAATAGGACATATATTTTTCTATATGTAGCACTTTCTTGGCCCAGATACTCTTAAGTAACTGTTGGGAAATTGCTGTAAAATACATAGAGAATTGGTCCTATTGTATGAGACTTTATGGTACAATATAACCTCCAGGTTAAGGGACCACATGTTAAAGTCACATTGGGCCTGGTTTTCCGGTTTAAATTTCAGCACAAAGGATTTACTGGAGATACTGGGAAGATTTCTTGACAGAGCTATTTAATACTAGAATGAGTTATTAGGAGCAATTGCGGATTCTCTTGGCAGGCTTGAAACCTAGCTCCATTTCTCCTCTACCCAGGATAGGTTCAGTAGGCCTACCTGAGAGCAGAAGGACAAACCAGATCAGTCCTGCTAGCCCCAAGGTTTGGTGGTTCATTATAACCCAAAAGGAAGCCCGCAGTACTTAAATGATTTAGTAGTTCTTTTTCATGTATTGAAGTGAAAGCCACACACCATGTTGGATTTTTACACTCTAGCTTGGCCGACTGCCTCTGTGCAAAGACCTTCATTATTGAGTTTTATTTTCATTCACTCTAAACTTTTCCCCTTGGGTGGAAATATGTGTGCTTGGCCTCGGCTCATAGGGAAATTATTTAATGTATAACTCTGAACTTAATATACTGAGTCAAGCAGTAGTAGAACAAAATAAGGTTTTTTTTTCCTCATTTGTGAAACAAATGATGCTCTTCAAGAGAGGTAAATGCTTACTTCCAAGCCAACAGAATTCTTTCTAAAAATTTCTCCATAAAAAAGAGTTTAGGGAGAAAATAAAATAACAAATAGAATAAAAAAGATGTCATAAGACTGTCAGGTATAATTATTTTGCTCTTTCAACCATTACAGAATTTTCAAGATACCTAATCAGATCTTGTACTTCTCTTACTTGGGAAATAGGTGTTTTCTATATTTTTGTTTTAATTTTCTAAACTAAGAATATACTAAAAATGCATAGCAACTTTTTAAGGCATTGTAGAGATGTTTTTAATGCAGTGTGAATATTCAACTTTAAACCTCCTGAATATTTTAATGAACTAGGCTCAGTTCCAACTCCTCTCTGCATGTATCCATTATGTGTATGGAAAATAGATCATATTTAGTGTGTAATTTTTTGAAAATAAAAGTAGACATCCTAAGCAATGTGAGAGTTTGGACTGTTTATATATGTGTTCTTCTTGTGTTCCAGCTCAATGCTTAACCTTTTAGTATCTAAACTTAACACATGTAGAATATGGAAGGTGGGTGAGTTAAAGTTGTTATGAGGGACATAACTTCTCAGTTTCCTGTATGTTTAAACTTGAAACCTTAATGTCGTATTAATGGAATTTTATGTTTTATATGTGCATGCACAAATCTGCTAGACAGATGCTAAAAATGCCAAAACAGGATGAATACAACTAAGAATACAACTAAAAATGTTCTGTAAATGTGATTATAGGGTTTAGGCATCTTGTTGAGATCACCTTTTTGTTATCTGACAAAGCTGGCATAGCTGATTGACCTTTAATATGTGAGAAGAATGTTTATATGTGCCAGAGAGCATCCTTCAGTCTTATTTGAGTACAGGTTGTCTTAACTTTACAGACTACTGAAGGACTGCAGGCAAAGCAAATATTTGTATATTTTATCACTTATTACCATCAAATCCCTTTATTATTTTAGAAATGAAAATTTCAAAATATATTGGCTAAAGACAAAATAACCTTAAGAACTTTAAATTTAGAGAGAATTTGTCTGTGGCATTGCACAACTCTTATGAGTTTGCCAGAGAAACACTTACGTGATTGTGTCTATGGTATTTGTTAAAATAGAGGACAAGGTTAATTCTACTCTCTCCTTGGGAATTTAGTTGTTTGGTCATGTGACAATCCTACTAATTTAAATAGTGATTATATATATATCTCCAGGCTCCTCAAGAGTAGAGGCAATGATTGACTCATTAAACTCTCCCTCCCTTCATCCTCTCTCCAGTCTTTTCCTTCATTCCATTCCATTGAATGCCGAGGCTTCTACTTACCCTGTCCTAGGCTTAGGGGACAGTGACTTGATTAAGATAGGATTTTTGATCACAAGGAGAACACAGTCTTATGGGTCAAACAGACAAGAAAGTCAGTCATGTATTGATTCAGTGGGAAGTATAATGAGTGGAGAGGGACAAAGAAGAAGACCCTTCATTCTTTTCTTGGGATAGCATTGGGAAGGTTGAAAGTGACTGTGGAGAAGCAGTAAGAAGAACTGTAAAGAGCAGCTAGTGATGGAATTGCATCTGAGACTTGGAGATGTAGGTGTTATACAAGTAAACACACGTGAGGAAAGAAGAAATTTGGTTGGGGCAAAGGGTTGGAGGGTGAAGTTTATGGGTGGTGGGTTGACTTGATCTTCCGCACAGAACAACTTAAATTCAAGTATGAATGAATATGTGGGAAATCTTTTGGGAACTGTAGACAGGTCCAAAGGCTAGAGAAAGGGAGAAATAATGGGAAATGACACATAAAAAATATTTCAGGTGATGACAAGCCTCATATGGCCTACAGAGAAAACTGGATCTTATCCTAAAACTAGTCAGAAGTTGCCAAAAACTTTAAGTCAGAGTGGTGGCCCAGTTATATATATTATAGAAAAATCATTCTGGTGGCAATGTAGAGAAAGGATGAATTGGAGGGACACAAGACTATTGAGGATGGTGTTACTATAATGCAGGGTTCTCAGAGGCAAAGTCTGTCTAAAGTCTGGGTAGATAGCACAAATAAGTGAACAGACCAAGTTCAGAAACTGGAGAACTTGGACTTAGGGCCTAAGTAAATAAAAGAAGCAGTCACTACTTGGCTCCAGCCAGTTGTTGCCATTTGGGAAAGCAAAGACATCCCACCACACACATACACACACACTGTTGCACATTCACTATTTACTTTTGGCTCTCAGATGGGTGTCAAACATTTTTAAAAACATGAATGGGTCAACACTATACTGACCAAACAAAATAAAAATTTGGGCCAGATACAGTCTAAGCCAATGTATCACTGAAGTGTGTTCTTTTGAACATTGATCTTTGAAAAATGAGTTCTGTGGTCAAATAAATTCAAAGCAATTGGAACTTGACAAAACTGATTTTAAAATTCACAAGGAAAAGAAAATGTGCAAGAATAGCCAAGATAATTTTGTAGAAGAACAAGGATGAGGAGATGCCCTACCAGATATTAAACCATATTATAAATCTATGATAATGAAAATAGTGTGGTTATCAGTACAGAAATGGACAAATCAATTAATAGAATAGAATGGATATTTCAGAAACAGTCTCATGTACATCTGACAGCTTAGTTTATGATAAGAGTAGCATTTTAAATGAGTCGAGGAATGATGGGTCATTTAATAACTGATGCTGGGGAAATTAGCTATCGACTGAGCAAAAACAAAGTTAAGTGCTAATTCATGCCCTTAACAAAAAATAAACATAAGATAAATTAAATAACTAATTTTTAAAAAAGCAATAATATATAGAGGGAAATGGAGGAAACATGTTTATGATGCTGGAAAACAGAAGTCCCTCCTTATGACATAAAATGCAAAAAATAATGGCAGTTAGCTGGCTCAGCCAGTAAAACATGCAACTCTTGATCTCAGGGTTGGGGTCATGAGTTAAAGCCTCAATTTGGGCATGCAGCCTACTTAAAAAAAAGAAAAAACAAAGAAGACCACCTGGGTGGCTCCATGCTCAGCTTAAGATTCTCTCTCTCCCTCTGCCCGTCCTTTCCCTCCTCCACTCCCCCCCCACACTCACTATCTCTCAAAAAAAAAAAAAGCCGAAAACAAATTTGACTTGATAAAAATTGGACAATATAAGCCTCCATAAACAATATTAAAAGGTAAGCTGCTATCTAGAAGAAGATATAAAATATATGTAAGCCTTAATATCCATAACATGGAAATAACCCCTCCCAATTAAGAAAGAGACAAATAATTTATTACAAAACAATCAAATGACATGAACAGGCAGTTCCCTAAAGAGGAAATATAATTAGTTAATAAACATATGAAAGCATGCTTAATGTGAATATGAAAATATACTTAATCACATTATGATCAGATAAATGAAAATTAGAGATATGAGAGACCTCCCCTCACTAAGTCAGCAAAATAAAAATTGTTAATATCAAGATGAAAGTGTAAGAAAATAGGAATTCTTTCATTGCCATTTTACATAAACATTGCTGTGGTCACTTTAGAGGACATCATTGTGAGTATCTATCAAAACTGCCAAGGATACCTGCTCCATGATCCAGAAATTTCACTTCAGAGCATCTACTGAAGAGAAATGGTAAAAGCTGTTGTCCCTTCCAGCATTGCTTGCAATGGCAAGAAACTGGAAAGAATCCAATTGTTCATCTGTAGAGGACTGGTTAAGTAAGTTACATATTTACACTGTGATATGCGATACTGACTTAGGTTAAAAAATGATGAGGTGAACCCACTGATGTGATAAGACCTATCGAATGAACAAAAAATATTGCCCCAAAGTGCAGTTATTTAAAAAGGGAAAAAGAAATAAAACAATGCTATATGTTAAAAAAAAAGTCTAGAAGTGTGCATGCAAAAGGGATAACAGTGATTAATGAAGGTGAAAGTTTGAGGATGGAGAGGAGAATTATGTTTAAGTGGGACATTTATGGTAATTTAAAAAATTTTAATAGACATGTATATGCATGCATTTATGAACTACTTGTATAATCAAAAATAAATGAAAATATTTTCCACAATGAGAGAAACTTGAATCTTCCTATTTTCTAAGGAGGAAGCAAGCAATAGAAAGGAAGGAGTCAAAAGTACAGGGGACGAGTTAATAGATGAAGAAAGGTCCCTAGGGAGCTAGGAGAAAGAACAATCTAGAACTTAGTTGGAAAAGATTCGCTTTGGAGAGAAGGACCAATCTCTAGGACCAGAGAGGAGGAAGTGGATGGGGCTAATGGAGATAAATATGTGCGGGTGGAGGTAGGGGGTGGAGAGAGGAGCTGAGGAATTTCCTGTAGGGTGATCTCTGTTTTCTCTTTGAAGTAACAGCTTGTCCCCACTACCCTCGTGCCCTGTTATCCTCACTATGGCTATCAGTAAATGTGACTGCCTGGCTTCTCCACCTGTTCACCTCAAGCACGTACTACTAACGGTAGTATCTCATTGCTGTTGCACTGACTTCTTGTCATCTTTGTGAAGACTAGCTCGTTACTCCCATTGCATGTGCTCCCACAAGTCCTGCAATGCTACCTTGAACACAATGTCATAATAATGGGCCCTATCATTGAACCAATTCCTGTTGTCTGAAAGAACCTGGGAAATTGCTTTCAAATATCTTGTTTTCATTCCTAGTGTATCCCATTTTGTACCCAAGAGTTTTTCTGTTTCCTGTGCATTCAGAGGACCACGTTCCCAGCTTTCTCCCCAGAGAAATCTATGAAACTACATTCTCTGGAATTTCTTTTTTTTTCTTTTTCAGCCTCACAAAGCCCTCTGTTGTTCCTCTTTAACAGTCAGCTAACTGTGAAGTTGAGGAGAAGTGGTTCTGCCCTTCCCTCTCTTTTAGATTTTGAGAGCCTTCCAACAGCCTGACCTTACCTTTTATGTAAAATATATTTAGCCACTCGTTGCAAGTTTCGATTCCTTTGTGACCCTCGGGTTCCAGATAGGGAATTGAAAAGAGTTTTTAGATCAGGCATCAAAGGACATTAAGGCAAATATCTGAGTCCTTTCTTCTGCTCTGAAACTTCTGACTTTCCTAGAGGGTTTCCCCCCAAGTCTCTGGTACTTTCTACCTTTGATAGCTCCCTCCAGAAGGAAAAACCCTAAACAGATTAGCCATTCTGTTCTGTCTTCTATGCTATTAATCCTATTACTAACATAAAGGTACATCTTTTGTTTCTCTCTCAGTGGGTGATACAGATTTTTTGTTGTTGTTGTTAATTTTCTGTCCTTACCTTTAGCCATCCTAGTTAGTGGTAAGTGTCAAGAAGTGTTTGCAGGATTTTGCTATATAATTAATACAAATCAAGGTACTTTCAATGAAAGGATTGTAAATATGCAGTACATTCATACCTATAAGATGCTTACTACATTCAGTGTGAGCAAAAATGGTGTGGCTTTAAGATGTTTTAGAGGGGAGGGGGATGGTGGGATGGGTTAGCCTGGTGATGGGTATTAAAGAGGGCACGTATTGAATGGAGCACTGGGTGTTATACGCAAACAATGAATCATGGAACACTACATCAAAAACTAATGATGTATGGTGATTAACATAACATAATAAAATAAAATTTAAAAAAAATATGAGAACCAATGGAAAGTATTGGAATGGGTAATTTAATTGTATATCACTTAATCTGTTATATTAATCTTTTTATTCTGATTAGCTGTCACATTTATTTTTTAAATGAAGTCAGTAAACTTAATCTCTAGGACTTTTATGTTATTTTTTCCTATGAACTTCTGAAGAAAGCAGCTTTGAGGTGAGTATTTCACTGGATATGATTCTAATGAACACACTGAATTATTAAGTTTAAAAAAAAGGTGGTCAGATTCATTGGATAACTTAATTAGGTAGTAGAAAGACTATTATATTTGGAATCAGATAGACCTTGATTTTAGTCTTATCATTTATTGTGACCTTGGTGTACTTAACTTTCTCTCAGATTCCATTTTTTTTTTTTCCGTCTTAAAGTGGGGATAATAGAGAGAAGTCCCAGGAGAAATTCCCTAGAGAATGAAGGAGGAGGAATATGTTTGAGAGGGAAAATAATGAGTTCAGTTTTGATCAAACTGAGTTTGAAGTGCTACAAAACATTTAGATATGTAAATTTTGATTGCTTTAAGACTAGAGAGTTTTTAGTTTATTGAGACCATATTGTTAATAATGTTTGATAAGATGGTATTTTAACTATACTATTCATAAACTAATAGTAGGACATGTTTCTCACAAAAGTTTTTGAACTGTTCCCTCCTGTTCTCCTTATGTCCTATCTCACACTGTGCTCCGAAAAGGCCCCTTGTACGATGTCTTCCTAGCCTCCCACTTCTTTCCTGCCTCCCTAGTCACCACGAGTCACCTCTAGGCACCTCTCCCCTGTATAAACCCTTCAATGGCTCTCCATGGCCTGCAGGATGCGCTTGACATACTCAACTGAACAGTCAGCTAAATAATGATCTGGCCCACACATTCTTCCTCGTTTTCTGCTCCTTCCCTTCATTCCCTTCATTTACAAGTGATCCCAATCAAGGCACATCTTTCTGCTTCAGACTTGCAACTCTTAAATCTCATTAGACAATTGTGTTTGCACGATATAACTAAAACCACAGCGAAGAGTGATTGGCAACTTCATGAGATGTATCCTTATTTATCTTTCTGTCCCAATGGCAGTATCCCCCCCTCACCTTGGTTATTGTCCGTTGAGATCAAAGTATGGGGCGCCTGGGTGGCTCAGATGGTTAAGCATCTGCCTTCGGCTCAGGTCATGATCCCAGGGTCCTGGGATCGAGTCCCGCATCAGGCTCCCTGCTCCTTGGGAGCCTGCTTCTCCCTCTGCCTCTTTCTCTCTCTGTCTCTCATGAATAAATAAATAAAATCTTTAAAAAAAAAAAAAGATCAAAGTATGTTTGGATTTGCCCAAGATTGTGAAAATTGCCTTCTACTTCACATAAAATTGAAATCAAGTTAGATGGTCTTATTTAACAAATAATCTTGAGACTCCAAGTACAGAGAACAATTTTGGCTTGTAACTCAAATATAAACTATACTATAGCTCCATATGGTCCAGTCTGTGTACTGTGTCACTTTTGAAGAAACACGAAGTCAGATCTATTCAGGCTCTTCAGGAAATGTGCGGGGTAAAGGAGTACATTTGTAATGTGTAGCAGTCATGTTCAGTGTCCCTTCCCCGTTGCCGCTTCAGTCAGCATCCCCCACACCCAGGGCCACTCCCTGCTGCCCTCCCTACCACGCTGTGCTTCTCTGTTTCCCACTCTCCACCTCTTGCAGAACTGTTCTGACTTTGCTTCCCCATGAGGTACGCCCCTGTGTCCCTTCTTTCCTGTGCCTATCTGCCCTACATCTTGGGTTCCTGCATTTCTGTTGCTTCCTGCTCAGCTGGAGAACCCTAAAGCTCCATTCGGCCTTGTGAAGAAAAATGGAATCCCCAGGAAATCCTCGTGGACTTTCTATAAATTCTTCATCTCTCTACAGACACGTTTATAAATAAGTCATTTGGGTTTTTTGTTTATTGTGGGTTTTTTTTTCTTTGGTTAAAGATTAATGTGTAAATTAAAAGATTATGTAGTATGCATAATGTATGCACATGTTCATATATTTAAAGATACTTATCTTGCTAATTTTCTCCTACCTTGTTTGTTTTTTCCTATAAATTCACATAGAACATAGTACCAGGCTTCTAATATAATATAATCATTGCTTTAAAAATGTGGTTAATCAGTTTACTGACAGAAAACTCAGTGTTACAATTTTAGGGAAAAGTGTTTTCTATTTTCTTTTGTGTCCCTACAAAAGAAACACAAAGTAATAGTTCAGACTTTATGCAAGATTCTGCCCAAATAAATTTCTATAGACAATGGGTTTTTCCACATTACCGTATAAAACTTTTGTTGGTTCATTTGAGTTGCCTCCTTAGATGGTCATCTGAGAATGATTATGTTTTTAATGAATCTAAGTGTTTATTCTCGAGGGTCATGGAAAAAAAATCTGTCAGAAATGCTGCAGCAAATGCATTTTTCATAATGTAAATAAGTTAAAAATGCAGGCTTCACCTTCTAATACAGTCTACTGGACTTCCAACTGAAACATTTCAGAGCTGGATTGTGTTCAGAAGGAGTCATTTTCTTCTATTAAAGTTCCATGCATCTCTGTTATGTTTCCAGCTTTAAGCTGCTTATTATTAATACTAAAGCAAAATGGTTTCTTCAAGAACTTGGGAAATAATAAACAGCCTCATTTAGAGAGCACTTTGGCCTGGACTTGGTCCATGAACTTATGGATATGGAGCTGTTTAGTGTGCTTAAGATCTCGAGGATCCTTTCAAGGGAGACTGTTTGGATTATGTACCCTGTGATGTGTTTGCCTCTTGCAAAGTTTGGTTTGAAGTAGTGGAGACAAGACTGTGAACAAATCCCTGAGAATCACAGAGCTGGAAAGAACCTCAAAAGGTCCTCTTTCTCAGCCCCTGTATCCAGGGAGGAGAATTTGCGAATCATTCAAGACAGGCGGTGGCTGATGCTGTTTTTGTGACACATCCAGGAGTAGATGTCCTGATTGTGCCAAAGTGACAGTTTGAGAAGAATGTGCCCCAAATTCCTGTCTTCCTATCCCATTTTAAAACTTACAAAATGTGAGCAATGATGGGAGAGATACCCAGTCTGTTTCTTAGGTGCTTGACTGGGAGGAGATTGCCTATGACATTTCAAAATCTGGAAGATCTACATTCATATCATCCTTATAGTTTAGTTTCAGGTTTTTTTCCCTCTCAAACATAGTGCTCCTCTCTTCACATTTATCTGTGATGCTTTATACCAGGGATTGCAAAACTCAAAATTGCATGGAGGTCAGACAGCTAATCTGTAGTAAGCCAATGAGGGCAGTAGGAAGTAGTGGTGTCTGTGCTGAATGGGGGAGCACAAGTCTTGGTAGCAAAGAACATTCCGTTTGGGTTTTTTTTTTTTTTTAAATGACAGTGCTGGACAAACAAATGCTCTGTTGGCTAAATTTAGTATGCGGTTTTGTGTCTGTGCCCCTAGTCCAATAGCCGGTTTGCCCACAGGCACTTACAGAAGAGTTTTAAACGATGATCCCAAGTGTATCAGTTACCACTTAATCTACATTTGCAGTTTTATTTTTCTGAAAAAAAAAACATAGATATGTAGTTAATTGTTTCCAATCTGGATATCCTTGCCTTAGATATTCCTTTCCCCCAGATAGCTAATGATCTGATTTAAGTCAACTAAGGTTAGCTATGTAGTCTACTTTCTTTCTGTATCAGGACTCTATCAATATAGCATACAAGTGAAGCTCTCAAGACCTTCAAATGATCTTTCCAGAACATACTTTGAGAAGGGATGAAGTCTAAACCAGGGGAACTAAACTCAGATGCCTTTAACCAGGACTTCCATGTTACATACCTCAAGGGGGCATGATTCACAGTAGCCTATGTGGATGACCGAGCACCATGCAGGTCTGGGGACAGTGGTGTTCACGTGGACTACACCGAGATTGGCACTTCCTTAGCATGCAGCGATGCAGCCCTGCCTTCAAGTCTAGACAGGTATCATGCATTTGGGAAGCAAGCAAGTCTAAGACAATAGGGAGTTTGGGGAATAGTGGCAAACTGGAGAACACACGTCCCACATAAAAGCATTCCCATTGAGATAAGCTTAAACGTTCCTATAGGTAAGATTTACTGCCAGCTTGAGACCGATGGTCCACACCAAGGGATAAAAGATGTTTTTCCAGAAACTTTGCATGAGTTAGGACTTTTTGGTTAATTATAACAATTTCAATTCAAAGAAAAGAGAGGATTTCTTGGCTCACATAACTGGGTTAGCTCAGGGAATTGAAAGTAGGGCTATAAAAATCAGGGTTGTTGCTACTTAAACTAAGTACCTGACACAGCCAAGATTTCTTCTCCACCCATATGACCTTTGCTTGGCCCTGCTTACTTGTACAGAAGGGCAGGACAGGGCCTCTGGCAGCCGTGCTTTAAAGACCCCAGCAAAAAGAGAGATTTTGTTCCTCTCAAAATCTGTACAGGAGGGATTCTTACTTGCTCTGCTTGAGGCACATCATCTTGGAATAGTAGCTGTTCAGACGGGGCTGGGGCTGGGGGTAGGGGAGGACCATGGTAGCATGGTCAAACATGAGGTAGCATGATTGGCCAGGCCTGGATCATGTGCCCCCCACACACACAACCTGCTTCTCATGAGTGGAAGAATGGACTCGGGGCAGGGGTGTTACCAGAAGACCAACTAAGAAAGCTTGCTGGGCAGAAGACTAGAGCTGTCCCAGTCAGCTGCCCTCTCTAGCTCCCTAGAAGGGTAGCTTCCCAGTGTCTTTTCTCCTTCTCCTTATAGCAGAGGGAATGCCCCATGACCAAATTTTGCTGGAAATTTTACAAGTTGTATGCTCATTTGGCTTAGCAGATGGGAAGATTATTTTTATATATGGTAAAATTGAGTTGTGTTAATTGTGTTAATTATGAGTTGCTATTGTTTTTGGTTCAAATTCCTCTTAAAAATTCAGGCTACTGAATTATGCACTGAGAAATATTCTGAAAGTAAAATAATTAAGAGTCTCCTTCCCATTTTCTCTGTGAAAGACAATGGGCCACACCAAAGAGCCTACATAAGAGGGATTTTATTCTAGGAACTGGGTGGCAATGGAGAGCAATGAACTGTTCTAAGAATCAAAAACAAATCAGAATAAGTACATTTCAGCTACTGGGGCTTTTAGAACTGTGTGAGATGCAAGATGGAGAATAGGGTAGTTATATTTAAAATAGAGCCATTAATTTTGATAATTCTATTCCAGATTAGTCTTGTTAACCTTGAGCAAATATTTTTAATCACGTTGAATGTAAATATAGTATAATTTCTATTAGCTGAAAAAATTCTGTTCTTTGTATTGTTTGATTTATTTGTATTTTCTGAATGAACAAATTGGTTTCATTCCAATAAACAGTTTTTAAAAATATAAGTATGCCAATTTGATTACCTTTTATTTCTTTTTGTTGTCTGATTGCTGTTGCTAGGACTTCTAGTACTATATTGAACAGTAGTGGCAAGAGTGGGCATCCTTGTGTTCCTGATCTTAAGGGAAAGGCTCTCGGCTTTTCCTCATTGAGAATGATATTTGCTGTGGGTTTTTCATAAACTCTCTCTCTTTGCCGATGACATGATACTTTATGTGGAAAACCCAAAAGACTCCACCCCCAAATTACTAGAACTCATACAGCAGCTTAGTAATGTGGCAGGATACAAAATCAATGCACAGGAATCATTTGCTTTCTTATACACTAGCAATGTAACTGTAGAAAGAGAAATTAGAGAATCGATTCCATTTACAGTAGCACCAAAAACCATAATAAACCTAACCAAAGAGGTAAAGGATCTATACTCTAGGAACTACAAAACACTCATGAAAGAAATTGAAGAAGACACCAAAAGATGGAAAAACATTCCATACTCATGGATTGGAAGAATAAACATTGTTAAAATGTCTATGCTGCCCAGAGCAATCTGTACTTTCAAAGCCATCCTTATCAAAATACCAATGTCATTTTTCAAAGTGCTGGAACAAACAATCCTAAAATTTGTATGGAATCAGAAAAGACCCCTAATCGCCAAGGAAATGTTGAAAAAGAAAAACAAAGCTCGGGGCATCACGTTGCCTGATTTAAAGCTATATTACAAAGCTGTGATCACCAAGACAGCATGGTACTGGCACAAAAACAGACACATAGACCAATGTAACAGAGTAGAGAGCCCAAATATGGACCCTCAACTCTATGGTCAAATAATCTTCAACAAAGCAGGAAAAAATATGCAATGGAAAAAAGACACTCTCTTCAATAAATGGGGCTGGGAAAATTGGACAGCTATATACAGAAGAATGAAACTCAACCATTTTCTTACACCATACACAAAGGTAAACTCAAAATGGATGAAAGACCTCAATGTGAGACAGGTATCCATCAAAATCCTAGAGGAGAACATAGGCAGTAACCTTTTCAACATTGGCCACAGCAACTTCTTTCAAGACACATCTCCAAAGGCAAGGGAAACAAAAGCGAAAATGAATTCTGGGACTTCATCAAGATTAAAAGCTTCTGCACAGCAAAGGAAACAGTCAACAAAACAAAGAGGCAACCCACAGAATGGGAGAAGATATTTGCAAATGACACTACAGACAAAGGGCTAATATCCAAGATGTATAAAGAACTTCTGAAACTGAACACCCAAAAAAACAAATCAAAAAATGGACAGAAGACATGAACAGACACTTCTCAAAAGAAGACATACAAATGGCTAACAGACACATGAAAAAATGTTCATTATCATTGACCCTTAGGGAAATTCAGTTCAAAACCACATTAAGATACCACTTACACCAGTTAGAATGGCAAAAATTAGTAAGACAGGAAACAACAAGTGTTGATGAGGATGTGGAGAAAGGGGAACCCTCTTACACTGTTGGTGGGAATGCAAACTGGTACAGCCACTTTGGAAAACAGTGTGGAGCGTCCTCAAAAAGTTAAAAATAGAGCTACCCTATGACCCAGCAATTGCACTACCAGGTATTTACCCCAAAGACACAGATGTAGTGAAAAGAAGGACCATATGCACCCCAATGTTCATAGCAACAATGTCCGCAATAGCCAAACTGTGGAAAGAGCCAAGATGCCCTTGAACAGACGAATGGATAAAGAAGATGTGGTCCATATATACAATGGAATACTACTCAGCCATCAGAAAGGATGAATACCCAACTTTTGCATCAACATGGATGGGACTGGAGGAGATTATGCTAAGTGAGATAAGTCAAGCAGAGAAAGTCAATTATCATATGGTTTCATTTATTTGTGGAACATAAGGAAGAGCATGGAGGACATTAGGAGAAGGAAGGGAAAAATGAAGGGGGGGAACTCAGAGGGAAAGACGAACCATGAGAGACTATGGACTCCGGGAAACAAACTGAAGGTTTTAGAGGGGAGGGGGTGGGGGGATGGGTTAGCCCGGTGATGGCTATTAAGGAGGTCACATATTGCATGGAGCACTGGGTGTTATACGCAAACAATGAATCATAGAACACTACATCAAAAACTAATGATGTACTGTATGGTGACTAACATAACATAATAAAAAAATAAAATATAAGTATGTAGGGTGCTGGGGGGGGCTCAGTCGGTTAAACCTCTGACTCTTGGTTTCAGCTCGGGTCATGATCTCAGGTCCTGAGGTCTAGCTGCACATCAGGCTCAGCACTCAGCGGGGGATCTGCTTGAGATTCTCTCCCTCCCGCTATGCCCTTCCTCCTGCTCTCTTTCTCTCTCTCTCTCTGAAAATAAATAAATAAAATAAAATATAAGTATGTATTTTTGAGGGGACTCTAAGTATTTCTAAGGCTAAACTGAATGATCTTTTAAAGTACCACCTCACCTCTCTCTCTTCCCTCAAAATGAATCCACCTGGATTCTCTGATTCTGTCTTGCTCCTGAATCTTAACAGCTGTTTAAGCATAGCTCAGATATCCGGTTTTCAGAAATGCCCTAGAACGGCATCTTCTGTTGGACAAAACATAGTTAAAAGACCTCTGATGATACCAGTTATAAAATTCATGATCCCATTACCTTGTTGTTGTTTTCAGCTATGCTGTGTCTTCAGATTTGAGGGACTAAAATATCATTTGTTTGGCTCAGTGAACTAAATTATCATCACAATAATAATTTTTTGTTGGTTACTTTGATTTAGACATTGTATAAGGAGATTCTTAAAGCCTTCTCATTTGGCTAAACAAAATGGGCTCTCACTTTATTGCGTATACTTTGAGACAACTTTCTTCTACTTGGGGTATAGTTAAATAAAGAGTAATAAAAGTGAAAAACTAAACTTAAATGGTTTGTATTTTTTCTGACATGTACATGTGATATGTGTGTAGTAATACTTCAGTTTATAATTTCCAAGAGGGTAGAAGCTTTATTTATGTTTTAGTCATGCAAATATTAAAAGTAAGAAATGACAAAATATCTCAGCTTTGTAGTTTAAATTTCTAGGGAAAATGCATTTTGCAAAAGGAAGGAGAGGGTTTCTACTCTGGAGATTTCTTCTGATCACCAAATGCTGGTTTATAAAACATTGATTTATTTACATATCAGGGCTGTCTCTAGCTGGGATGTATTAGGCAGTTGCCTGCATTGTTGATTTTAGGAATTTGAGAAATATTTCCCACCAAAAATGTCCATCTCATTGTTCACTGCTGAAACTTACCATTAGCTTGTCATCCTTTCATTAGTTACTATTCAGTCTTTTTAAAATGCTACTGCTAAGCTGTTGAAACACATCTAATTAGTACCAATGTGGAATAGATTATTATTTTATTGTTATAACACTTTGTTGAGATATTATTCACATATCAGAAAATTCACTTCAAAATGTATCATTTAGTAGCTTTTAGTATAAATGTGCAACTATCATTGACTGTAATCTAAATTTAGAAACATTTTCATAAAAGAAGCCCCATACCATACCCATTAGCAGTCATTTCTCCTTTCCTCTTCTCCCAGCTTCTGGCAACCACTAATTGATTTTCTCTTTCTGTGGATTTGCATACTAGACATTTCATGTAAGTGGAATCATACAGTATATAACCTTTCGTTGGTGGCTTCTTTCACTTAGCATGTTGTGAAGATTGATCAGTTATTGTAGCATATATCAGTGGTTTATTCTTTTTCATTGCCAGATGGTATCCCATGGTATGGATATGACCCATTTTGTTTATCCACTCATCAGTTGATGGACATTTGTGTTGTTTTCACTTTTTGGCCAGAACGAATAATGCTACTATGAACATTCATTACAAATTTTTGTGTGGATATGTTTTCCATTCCACTGGGCATATACCCAGGAATGCTGGGTCTTATTTATGGTAACTCTGTGTTTACATTTTGAGGAGCTACAAAACGTTTTTAAAGCAGCTACACCATTTACATTCATACCAACAATGTATGAGGTTTCCAATTTTTCCATTCTTCAGTGAGACTTGCAGTTGTCTTTTTTCTTTTCTTTTCTTTTCTCTTTTAGCCATCCTAGAGTAAGTATGAAATGAGTGTCCCATTGTGGTTTTGATTTACATTCCCTAGTGACTAATGATGTTGAGCATCTTTTCATGTGCTATTGGCCATCCATATATCTTCTTTAGAGAAATGTCCATTCAGATTCTTTGCCTACTTTTTTTCTCTCAAAATCTCTGATGTATTCTTATTTATTTATTTAAAATTTTATCATTGATGTATAATTGACATACAAAGTTATATTAGTTTCAGGTATACAACATATTGATTTGACAATTCCATACATTACTCAGTGTTGCCATGAGTGTAGCCATCATCTGTTACCATACAATGTTCTTACAGTATTATTGACTATGTTCCCTATGCTGTACTTTTCATCTCTGTGACTGATTTATTTTATGACTGGGGGTTTGTACCTCTTAATCCCCCTCATCTCTTTTGCCCATCCCACACTACCTCTCCCCTAGGAACCATCAGTTTGTTCTCTGTACTTAGGAGTCTCTTTGTTTTTTGTTTGCTCCTTTGTTTTGTTCTTAGATTCCACTGATAAGTGAAATCATACAGTATTTGTCTTTCTCTGTCTGACTTATTTCACTTAGCGTATTACCCTCTAGGTCCATCCATATAGCAAATGGCAAGATATCATTCCTTTTTATGTCTGAGTAATATTCCATTGTGTGTGTGTGTGTGTGTGTGTGTATGTGTGTACCACATCTTTATCCACCATATATTAATGGACATTTGGGTTCTTCCAGATCTTGGCTATTGTAAATAATGCTCTAATGAACATAGGGGTACATATGTCTTTTTGAATTAGTGTTGTTGTTTTTTGTTTGTTTGCTTATTTGTTTTTGGGTAAATACCCAGTAGTAGAATTAGTGGATCATATGTATTTCTATTTTTAATTTTTGGAGGAACCTACATACTGTTTTCCACATTGCTTACACCAATTTACATTCTCACCAATAGTGCATGAGAGTTCCTTTTTTCCATATCATTCCCAACACTTGTTATTTCTTGTCTTTTTTATACTAGCCATTCTGACAGCTGTGAGGTGATAGCTCATTGTAGTTTTGATTTACGTTTCCTTCATGATTAGTGATGTTGAACACCTTTTCATGTGTCGATCATCTGTCTTTGGGAGTATGTCTATTCAGATCTTCTACCCATTTTTGTATCAGATTCTTTGGTGTTGAGTTGTACAAGATCTTTATACGTTTTGGATATTAACCCCTTATCATTATATCATATACAAATATCCTCTCTTATGCACTAGAGAATGTTTTTTGTTTTGTTGATGGTTTTCCTTGCTATGCAAAAGCTTTATATTTTGGTATAGTCCCAATAGTTTATTTCTGCTTTTGCCTTTTAATTCAGTTATCTATCTTTTTATTATTTAATTTGTAAGGATTCCTTGTATTTTATGGATTATGGATTATAAGTGTCTTGTCAGATATATGATTTTCCAAAATTATCTTCTACTCAAAGGGTTATCTTTTCATTTTCTTTAATGTTGTCCTTCGACACACAAAACTTTTTACTCTATGAAATCCAGTTTATCTTTCACTTTGGCTGCTGTGCTTTCTTTAAAAAAAATATTTATTGTTATGTTAATCACCATACATTATATCATGAGTTTTTTCTTATTTTTTATTGTTATGTTAATCACCATACATTAAATCATGAGTTTTTGATGTAGTGTTCCATGATTCATTGTCTGTGCATAACACCCATGGCTCCACACAGAACGTGCCCTCTTTAATACCCATCACCAGGCTAACCCATCCCCCCACCCCCCTCCCCTCTAGAAACCTCGGTTTGTTTTTCAGAGTCCATCGTCTCTCATGGTTCGTCTCCCCCTCTGACTTAATTCCCTTCATTCCTCCACTCCTGCTATCTTCTTCTTTTTTTTTCTTAACATATATTGCATTATTTGTTTCAGAAGTACAGATCTGTGATTCAGCAGTCTTGCATAATTCACAGTGCTCACCATAGCACATATCCTCCCCAAGGTCTATCACCCAGCCATCCCATCCCTCCCACCCCCTCCCCACTCCAGCAAACCTCAGTTTAGTTCCTGAGATTAAGAATTCCTCATATCAGTGAGGTCATATGATACATGTCTTTCTCTGATTGACTTATTTCGCTCAGCATAACACCTTCCACTTCCATCCACGTCATTGCAAATGGCAAAATCTCATTCATTTTGATGGCTGCATAATATTCCATTGTGTATATATACCACTTCTTCTTTATCCATTCATCTGTCGATGGACATCTTGGCTCTTTCTACAGTTTGGCTATTGTGGACATTGCTGCTATAAACTTCGGGGTGGATGTACCCCTTCGGATCCCTACATTTGTATCTTTGGGGTAAATACCCAGTAGTGCAATTGCTGGATCGTATGGTAGCTCTATTTTCAACTGCTGGAGGAACCTCCATACTGTTTTCCAGAAAGCACCAGCTTGCATTCCCACCAACAATGTAGGAGGGTTCCCCTTTCTCTGCATCCCCGCCAACATCTGTCATTTCCTGACTTGTTAAATTTGGCCATTCTGACTGGTGTGAGGTGGTATCTCATTGACATTTTGATTTGGATTTCCCTGATGTCAAGTGACGTTGAGCAGTTTTTCATGTGTCTGTTGGCCATTTGGATGTCTTCTTTGGAAAAATGTCTGTTCATGTCATCTGCCCATTTCTTGATTGGATTATTTGCTCTTTGGGTGTTAAGTTTGATAAGTTCTTTATAGATTTTGGATACTAGCCCTTTATCTGATATGTCATTTGCAAATATTTTCTCCCATTCTGTCGGTTGTTTTTGGTTTTGTGGACTGCTTCTTTTGCTGTGCAAAAGCTTTTTATCTTGATGAAATCCCAAGAGTTCATTTTTGCCCTTGCATCCCTTCCTTTGGCAATGTTTCTAGGAAGAAGGTGCTGTGGCTGAGGTCAAAGAGGTTGCTACCTGTGTCCTCCTTTAGGATTTTGATGGACGCCTGTCTCACGTTTAGGTGTTTCAACCATTTGGAGTCTATTTTTGTGTGTGGTGTAAGGAAATGATCCAGTTTCATTCTTCTGCATCTGGCTGTCCAATTTTCCCAACACCATTTGTGGAAGAGACTGTCTTTATTCCACTGGACATTCTTTCCTGCTTTGTCAAAGATTAGTTGACCATAGAATTGAGGGTCCATTTCTGGGCTCTCGATTCTGTTCCATTGATCGATATGTCTGTTTTTGTGCCAGTACCATACTGTCTTCATGATGACAGCTTTGTAATAGAGCTGGAAGTCCGGAATTGTGATGCCGCCAGCTTTGCTTTTCTTTTTCAATATTCCTCTGGCTATTCGGGGTCTCTTCTGGTTCCATACAAATTTTAGGATTATTTGTTCCATTTCTTTGAAAAAGTGGATGGTATTTTGATGGGGTTTGCATTGAATGTGTAGATTGCTCTAGGTAGCATTGACATATTCACAATATTTCTTCTTCCAATCCATGAGCATGGAACATTTTTCCATTTCTTTGTGTCTTCTTCAATTTCTTTCATGAGTATTTTATACTTTTCTGAGTACAGATCCTTTGTCTCTTTGGTTAAGTTTATTCCTAGGTATCTTATGGTTTTGGGTGCAATTATAAATGGGATCGACTCCTTGATTTGTCTCTCTTCTGTCTTGTTGTTGATGTATAGGAATGCCACTGATTTCTCTGCATTGATTTTATATCCTGCTACTTTTCTGAAATCCTGTATGAATTCTTGCAGTTTTGGGGTGGAGTCTTTTGGGTATTCCACATACAGTATCATATCATCAGCAAAGAGTGAGAGTTTGACTTCTTTGCCAGTTTGGATGCCTTTGATTTCTTTTTGTTGTCTGATTGCTGTGGCTAGTCCTTCTAATACTATGTTGAACAGCAGTGGTGATAGTGGACATCCCTGCCGCGTTCCTGACCTTAGGGGAAAAGCTGTCAGCTTTTCCCCATTGAGAATGATATTCGCTGTAGGTTTTTCATGGATGGCTTTTATGATATTGAGGTATGTACCCTCTATCCCTATACTCTGAAGAGTTTTCATCAAGAAAGGATGCTGTACTTTGTCAAATGCTTTTTCTGCATCTATTGAGAGGATCATATGGTTCTTGTTCTTTTTTTGTTAATGTATTGTATCACGTTGATTGATTTGTGGATGTTGAACCCAACCTTGCAGCCCAGGGATAAATCCCACTTGGTCATGGTGAATAATCCTTCTAATATACTGTTGGATCCTATTGGCTAATATTTTGGTGAGAATTTTTGCATCCATGTTCATCAAGGATATTGGTCTGTAGTTCTCCTTTTTGATGTGGTCTTTGTCTGGTTTTGGGATCAAGGTAATGGTGGCTTCGTAAAATGAGTTTGGAAGTTTTGGAAGTTTTCCTTCCATTTCTATTTTTTGGAACAGTTTCAGAAGAACAGGTATTCATTCTTCTTGAAATGTCTGATAGAATTCCCCTGGGAAGCCATCTGGCCCTGGGCTTTTGTTTGTTGGGAGGTTTTTGATGACTGCTTCAATTTCCTTAGTGGTTATAGGTTCAGGTTTTCTGTTCAGGTTTTCTATTTCTTCCTGGTTCAATTTTGGTAGTTGATACATCCCTAGGAATGCACCCATATCTTCCAGGTTATCTAATTTGCTGGCATAGAGTTGCTCAAGATATGTTCTTATAATTGTTTCTATTTCTTTGCTGTTGGTTGTGATCTCTCCTCTTTCATTCATGATTTTGTTGATTTGGGTCATTTCTCTTTTCTTTTTGATCAGTCTGGCCAGGGGTTTATCAATCTTGTTAATACTTTCAAAGAACCAGCTCCTAGTTGCGTGGATCTGTTCTACTGTTTTTTGGTTTCTATTTCATTGATTTCTGCTCTGATCTTTATTATTTCTCTTCTCCTCCTGGGTTTAGGCTTTATTTGCTGTTCTTTCTCTAGCTCCTTTAGGTGCAGGGTTAGGTTGTGTATTTGAGACCCTTCTTGTTTCTTGAGAAAGGCTTGTATTGCTATATACTTTCCTCTCAGGACTGCCTTTGCTGTATCCCAAAGATTTTGAACAGTTGTGTTTTCATTTTCATTGGTTTCCATGAATTTTTTAAATTTTTCTTTAATTTCCTGGTTGAACCATTCATTCTTTAGTAGGGTGCTCTTTAGCCTCCTTGTATTTGAGTTCTTTCCGACTTTCCTCTTGTGGTTGTGTTCTAGTTTCAAAGCATTGTGGTCTGAACATATGCAGGGAATAATCCCAATCTTTTGGTACCGTTTGAGACCTGATTTGTGACCTAGGATGTGATCTATTCTGGAGAATGTTCCATGGGCACTAGAGAAGAATGTGTGTTCCGTTGCTTTGGGATGGAATGTTGTGAATATGTCTGTGAAATCCATTTAGTCCAGTGTGTCATTTAAAGTCTTTAATTTTTTTATTGTTATGTTAATCACCATATATTACATCATTTATTTTGGTGTAGTGTTCCATGATTCATTGTTTGTTCATAACACCCAGTGCTCCATGCAGAATGTGCACCCCTTAATACCCATCACCAGGCTAACCCATCCCCCTACCCTACTCCCCTTTGGAAACCTCAGTTTGTTTTTCAGAGTCCATCATCTCTCCTAGTTCGTCTCCCCAACTGACTTACTCCCCTTCATTCTTCCTCTCCTGCTATCTTCTTCTTTTTCTTTTATCTTAATATATGTTGCGTTATTTGTTTCAGAAGTACAGATCTGTGATTCAACAGTCTTACACAATTCACAGCGCTCACCGTAGCACATACCCTCCCCAATGTCTATCACCCAGCCACCCCATCCCTCCCACCCCCGACCACTCCACGAACCCTCAGTTTGTTCCTGAGATTAAGAATTCCTCATATCAGTGAGGTCATATGATACATGTCTTTCTCTGATTGACTTATTTCACTCAGCATAACACCCTCCAGTTCCATCCACGTTGTTGCAAATGATAAGATCTCATTCCTTTTGATGGCTGCATAATATTCCGTTTTGTATATATACCATATCTTCTTTATCCATTCATCTGTCGATGGACATCTTGGCTCTTTCCACAGTTTGGCTATTGTGGACATTGCTGCTATAAACATTGGGGTGCACGTACACCTTCGGGTCCCTACATTTGTATCTTTGGGGAAAATACCCAGTAGTGCAATTGCTGGATCATATGGTAGCTCTAATTTCAACTGTTTGAGGAACCTCCATACTCTTTTCCAGAGGGGTTGCACCAGCTTGCATTCCCACCAACAGTGTAGGAGGGTTCCCCTTTCTCCACATCCCCGCCAACATCTGCCATTCCCTGACTTGTTAATTTTAGCCATTCTGACGGGTGTGAGGTGGTATCTCATTGAGGTTTTGATTTGGATTTCCCTGAAGCCGAGCGATGTTGAGCACTTTTTCATGTGCCTATTGGCCATTTGGATGTCTTCTTTGGAAAAATGTCTGTTCATGTTTTCTGCCCATTTCTTGATTGGATTATTTGTTCTTTGGGTGTTGAGTTTGATAAGTTCTTTATAGATTTTGGATACTAGCCCTTTATCTGATATGTCATTTGCAAATATTTTCTCCCATTCTGTCAGTTGTCTTTTGGTTTTGTGGACTGTTTCTTTTGCTGTGCAAAACCTTTTTATCTTGATGAAATCACAATAGTTCATTTTTGCCCTGGCTTCCCGTGCCTTTGGTAATGTTTCTAGGAAGAAGTTGCTGCGGCTGAGGTCCAACAGGTTGCTGCCTGTGTTCTCCCTTAGGATTTTGATGGACTCCTGTCTCACATTTCGGTCTTTCAACCATTTGGAGTCTATTTTTGTGTGTGGTGTAAGGAAATGGTCCAGTTTCATTCTTCTGCATGTGACTGTCCAATTTTCCCAACACCATTTGTTGAAGAGATTGTCTTTTTTCCATTGGACATTCTTTCCTGTTTTGTCAAAGATAAGTTGACCATAGAGTTGAGGGTCCATTTCTGGACTCTCGATTCTGTTCCATTGATCTATGTGTCTGTTTTTGTGCCAGTACCATACTGTCTTCATGATGACAGCTTTGTAATAGAGCTGGAAGTCCGGAATTGTGATGCCACCAGCTTTGCTTTCTTTGCTTTTCTTTTTCAATATTCCTCTGGCTATTCGGGGTCTTTTCTGCTTCCATACAAATTTTAGGATTGTTTGTTCCATTTCTTTGAAAAAAAGTGGATGGTATTTTGATAGGGATTGCACTGAATGCGCAGATTGCTCTAGGTAGCATTGACATCTTCACAATGTTGGTTCTCCCAATCCATGAGAATGGAAAGTTTTTCCATTTCTTTGTGTCTTCTTCAATTTCTTTCATGAGTATTTTATAGTTTTTTGAGTACAGATCCTTTGCCTCTTTGGTTAAATTTATTCCTAGGTATCTTATGGTTTGGGGTGCAATTGTGAATGGGATCGAATCCTTGATTTGTCTCTCTTCTGTCTTGTTGTTGGTGTATAGGAATGCCACTGATTTCTGTGCATTGATTTTATAGCCTGCTACTTGACTGAATTCCTGTATGAGTTCTAGCAGTTTTGGGGTGGAGTCTTTGGGGTTTTCCACATACAGTATCATATCATCTGCAAAGAGTGAGAGTTTGACTTCCTCTTTGCCTATTTGGATGCCTTTGATTTCTTTTTGTTGTCTGATTGCTGTGGCTAGCCTTCTAATACTATGTTGAATAGCAGTGGTGAGAGTGGACACCCCTGCCGCGTTCCTGACCTTAGGGGAAAAGCTCCAGCTTTTCCCCATTGAGAATGATATTCACTGTAGGTTTTTCGTAGATGGCTTTTATGATATTGAGGTATGTACCCTCTCTCCCTATACTCTGAAGAGTTTTGATCAAGAAAGGATGCTGTACTTTGTCAAATGCTTTTTCTGCATCTATTGAGAGGATCATAGGATTCTTGTTCTTTCTTTTGTTAATGTATTGTATCACGTTGATTGATTTGCGGATGTTGAACCAGCCTTGCAGCCCAGGAATAAATCCCACTTGGTCCTGGTGAATAATCCTTTTAATGTACTGTTGGATCCTATTGGCTAGTATTTTGGTGAGAATTTTTGCATCCATGTTCATCAAGGATATTGGTCTGTAATTCCCCTTTTTGATGGGATCTTTGTCTGGTTTTGGGATGAAGGTGATGGTGGCCTCATAAAATGAATTTGTAAGTTTTCCTTCCATTTCTATTTTTTGGAACAGTTTCAGGAGAATAGGTATTCATTCTTCTTTAAATGTCTGATAGAATTCCCCTGGGAAGCCATCTGGCCCTGGGCTTTTGTTTCTTGGGAGATTTTTGATGACTGCTTCAATTTCCTTAGTGGTTATAAGTCTGTTCAGGTTTTCTTTTTCTTCCTGGTTCAATTGTGGTAGTTGATACATCTCTAGGAATGCACCCATTTCTTCCAGGTTATCTAACTTGCTGGCATAGAGTTCCTCAAGATATGTTCTTATAATTGTTTCTATTTCTTTGGTGTTGGTTGTGATCTCTCCTCTTTCATTCATGATTTTGTTGATTTGGGTCATTTCTCTTTGCTTTTTGAGAAGTCTGGCCAGGGGTTTATCAATCTTGTTAATTCTTTCAAAGAACCAGCCCCTAGTTTCGTTGATATGTTCCACTGCTCTTTTGGTTTCTATTTCATTGATTTCTGCTCTGATCTTTATTATTTCTCTTCTCCTGCTGGGTTTAGGGTTTATTTGCTGTTCTTTCTTGAGCTCCTTTAGGGGTAGGGTTAGGTGTGTATTTGAGACCTTTCTTGTTTCTTGAGAAAGGCTTGTATTGCTATGTACTTTCCTCTTAGGACTGCCTTTGCTGCATCCCAAAGATTTTTGACAGTTGTGTTTTCATTTTCATCGGTTTCCATGAATTTTTTTAATTCTTCTTTAATTTCCTGGTTGACCCATTCATTCTTTAGTAGGATGCTCTTTAGCCTCCATGTATTTGAGTTCTTTCTGACTTTCCTCTTGTGATTGCGTTCTAGTTTCAAAGCACTGTGGTCTGAAAATATGCAGGGAATGATCCCAAACTATTGGTACCGTTTGAGACCTGATTTGTGACCTAGGAAGTGATCAATTCTGGAGAATGTTCCATGGGCACTAGAGAAGAATGTGTGTTCCGTTGCTTTGGGATGGATTGTTGTGAATATGTCTGTGAAGTCCATTTGGTCCAGTGTGTCATTGAAAGTCTTATATCCTTGTTGATCTTTTGCTTAGATGATCTGTCCATTCCAGTGAGGGGGGTGTTCAAGTCCCCCACTATTATTGTATTGTTGTCAATGTGTTTCTTTGCTTTTGTTATTAATTGCCTTATATAATTGGCTGCTCCCATGTTCGGGGCATAGATATTTACAATTGTTAGATCTTCTTGTTGGATAGACCCTTTAAGTAGGATATAGTGTCCTTCCTCATCTCTTATTACAGTCTTTGTTTTAAAATCTAATTTGTCTGATATAAGGATTGCCACCCCAGCTTTCTTTTGGTGTCCATTAGTATGGTAAATGGTTTTCCACCCCCTCACTTTCAATCTGGTGTGGCTTTGGGTCTAAGATAACTCTCTTGCAGACAGCATATGGATCGGTCTTGTTTTTTAATCCAACCTGATAGCCTGTGTCTTTTGATTGGGGCATGTAGCCCATTTACATTCAGGGTAACTATTGAAAGATACGAATTCAGTACCGTTGTATTGCCTGTAAGGTGACTATGACTGTATATTGTCTGTATTCCTTTCTGATCTATGCTGCTTTTAGACTCTCTCTTTGCTTAGAGGACCCCTTTCAATATTTCTTGGAGGGCTGGTTTCGTGTTTGCAAATTCCTTTTGTTTTTGTTTGTCCTGGAAGCTTTTTACTTGTCCTTGTATTTTCAATGACAGCGTAGCGGGATATAGTATTCTTGGCTGCATATTTTTCTCGTTTATTGCTCTGAAGATATCTTGCCAGTCCTTTCTGGCCTGCCAGGTCTCTGTGGATAGGTCTGTTGCCAGTCTAATGTTTCTACCATTGTAGGTTACATATCTCTTCTCCCGCGCTGCTTTCAGGATTTTCTCTTTGTCTCTGAGACTCTTACGTTTTACTATTAGATGTCAGGATGTTGACCTATTTTTATTGATTTTGAGACGGGTTCTCTGTGCCTCCTGGATTTTGATGCCTGTTTCCTTCCCCACATTAGGGAAGATCTGTGCTCTAATTTGCTCCAATATACCTTCTGCCCCTCTCTCTCTTTCTTCTTCTTCTGGCATCCCAAATATTCTAATGTTGTTTCGTCTTATCGTATCGCTTATCTCTCGAATTCTGCCCTCGTGATCCTGTAGTTTTTTCTCTCTCTTTTTCTCAGCCTCTTTATTTTCCATCATTTGGTCTTCTATATCGCTGATTCTCTCTTCTGCCTCATTTATCCTAGCAGTTAGTGCCCCTATTTTGGGTTGCACCTCATTAATAGCCTTTTTGATTTCGACTTGGTTAGATTTTAGTTCTTTTATTTCTCCAGAAAGGGTTTCTCTAATAACTTCCACGCTTTTTTCAAGCCCAGCTAGTATCTTTAAAGTCATGATTCTGAACTCTAGGTCCGACATCGTACTAATGTCCATATTGAGTAGGTCCCTGTCAGACGGTACTACCTCTTGTTCTTTTTGCTGAGGTGATTTCTTTCGTCTTGTCATTTTGTCCAGAGGAGAATACATTAATGTGAGAATAAAATGCTAACAGGTTAACAACGTCCCCAGCAAATATACTCCATACAAATCAGAAAAGACCTGAAACCAGGGGAAAAGAAAGGGAAAGAAAGAATAAAGAAAGAGAGAAATAAAAGACAAAGATAAAAACAAACAAAAACAGAACAAAACAAAAGAAACGGAATATGATCAAAGATTTTCAGGCTAGTGCATAGATCAGTGTCACACAGTAGATTTCGGGTGTATTTAGGTCTATTAGAAGAAAGTGCCTCCTAAAATTTAAAGGAAGAATGACTTATATATGTACAAAATAAGGGTTGATACAATGAAGGTATGGAAGATGAATGTAAAGATGAAAATTATTAAAGGTTTTATAAACGGAATTGATTAGATAAGAAGTTGTTTGAAAGAAGAAAGAAGATTTAAAAAAAAAGAAAAGAAAGAAAAAAAAAGGGAGAGAGTGTGATCAGGCAGGAGACTAGAACAAAGCCATACACTAGTGATTTAGGGTATATTTTGATATGTTAGAAGAAACTGTATCGCAAAATTTGAAAGAGAGAAGAACTTATATATATATGCCAAAAATAAGGGTAACTACTATGAAGGGATAAAATATGACTCTAAAAATGAAAAATAAAAAATGTTTTTTTAAAAAAGGGATTCATAAGATGTTGGTTGAAAAAGGGAAAAACAAAAATTCAAAAAACCCACAAAAAACAGTTAAAAAATTTAACTTTGAAAAACTAATGAATCGTGGTAAAAAAGCCATGAATTCTATGTGCAGTATTCCCCTAGCGCTGGAGTTCTCCCATTCTCCTTGATCAGTAAACTTGGTCTTGGCTTGCTGGCTGTTCGTGCTGATCTTCTGGGGTGGGTCACAGTTTATGGCCACCCCGAGCTGCCATCCCGTGCCTCGGCTCCATCTCTGCTGCCGGCTTCCCCGCTCCGATACCTGGGAGCTCTGCTGCTCTCAGGCACCCCCGGTCTTTCTGTGACCCCGAGGGTCCTGAGTCCACACTGTCCCACGAGGTTTCCACCTTCCGCTTAGCCACTGGAGCGACATCCCTCAGCGGAGCCGACTTCTAAAAGTTCCAATTTTTTGCTCCGCGGCTCTAGTACTTGCCAGAAGCGGCCAACGGTGGCACCCTCCACCGCCGTCTATCCTCCCGAATATCGCCTCGGATTCACTTCTCCGCATGTCCTACCTTCCAGTAAGTGGTGTCTTCTCTCTTCAGAGAGTTGTTGCTACTCTCTTCTTCGGTCTCCTGTTGAGGTCGTAGGTGTTTAGAATGTTTTGATTCCTATTCAGCTGAATTCCTGAGACCAGAGGAAATCCAGGTCTCCTACTCCTCCGCCATCTTGCTCCGCCCCCACATCATTAGTTTTTGATGTAGTATTCCATGATTCATTGTTTGTGCATAACACCCAGTGATCCACGCAGAACGTGCCCTCTTTAATACCGATCACCGGGCTAACCCATCCCCCCACCCCCCTCCCCTCTAGAAACCTCACTTTGGTTTTCAGAGTCCATCGTCTCTCATGGTTCATCCACCCCTCTGATTTGTCCCCCTTCATTCTTCCCCTCCTGCTATCTTCTTCTTTTTTTTTCCTGAACATATATTGCATTATTTGTTTCAGAGGTACAGATCTGTGATTCAACAGTCTTGCACAATTCACAGTGCTCACCATAGCATATACCCTCCCCAGTGTCTATCACCCATCCACCACATCCCTCCCACCCCCATCACTCCAGCAACACTCAGTTTGTTTCCTGAGATTAAGAATTCCTCATATCAGTGAGGTCATATGATACATGTTTTTCTCTGATTGACTTATTTCGCTCAGCATAACACCCTCCACTTCCATCCACGTCATTGCAAATGGCAAAATCTCATTCCTTTTGATGACTGCATAATATTCCATTGTGTATATATACCACATCTTCTTTATCCATTCATCTGTCGATGGACATCTTGGCTCTTTCTACAGTTTGGCTCTTGTGGACATTGCTGCAGTCGGGGTGCACATACCCCTTTGAATCCCTACATTTCTATGTTTGCAGTAAATACCCAGTAGTGCAATTGCTGGGTTGTAGCGTAGCTCTATTTTCAACTTTTTGAAGAACCTCCATACTGTTTTCCAGACTGGCTGCACCAGCTTGTATTCCCACCAACAGTGTAGGAGGGTTCCCCTTTCTCCCCATCCCCGCCAACATCTGTCATTTCCTGACGTGTTAATTTTAGGCATTCTGACTGGTGTGAGGTGGTATCTCATTGAGGTTTTGATTTGGATTTCCCTGATGCTGAGTGGTGTTGAGCACTTTTTCATGTGTCTGTTGGCCATTTGGATGTCTTCTTTGGAAAAATATCTATTCATGTCCTCGTCCCATTTCTTGATTGGATTATTTCTTCTTTGGGTGTTGAGTTTGATAAGTTCTTTATAGATGTTGGATACTATCCCTTTATCTGATATGTCATTTGCAAATATCTTCTCCCATTCTGTTGGTTGTCTTTTGGTTTTATTGACTGTTTCTTTTGCTGTGCAAAAGCTTTTTATCATGATGAAGTCCCAATAGTTCATTTTTGCCCTTGCTTCCCTTGCCTTTGTTGATGTTTCTAGGAAGAAATTGCTGTGGCTGAGGTCAAAGAAGTTGCTGCCTGTGTTCTCCTTTAGGATTTTGATGGACTCCTGTCTCACATTGAGGTCTTTCAACCATTTGGAGTCTATTTTTGTGTGTGGTGTAAGGATATGGTCCAGTTTCATTCTTCTGCATGTGGCTGTCCAATTTTCTCAACACCATTTGTGGAAGAGACTGTCTTTTTTCAATTGGACATTCTTTCCTGCTTTGTTGAAGATTAGTTGACCATAGAGTTGAGGGTCCATTTCTGGGCTCTCGATTCTGTTCCATTGATCTATGTGTCTGTTTTTGTACCAGTACCATACTGTCTTGATGATGACAGCTTTGTAATAGAGCTTGAAATATGGAATTGTGATGCCGCCAGCTTTGCTTTTCTTTTTCAACATTCCTCTGGCTATTCAGGGTCTTTTTGGGTTCCATACAAATTTTAGGATGATTTGTTCCATTTCTTTGAAAAAAGTGGATGGTATTTTGATGGGGTTTGCATTGAATGTGTAGATTGCTCTAGGTAGCATTGACATATTCACAATATTTGTTCTTCCAATCCATGAGCATGGAACGTTTTTCCATTTCTTTGTGGCTTCCTCAATTTCTTTCATGAGTATTTTGTAGTTTTCTGAATACAGATCCTTTGCCTCTTTGGTTAGTTTTATTCCTAGGTATCTTATGGTTTTGGGTGCATTTGTACATGGGATTGACTCCTTAATTTCTCTTTCTTCCGTTTTGTTGTTGGTGTATAGGAATGCCACTGATTTCTGTGCATTGATTTTATATCCTGCCACTTTACTGAATTCCTGTATGAGTTCTTGCAGTTTTGGGGTGGAGTCTTTTGGGTTTTTCACATAAAGTATCATATCATCTGCAAAGAGTGAGTGTTTGACTTCTTTGCTGATTTGGATGCCTATGATTTCTTTTCTTCCAAGAGTTTTTTTACTTTTATCTCTTATATTAGGTCCATTTTTAATTAGGTTTTGTACGTGGTACGAGGTAGAAGTCCTGCTTCATTCCTTTGCATATGAATATCCAGTTGTCCCAGCATCCTTTTTGAAAATACTGTTCTTTCCTCCATTGAATGTTCTTGGCACCCTTGTCAAAAATCGATTGATTGTGGGCGCCTGGGTGGCTCAGTTGGTTAAGCGACTGCCTTCGGCTCAGGTCATGATCCTGGAATCCCGGGATCGAGTCCCACATCGGGCTCCCTGCTCAGCGGGAAGTCTGCTTCTCCCTCTGACCCTTTCCCCTCTCATGCTCTCTCTCTATCTCATTCTCTCTCTCAAATAAATAAATAAAATCTTTAAAAAAATCGATTGATTGTAAACATAAGGGTCCATTTCTAGACTCACAGTTCTATTCCATTCATGCATATGTTTATCCTTATGCCAGTATCCCACTCTTTTGATTACTCTTACTATAGTAGGTTTTGAACTAAGGGGCACCTGGCTGACTCCATTGGTAAGCATGCGATTCTTGACCTCAGAGTTGTGAGTTGAGCTCCTTGTCGGGTGTAGAGATTACTTGAAAATAAGGAAAATAAATTAAAAATTAAAAAAAAAGAAATGTGAGTCCTCTATCTTTGTTATTTTTCAAGATGTTTAGGATATTCTTGAACCCTTGAATTTCCATATAAATTTCAGAAGAAGTTGGTCAATTTTTGCAAAGAAAACAGTTTGAATTTTGATGGATTTTAACCTATAGATTAGATGGGGGATGCCATTTTTCAGTAAGTCTTTTACCCTATAGCTTTGCTGAACTTGTTTATTGCTTTTAATAGTTCTGTGGTAGATTCTTGGAATATTCTGTATATGTACAAGATCATGCCACCTGCAGATAGAGAATTCTATATCTGCAAAAAGTTATTCTTCAAAAGTGAAGGAGAAATTAGTATTCCCAGATAAACAGAAGCTGAGAGAATTTAGTGCATTAAGCAAGAAAAATAAATAAAAGCCTTCTAGACTAGAAAGGAAGAAGTAAAAGTACGTTTATTTGCAGAAGATATGATTTTGTATATAGAAATCCTAGGTAATCCACTCTTAGCAGATAAGAAGTAGTAAACAAGTTCAGAAAAGTTTCAGGGTTCAAGATCAATATAGAAAAATCTATTATAGTTCTATACAGTAACAATAAATAATCTGAAAAGAAAATTGAAGTATAAATTTTGGGAGACTTATTAATTTTCGCAAAGGAAGATATCCCAACTAGTCTTTCAGCATTTTGAATATGTTATTCCATTACGTTCTGGCCTCCACAATTCCTGATGAGAAATCCATTGTTAATCTTAAAAAGGATTCCTTGTATGGAATTAGTCACCTCTCTTGCTATTTTCAGGATTTTCTTTGTCTTTAGAAAGTTCGATTATGATGTGCTTAGGTTTGGATACCTTTGAGTTTATTGAGCTTCTTGGATACATAGATTAATGTTCTTCATCGAATTGGGGGTTTTTGGTTATTTCTTTTTTTAAACATTCTCTCCCCTCACCATCTGGGACTTTATGCAAATGTTGATCTCTGATTTCTCTGTTCATTTTTCTTCATTCTTTATAATTTCTGTTGTGTAGACTGAATAATCTCAATTGACCTATCTTGAAATTTACTTTCTTCTACCAACTTAAATTTGCTGTTGTAGTGAATTTTTTATCTCACTTATCATACTTTTCAACTCCAGAATTTTTTTATTCTTTTTTATAATTTTTATCTGTTTATTCATATTCTCTTTTCTCTGAAACATCATTTTCATACTTCCCTTTAATCCTTTAAACATGCTTTACTTTTGTTCTTTGAGCTTATTTTAGTACATAACTTAAACTCTTTATCTAGAAGTCAAATCTGGGCTTCCTCAAGAGCTGTTTCTATTAAACATTTTATTTCCTGTGCACAGGAAATACTTTGCTGTTTGTGCATCTCATATCTTTTCTTTGAAAACTGGGCATTTTAAGTACGATATGACAACTCTGGAAATCAGATGTCGACCCTCCCCAGGGTTTGTTTTTGTTGTTATTGTTGCTGCAGCTGCTTATTTATCTAGTAAATTTTATGGTCTAGTTCTATAAAGCCTGCATTGTTTGTTGTATGCAGCCTCTGAAATTTCTGTTCAGTAAGCTTGGTGGTCAGTTAGTGATTGGAGAGAGATTTTAAAAAAATGCCTTGAGGGCGCCTGGGTCGCTCAGTTGGTTAAGCAACTGCCTTTGGCTCAGGTCATGATGCTGGAGTCCCAGGATCAAGTCCCGCATCAGGCTTCCTGCTCAGTGGGGAGTCTGCTTCTCCCTCTCCCTCTGCTTGACACTCTCCCTGCTCTCTCTCTCTGTCAAATAAATAAATAAAATCTTTAAAAATAAAATAAGTAAAAAAAATTAAAAAATGCCTTGAATCTGTCAGTCTAAGTCTTTGATAAGGTGCTCTCTGTATATGTTGGGGTACCCAATCAGTCCTGGAAGTTGATAATTTTGGAAGTTTATAATTTTGTCTTAGCTCTCACTTCATGCTTGTTCAGGGCCTCAAGGTCAGCCAGACATAAGAAATAGGACCTTCTCTGGTCTCTCCTGGGCATGCACACAGCCCCATCATGTGTGTGGTCCTCTAGAGTCCCAAAAATATGTCATAACTTTTCAAAGTCCCTTATAGACGTGGTATTCCACAGATTTTAAGGTTTTGTTCACCCTCTTGTTTGCTTCACTGGTATTGCAGCCTAGGGCAACTGTGATGTTGAACACTTGCCACTGATTTGTTTTCAACAAACACCATGGGGATATGACTTTTTTTCACTGAGTAAATTGAGTCAAGTCAAACAAAGACAAGTACTATGAGTGGGGCTTTTCCAGGGAGCTGCAAGACAGATCAGAGAAGTACAATTCTGTGGACTTTTTGGAGAGCTCCAAACCTGTACTACCCCCTCCAGTGGTTTCTGTACTTATGTTTTTCACAGTTATGTGGTTGCATCTGTTATTTTTCAAGGCTATCATGGAGCTGGGGAGGGGGCGTGGGAATGTTCAAGTTAAAATGTCACAAAGCTCACTGTTCTTACTGAGATTCAGCCATTTTACTTGAGTAAACACTCCTTGGATTGTTGTGAGTCTTTGGATAACTTCCAGGATTCTGAAAAAGTTGATTTTGACAATTTTTGCCACTGTTGTCATTATTCTTGTGGAGGAGTGGATTTTCATAAGTCCTTACTCCACCACTTCTCTTTATTTTTAACTAGTACCTTCTCTTAGGATGGATGAGACTACAAACATATGAAATTGTCCAGTGTTCAATGGTGAGAAGGCACAAGATTAGGTTGAGAATGCTCTACAGAAAGGAATTGGAAATAAATGTTACCCATTCACATTTTTTCATTTTTTTTTATTGTGGCAATGTAATAAATAGGCATAGAGTATATATTGGTGGAACCTACATCCTTTCTATTTTAAATAGCATTCTATGAAGCTTTGCCATCTAGTTTTCCACAGCAGATGGGGGAAGAGAAAGCACACTTTAGAAGAGAGGACAACTGGCGGTGAAAAAGATTTAAGTATAAAAAATAAACATAATAATTAGCAGATGTTAATGTAGCATGCTACAGAATGCTAATCTGTACATTTTTTGCTTTTCAAGACGGAAAGCCTAATATATTTTAGAAAATTTTCTATCAAAAATTAAAATGTTTAAAATTTGAATCTTAAAGTTATCAACTTCATTTCCCTAGAGCATTTATGGTTAAGTGATAGCATATATTCAAATGATAATTGCTAATGGAACATAGCTATATCATTGGTGACAAATGCTGTTGAGCAGAAAGATTCTGTAATCATCCAGCTAAATTAATCATTATAGTTCCAACTCCATGTGAAGACACATGGAGAAAAATTAAGCCTCTCAGAAATGGAAAGCTGAAGCATACAGTAGTAATCCCTTTTTGTTAATGTGCTAAGTCCTTTGAGTTTGTAAGCACTAATAACACCTTCTACCTACATAGCAAAGGATGCATTGAATTGTTACTATAGATATTATTCTTAGTTTAATAGTTGTATAAGTTGTCCAGGACTTAACTGATTACTTCACAATAAGCTCTAAACAAAACCTATGTGTTTTTAGGGGGCATGATAATGATAAATCACTTAACATACAAGCATGAAAGCATAGTAAAACATAGAACTGTGGTCATTATCTTCATAGAAGTGTTAGAGCAGGAATCCCAGTGTGAACAGTGAGGGGTGATTCTCAGAGGAGCAATCTGTCAAACATTAATTCACAATGAAGGCACCATTAGCTGAAATCTTCATAATTGTTTGGATGGAAACATCTCGGAGATGAAGGAGCTACTTGTAAGAAAAAAAAGCATAATGCTATAATAGTTTGCTGTTCTGTATGGTGTAGAGGAAAGATCCACTTGTGAAAGTCTGAATCATTCAAGGTGTATTAGGAAAGCCCATATGGTGAGGAGACAGAGAGAGGGAGAAAAAGAGAGAGAGAAGGGAATGGGAAGGGAGAGGAGTGAAGGGGAGAGGAGAAGAGAGAAGAGAGATGGTGGCTGAGTAGATCTAGTGTTCTTTTTCTTTTTAAAATTTAAAATTTTATTTTTTCATCATGATAAGTATGCTTTTTAATGCCCATCACCTATTTTCCCCATCCCCCCTCCCCATGTCCCCTCTGGTAACCATCAGTTTATTCTCTATAGTTAAGAGTCTGTTTCTTGGCTTGTCTTTTTTTTCCCCTTTGCCCATTGGTTTTGTTTCTTAAATTCCACATATGAGTGAAATCATATTCTTTTTCCCTGACTTATTTTGCTCAGCATTATACTCTCTGGCTGTTGCAAATGGCAAGATTTCATTCTTTTTTATGGCTGAATAATATTCCATTGTATGTATATGCCACATCTTCTTTATCCATTTGTCTATCGTTGGACACTTGGGCTGCTTCCATAATTTGGCTATTGTAAATAATGCTGCAATAAACATAAGGGTGCATGTATCCCTTTGAATTAGTGTTTTTGTATTTTGGGGGGTAAATACCCAGTAGTGTGATTACTGGATCATAGAGTAGTTCTATTTTTAATTTTTTGAGGAACCTCCATACTGTTTTCCACAGTGGCTGTACCACTTTGCATTCCCACTAACAGTGCATGAGAGTTCCCCTTTCTCCATATCCTTGCCAATACCTCTTGTTTCTTGTACTTTTGATTTTAGACATTCTGACAGGTGTGAAGTGATATCTCATGGTAGTTTTGATTTCCATTTCCCTGATGTTGAGTGATGTTGAGTAGCTTTTCATGTGTCTGTTGGCCATTTGTATGTCTTCTTTGGAGAAATGTCTATTCATGTCTTCTGCCCATTTTTAAATTAGATTGTTTTTTGGGTATTGAGGCTTAGTCCTTTATATATTTTGGATATTAAACCTTTATTAAAAAGGTCATTTGCAAACATCTTCTCTCATTCCATAGATTGCCTTTTAGTTTTGTTGATTGTTTCCTTCACTGTGCAGATGTAGTTCCAATAGTTTATTTTTGCTTTTATTTCCCTTGCCTCAGGAGACATATCTAGAAAAATGTTGTTATGGCCGATGTTGGAGAAATTGTTGCCTGTGTTCTTTTCTAGGATTTTTATGGTTTCAGGTCTCACATTAGGTCCTTGATCCATTTTGAGTTTATTTTTGTGTATAGCATAGTGGTCCAGTTTCATTCTTTTGCATGTTGCTGTCCAGTTTTCCCAACACCATTTGTTGAAGAGACTGTCTTTTCCACATTGTACATTCTTGCCTTCCTGCTGTAGATTAATTGACCATATAAGTGTGGGTTTATTTCTGAGTTTTCTATTCTATTCCACTGATCTATGTATCTATTTTTGTGCCAGTACCATACTGCTTTGATTACTATAGCTTTGTAGTATAACCTGAAGTCTAGAAAACCCAGGGTTCTTATGTAAAATCACCATCAAATCAAAGGCTGCTCTGTATGACTGAAGAGCACATCTGGATTACTATCTTCCCAAAAAGTCATTCCAAGAAAACTGAGGAGGGGAATTCTTAGAGGATTTATAGTTGGTGCTGAATGTTAAATTAGGGAATTACATTACAAGGTACACATTGATAAACATTCTGTATTCTGTACCTGGTGTTCTAGGATGTGACTACATCTTGTGAGTATTTGCCCCATGAAGTGCCAGGTGTTGGGTTTGTAATTTGCCAAATTATAGGTATGGTTTCCTCAGAACTTTTACCTTCAACATATACTGAAGTATACTAAAGATGAAGAAAATATTTAGAGAGCGATTTCAGCAAAATGGTAGTATAGGAATTTCTAGCACCTGTACCCCCAGAAACATCAATTTGAATAACCAGCAAGCATGAAAATACCTTCACAAAAGCTAAGGATTCCAGGTGAGGAATTACAGCATTGGGATGGGGCACAGAAAAAAACAGAAAAGACACATTGAGGAGGGTAGAAAAGATAGATAGACATTACCCCATTACCCCTCCCTGAAGCTTGGGCATCCTAGCCCAAGGATGGTGACAGAGACACCATCCCCATGGGAGGAGACTGAGCGAGCACCTGAATTTACCACAGACATCAGTGCTGGCCCATCCCAGTATCAGCTGAATCCAGTGGCCCCAGGCAGCTTCCATGGCCCTAGGTGACTTCATGGTACCAGGCTCTTGTTAAGCTACTGAGAATCCAATCCCCTGGCCTACCCTACCACTTGCCTGCTCGTGTAGCCCCAAGCAGATCCTGCAGCAGTAGGCTACCAGCAGGCTCCCATAAAACCAGGCTCCCATGGCCCCAGGCAGCTCCCATGATACCAGGCTCCCAGCAGGCTCTAGGAACCAGGATCCCAGCCCATCCCTGTTTGGCCAGCCAGCATGGCCTTGGGTGACTCCTGTAACTCCAGTATCCCGGTGGGTTGTCACCAGACCCACACTACAAGCCCTCCCCAAAGCCAGGCAAGCCCTTGCAGCCTGAGCTTTAAGGCTGGCTCCACAGATTCAGGCTCCTGGCCTGCACAGCACCACATTGGTCACTGCAGACCCAACCTAGCCCATGAGGCCCTGTGTTGTAAGCTGACTCCCATGGCCCAAGACTCTAGGCTGGTCCTAATGCCAGGTTGGCGCCTGTAGCCCCAGCCTCCTGTCTGGCTTCTGTGGAACCAGGCTCTCAGACTGTCCCAGCACTGGACTGGTCCCTGTGGATCCAGATACTGGGCCATCCTAGTGATCCCCAGTGCCTGGTGAGCCACTGTGGACCCAGTATCCAGGTCCACCCACACAGTCATGAGATCACCAAAGGAAACTAATAAAGCTCCAGTGACTGACCCTAAAGAAATGGAGGTCTAGGAATGTCTGACAAATAATTCAGCATAATACTCTTAAATTCAGTGAATTACAAGAAAACAAAGACAAGTAAATGAAATTTGTTCATAATACATTAACAAAATGAGAAGTTTAACAAAGGAATAGAAACTATAAAAAAAAACAAGCAAATCCTAGAGTTAAAAACACAGTGATCGAATTGACAACTCAGTAGAAAGTTTCAATAGCAGATAATCAAGCAGAATAAAGAATTACTGAACTGGAAAACATGTCATTTGATATCATCCAGTCAAAGAAGCAAAAAGAAAAGACAAAGAGTGAAGAAAATCTTTGTGAATTATGGGATACTATTAAAGGAAACAATATTTTTTTTTATTAAAGGAAACAATCTTACATTATTTAAAGTCTCAGGAGAAGAGAGGGAGAAAGGGGCAGAAAGAATATTTAAAGAAATAATGGCTTGGAATTCTCAAATCTGAGGAGAGATTTTTGGACATCCATGTTCATACAGCTAATAGGTCACCCTATAATTTCAAACCAAAATGATTTGTTACAAGACACATTAAAATAAAACTATCTAAAATCAAAGACAAAGATAATTTTAAAAGCAGCAAGAGAAAAAAATACCCACACAATAAGGGAACCCTCATAAGGCTATCAACAGATTTCTCAGCAGAAACCTTATAGGCCCTGAGAGAGTGGGACAATGTATTCAAATTTCTCAAAGAAAGAAACAGCCAAGGATTCTTTACCCAGCATAGTTATCTTTCAGAAATTAAGGAGAAACAAAGATTTTCCCAAACAAACAAAAGCTGAAGGAGTTCATCACCACTAGACCTACCTTATAAGAAATGCAGAAACATGAAAACATATGAAAATATAAAGCATACTGGTAAAGGCAAGTATAAGTAAATTTATGATACTCTAATACTAGAATATGGTGATGTGTTAATTACTTATTCTAGTATAAGGTTAAAGGACAAAAGTATTAAAACAACTACAGCTGGGGGCGGAGCAAGATGGCAGGGGAGTAGGAGACCTGGATTTTGTCTGGTCCCAGGAATTCAGCTAGATAGGGATCAAACCATTCTGAACACCTACGAACTCAACAGGAGACCGAAGAAGAGAGTAGCAACAACTCTCTGAACAGAGAAGCGACCACTTACTGGAAGGTAGGACGTGCGGAGAAGTGAATCCGAGGCGATATTCGGGAGGATCGACGACGGGGGAGGGGGCCTCTGTCGGCCACTTCTGGCAAGTGATGGAGCCGCAGAGCACAAAATCAGAACTTTTAGAAGTTGGCTCCGCGGAGGGACGTCGCTCCAGCGGCTAAGCGGGGGTTGGAACCCTCGCGGGACAGTGTGGTCTCAGGACCCTCGGGGTCACAGAAAGACCAGGGGTGCCTCAGTGCGGCAGAGCTCCCAGGTATTGGAGTGGGGAAGCCGGCTGCAGAGACGGAGCCGAGGCGCGGGCTCTCAGCTTGGGGATGCCATAAACTGTGATCCGCGGCATAGTCGGGCCACTGCCCCTCCAGCAGGGACCCAACAAGCGGCAGATCCACGGAGACTCCCCTTCCTCAGCGCGGGAGCACACTGCAGGGATCTGCTGGGTTTGGAGACTCCACACGAGGTTGGGGGCCAGAGATAGAAACGCTCGGTCACAGGCCTGGTGAGCATGGAGTGTGGCCGGAGACCGGGGAGACGGGAGTGACTGCTTTTCTCTGGGGGCGCACTGAGGAGCAGGGCCCCGAGTTCTCAGCTCCTCCGGGTGGAGATTAGGAGGCCACCATTTTCACCCTGTCCTCCAAAGCTGTACCAGAGCTTGCAGGGAAAAAAAGGTCCTGAGAGCAAACCCCAGCAGCTTGCTTAGCCCGGACCGACAAGGGCGAGGCAATTCCTCCTCCAGCAAAGACATTTGGGAACCACGGCAACAGGCCCCTCCCCCAGAAGATCAGCACGAACAGCCAGCAAGCCAAGAACAAGTTTACCGATCAAGGAGAATGGGAGATTTCCAGTGCTAGGGGAATACTGCACATAGAATTCATAGCTTTTTTTTTTACCATGATTAATTAGTTTTTTCAAAGTTAATTTTTTTAACTGTTTTTTTAATTTTTCTTTTTCCCTTTTTCAACCAACATCTAATCAGTCCCTTTTTTAAAAAAACATTTTTTATTTTTCATTTTTAGAGTCATATTTTATCCATTCATAGTAGTTGCCCTTATTTTTGGCATACATATGTATAAGTTGTATTCTCTTTAAAATTTTGACATACAGTTTCTTCTAACAGATCAAAATATACCCTAAATCACTGGTGTATGGCTTTGTTCTAGTCTCCTGCCTGATCACATTCTCTCCCTTTATTTTTTTCTACTTTTTTTCTTTTAAAATCTTCTTCTATCTTTTTTCAAACAACTTCTTATCTTATCAATTCCTTTTATAAAATCTTTTATAATTTTCATCTTTAGAGTCATCTGCCATCCCTTCATTGTATCAGCCCTTATTTTGTACATATATAAGTCTTTCTTCCTTTAAAATTTTAGGAGGCACTTTTTCCTAACAGACCAAAATATGCCCAAAATCTAGTGTGTGGCACTGATCTATGCACTAGCCTGATCATATTTGATCAGATTCTGTTTTTTTTTATTCTGTTTTTGTTTTTATCTTTTTCTTTTTGTTTTTTTTTTCTTTCTTTTCTCTTTCTTTTCTCTTTCTTTCCCTTTCTTTTCCCCTGGTTTCTGGTCTTTTCTGATTTGTATGGAGTATATTTGCTGGGGACGTTGTTAACCTGTTAGCATTTTGTTCTCTTGTTCATCTGTTCTCCTCTGGACAAAATGACAAGACGAAAAAAATCCCCTCAGCAAAAAACAAGAGTTAGTACAGTCAACCAGGGACCTACTCAATACGGACATTAGTACGATGTCGGACCTAGAGTTCAGAATCATGACTTTAAAGATACTAGCTGGGCTTGAAAAAAGCGTGGAAGTTATTAGAGAAACCGTTTCTGGAGAAATAAAGCAACTAAAATCTAACCAAGTCGAAATCAAAAAGGCTATTAATGAGGTGCAATCCAAAATGGGGGCACTAACTGCTAGGATAAATGAGGCAGAAGAGAGAATCAGCGATATAGAAAACCAAATGATGGAAAATAAAGAGGCTGAGAAAAAGAGAGGGAAACAACTACAGGATCAAGAGGTCAGAATTCAAGAGATAAGCGATATGATACGACGAAACAACATTAGAATAATTGGGATCCCAGAAGAAGAAGAAAGAGACAGAGGGGTAGAAGGTATTTTGGAGCAAATAATAGCAGAGAACTTCCCTAATGTGAGGAAGGAAACAGGCACAAAATCCAGGAGCACAGAGAACCCTTCTCAAAATCAATAAAAATAGGTCAACACCCCGACATCTAATAGTAAAACGTAAGAGTCTCAGAGACAAAGAGAAAATCCTGAAAGCAGCTCGGGAGAAGAGATAGGTAACCTACAATGGTAGAAATATTAGATTGGCAACAGACCTATCCACAGAGACCTGGCAGGTCAGAAAGGAATGGCATGAGATTTTCTGAGCACTAAACGAGAAAACTATGCAGCCAAGAATACTATATCCAGCTAGGCTCTCACTGAAAATTGAAGGAGAGATAAAAAGCTTCCAGGACAAAACAAAAACAAAAGGAATTTGCAAACACGAAACCAGCCCTCCAAGAAATATTGAAAGAGGTCCTCTAAGCAAAAAGAGAGCCTAAAGCAGCATAGATCAGAAAAGAACAGAGACAATATACAGTAACAGTCACCTTACAGGCAATACAATGGCACTAAATTCTTACCTTTCAATAGTTACCCTGAATGTAAATGGCCTAAAGCCCCAATCAAAAGACGCAGGCTATCAGATTGGATTAAAAAACAAGACCCATCGATATGCTGTCTGCAAGAGACTCATTTTAGAACCAAAGACACCCCATATTGAAAGTGAGGGGGTGGAAAACCATTTACCATGCTAATGGACACCAAAAGAAAGCTGGGGTGGCAATCCTTATATCAGACAAATTAGATTTTAAAACAAAGACTGTAATAAGAGATGAAGAAGGACACTATATCCTACTTAAAGGGTGTATCCAACAAGAAGATGTAACAATTGTAAATATCTATGCCCCTAACATAGGAGCAGCTAATAATATAAGGCAATAATAACAAAAGCAAAGAAACATATGGACAACAATACAATAATAGTGGGGGACTTTAACACCCCCCTGACTGAAATGGACAGATCATCTAAGCAAAAGATCAACAAGGAAATAAAGACTTTAAATGACACACTGGACCAAATGGACTTCACAGACATATTCACAACATTCCATCCCAAAGCAACAGAATACACATTCTTCTCTAGTGCCCATGGAACATTCTCCAGAATTGATCACATCCTAGGTCACAAATTAGGTCTAAACTGCTACCAAAAAATTGGGATTATTCCCTGCATATTTTCAGACCACAATGCTTTGAAACTAGAACTCAGTCACAAGAGGAAAGTTGGAAAGAACTCAAATACATAGAGGCTAAAGAGCATCCTACTAAGGAATGAATCGGTCAACCAGGAAATTAAAGAAGAATTAAAAAAATTCATAGAAACCAATGAAAATGAAAACACAACTGTCCAAAATCTTTGGGATACAGCAAAGGCAGTCCTGAGAGGAAAGTAGATAGCAATACAAGCCTTTCTCAAGAAACAAGAAAGGTCTCAAATACACAAGCTAACCCTACACCTAAACGAGCTGGAGAAAGAACAGCAAATAAAGCCTAAACCCAGCAGGAGAAGAGAAATAATAAATATCAGAGCAGAAATCAATGAACTAGAAACCAAAAGAACAGTAGAACAGATCAACGAAACTAGGAGCTGGTTCTTTGAAAGAATTAACAAGATTGACAAACCCGTGGCCAGACTTACCCAAAAGCAAAGAGAAATGACCCAAATCAACAAAATGATGAATGAAAGAGGAGAGATCACAACCAACACCAAAGAAATACAAACAATTATAAGCACATATTATGAGCAAGCCTATGCCAGCAAATCAGATAACCTGGAAGAAATGGGTGCATTCCTAGAGATGTATCAACTACCACAATTGAACCAGGAAGAAAAAGAAAACCTGAACAGACCTATAACCACTAAGGAAATTGAAGCAGTCATCAAAAATCTCCCAACAAACAAAAGCCCAGGGCCAGATGACTTCCCAGGGGAATTCTATCAGACATTTAAACAAGAATGAATACCTATTCTCCTGAAACTGTTCCAAAAAATAGAAATGGAAGGAAAACTTCCAAACTCATTTTATGAGGCCACCATTACCTTGATCTGAAAACCAGACAAAGACCCCATCAAAAAGGAGAATTACAGACCAATATCCTTGATGAACATGGATGCAAACATTTTCACCAAAATATTAGCCAATAGGATCCAACAGTACATTAAAAAGATTATTCACCATGACCAAGTGGGATTTATCCCTGGGCTACAAGGCTGGTTCAACATCCAGAAATCAATCAACGTGATACAATACATTAACAAAAGAAAGAACAAGAATCCTATGATCCTCTCAATAGATGCAGAAAAAGCATTTGACAAAGTACAGCATCCTTTCTTGATCAAAACTCTTCAGAGTATAGGGATAGAGGGTACATACCTCAATATCATAAAAGCCGTCTATGAAAAACCTACAGCGAATATCATTCTCAATGGGGAAAAGCTGAGAGCTATTCCCCTAAGGCCAGGAACGCGGCAGGGATGTCCACTATCACCACTGCTATTCAACATAGTATTAAAAGGACTAGCCATAGCAATCAGACAACAAAAAGAATTCAAAGGCATCCAAATCGGCAAAGAGGAAGTCAAACTCTCACTCTTTGCAGATGATATGATACTGTATGTGGAAAACCCAAAAGACTCCACCCCAAAACTGCTAGAACTCATACAGGAATTCAGTGAAGTAGCAGGATATAAAATCAATGCATAGAAATCAGTGGCGTTCCTATACGCCAACAACAAGACAGAAGAGAGAGAAATTAAGGAGTCGATCCCATCTACAATTGCACCCAAAACCATAAGATACCTAGGAATAAATTTAACCGAAGAGGCAAAGGATCTGTACTCAGAAAACTATAAAATACTCATGAAAGAAATTGAAGAAGACACAAAGAAATGGAAAAACGTTCCATGCTCATGGATTGGAAGAACAAACATTGTGAAGATGTCCGTGCTACCTAGAGCAATCTACACATTCAATTCAATCCCCATCAAAATACCATCCACTTTTCTCAAAGAAATGGAACAAATAATCCTAAAATTTGTATGGAACCAGAAGAGACCCCGAATAGCCAGAGGAATATTGAAAAAGAAAAGCAAAGCTGGCGGCATCACAATTCCGGACTTTCAGCTCTATTACAAAGCTGTCATCATCAAGACAGTATGGTACTGGCACAAAAACAGACACATAGATCAATGGAACAGAATCGAGAGTCCAGAAAGGGACCCTCAACTCTATGGTCAACTCATCTTTCACAAAGCAGGAAAGAATGTGCAATGGAAAAGAGACACTCTCTTCCACAAATGGTGTTGGGAAAATTGGACAGCCACATGCAGAAGAATGATACTGGACCATTTCCTTACACCACACACAAAAATAGACTCCAAATGGTTGAAAGACTTAAACGTGAGACAGGAGTCCATCAAAATCCTAAAGGAGAACACAGGCAGCAACCTGTTCGACCTCATCCGCAGCAACTTCTTCCTAGAAACATCGCCAAAAGCAAGGGAAGCAAGGGCAAAAATGAACTCTTGGGATTTCATCAAGATAAAAAGCTTTTGCACAGCAAAAGAAACAGTCCACAAAACCAAAAGACAACTGACAGAATGGGAGAAAATATTTGCAAACGACATATCAGATAAAGGGCTAGTATCCAAAATCTATAAAGAACTTATCAAACTCAACACCCAAAGAACAAATAATCCAATCAAGAAATGGGCAGAAAACATGAACAGACATTTTTCCAAAGAAGACATCCAAATGGCCAACAGACACATGACAAAGTGCTCAACATCGCTCGGGTTCAGGGAAATCCAAATCAATACCTCAATGAGATACCACTTCACACCAGTCAGAATGGCTAAAATTAACAAGTCAGGAAACGACAGATATTGGCGGGGATGTGGAGAAAGGGGAACCCTCCTACACTGTTGATGGGAATACAAGCTGGTGCAACCCCTCTGGGAAACAGTATGGAGGTTCCTCAAACAGTTGAAAATAGAGCTACCATATGATTCAGCAATTGCACTACTGTGTATTTACCCCAAAGATACAAATGTAGGGATCCGAAGAGGTACGTGCACCCCAATGTTTATAGCAGCAATGTCCACAATAGCCAAACTGTGGAAAGAGCCAATATTTCCATCGACAGATGAATGGATAAAGAAGAAGTGGTATATATACACAATGGAATATTATGCAGCCATCAAAAGGAATGAGATCTTGCCATTTGCAACGACGTGGATGGAACTGGAGGGTGTTTTGCTGAGTGAAATAAGTCAATCAGAGAAAGACATGTATCATATGACCTCACTGATATGAGGAATTCTTAATCTCAGGAACAAACTGAGGGTTGCTGGAGTGGTGGGGGGTGGGAGGGATGGGGTGGCTGGGTGATAGACATTCGGGAGGGTATGTGCTATGGTGAGCGCTGTGAATTGTGCAAGATTCTGAATCACAGATCTGTACCTCTGAAACAAATGATGCAATATATGTTAAAAAAGAAAAAGAAGAAGATAGCAGGAGGGGAAGAATGAAGGGGAGTAAGTCGGAGGGGGAGACGAACCATGAGAGACGACGGACTTTGAAAAAAAAACTGAGGGTTCTAGAGGGGAGGGGGGTGGCGGGATGGGTTAGCCTGGTGATGGGTATTAAAGAGGGCACATTCTGCGTGGAGCACTGGGTGTTATGCACAAACAGTGAATCATGGAACACTACATCAAAAACTAATGATGTAATGTATGGTGATTAACATAACAATAAGAATTAAAAAAAAACAACTACAGCTACAATAATTTGATAATGAAGATACACTATTAAAAGAAGTTAATTGTGACATCAAAACATTAAAAATGGGAAGAATTGTAAAAACCAATACTAGATACACAAAAGTTAAAAAAAAGGGAATCAAAGCATACCATAGGGAAAATCACTACACAAAGACAGTAAAAGAAGAAGAAAGAAACAAAGGAAATACAAAACTAGAAAACAATGAATAAGTTGGTATTAGTAAGCTCATACTTTGCCTTATTTACTTTTAATGTAAATGGATTAAATTCTCCCATCAAAAGGCATAAAGTGGCTAATGGACTAAGAACAAGACCCAACTGTATGCTACCTACAAAAGACTCACTTCAGGTTTAAGAACATACGTAAACTGAAGGTGAAGGGATGGAAAAAGATACTGCATGCAAATGGAAACCAAAAGAAAGCTAAAGTAGCTATACTTATATCAGACAAAATAGACTTTAAGCCAAAACTATGATGAGACTGGGGCGCCTGGGTAGCTCAGTTGGTTAAGTGTCGAACTCTTGATTTCTGCTCAGGTCATGATCTTGAGTTTCTGAGATTGAGCCCCCTGTCAGGCTCCGCACTCAGCATGGAGTCTGCTTGTCCCTCTCCCTTTGCTCTCCCTGCTGACTTGTGTTCCCTCTTTCTTTCTCTCAGATAAATAAATAAATAAGTAGACTCTTAAGAAAACAACAACTACTACGAGACAAAGCCCTTTTATAGTGATAAAAGAGTCAGTTCATCAGAAGGATATAACAATATATATGCATCCTACATCAGAACATCTAAACATATTAAGCAAATACTAACAGATCTGAAGGGAGAAATAGACAACAATACAGTAATAGTAGTGGAATCTGACACCCCACTTTCAACAATGGATAGATCATCCAGATAGAAAATCAATAAGGAGGGGCGCCTGGGTTGCTTCGTTGGTTAAGCATCTGACTCTTGATTTTGACTCAGGTCATGATTTCAGGGTCATGGGATCAAGCCCCACATTGGGCTTTGTGCTCAGTGGGGAGTCTGCTTGAGATCCTCTCTCTCCCTCTCCCCCTGCACCCCCCGCACTTTCCCTCTCTCTCTCTTTCTCTCTCAAAAAATAAATAGATAAATCTTAAAAAAAAAAAGAAAATCAATAAGGAAACATTGGATGTGAACTATACCTTGAGCCAAATAGATTACCAGACATATATGGAACATTTCACCCAACAGCAGCAGAATACAGATTCTACTCAAGCACACATGAAACATTCTCCTGGATAGATCACATGTTAGGCACAAATCCAGTTAAGAAAGGGGCAGAGGACTTGAATAGAAATTTCTCCAAAGAAAAAATACAGATGGTCAACAGTTACATAAAAGGGTGTTCAATATTTCTAATCATCTGGGAAATGCAAACCAAAACATGAGATATGTCCTCATACCTGTTAGGAAGGCTATTATCAAACTGTCAGGAGACAGCAAATGCTGTCAAGGATGTAAAGAAAAGGGAATTCTTGTGCACTGTTGGTAGAGATGTAAATTGGTGCAGATACTATGGAAAACAGTATGGAGTTTCCTTTAAAAATTAGAAATAGAACTGCCATATGATCCAGCAGTGCCACTTCTGCCAGTATATCACAGGAAATGAAATCTTACAGAGGTATCTGCATCCCCATGTTCATTGCAGCATTATTCCCAATAGCCAAGGCATGGGAAAACCTAAATATCTATTGATGGATGGATAAATGAGTAAAGAAGATGTGATACACACATACACACACACACACACACACACACACACACACACACACACAAAATGGGATATTAATCAGCCATAAAAAGAAGAAAATTCTGCCATCTTGCAATAATGTAGTTGGACCTTGAGAGCATTATTGTAAGTGAAATAAGACAAAGAAAGACAAATTCCTATGTTCTCATTTACATGTGTAATCTAAAAAAGTGAACTCATAGATATCAAGAAAAAATGGTGGTTGCCAGGGGCTGGTGGGTGGGGGAAATGTGGACATGTTGATCAAAGGGTAAGAACTTCCAGTTATTAGATGAATAAGTTCTACAGATCAAATGTACAGCACAGTAACTATATATTACATATTTGAAAGTTAAGAGTATCGATCTTAAATGTTATCACCACCTCTGAAAATGATAATTATGTGAGGTGATGGATGTGTTAACTAACCTTATTGTGGGACTCATTTCACAGTATATTTATGTATCACATCATCACATTTGTACACCTTAAAGTTACATTTGTTATGTGTCAGCTATATCTCAGTAAAGCTGGAAAAAAATTAAAAGACAGTATATGAAAACCAAGGACATTTTTATAAGATGTACAGTACATCAGTATTGGTTCTTTAGTTGTAGCAAGTGCACAATACCAATGTTATCAACAGTGAGGCAAGTAGGCGTAGGGTATGTGTTAACCCTGTACTATCTTTGCAATCTTTATGTAAATATAAAATCTTTCTAAAGAAAAATTAAATTAAAAAAAATACTTCAGATGACCAGACTCCATTTGAGTTATGGGAAACTTTCTTGGAGTAAAGGATTGGTGTGCTGATACTCCTGGATTTAAAAAAAAAAAGTAATTTTAGCTAGATACTCACATATATAGATACTTCTATAAATGTGTTTTCACTAGTGTTGAATGAGGTTGCTATTAGAATACAAACCATTTAATACTCATGCAGTTAGCCATGTTGATGTTAGAAGTGTGCCATTTCTTTATGTAGTGTCTTGGCAGGTTACAATGGTACCATCCTTGCTTATGGGCAAACAGGCAGTGGGAAGACATTCACCATCACTGGTGGGGCAGAACGCTACAGTGACCGAGGCATTATCCCAAGGACACTATCGTACATTTTTGAACAATTACAAAAGGTATGGAACTTTACGTTCATTTTCTATTTGATATATTCAGCAGAAATTTATGGTGGGTAAAAAATTTATTGTGACATTTTATTATATCTAAATGAGGAAGTGTTGTGTCATAACTCTGGCCTTTACGTTTAAGGAAAGTTTAGGATTTTGCTGAAGAAGTAGAAATTAAGGTACTTCTCATTAAAGGGATGCTGTTTCAGCAAAGGCTCAAAGGGAGTTCCTTCTGATACATCCATGGGGGTTAAAAGAACAGATAACACATTTTACTAACTAACACCGTATATATCCCATTAAGTAACTGGATGTCCTTTTGCCAAGACATCTTTATTTCGGCTACTAAAGCACTGAATAAGATGATGTGATCGTACCTTTTTCACAATTGTAATAGAAGCCCAAAAGAGTTTACCAGAGTAAAAATCCTATTGCAATTAATATTATTAAAGAGAAGTTCTCTATATTATATGCATCATTGATTGTGTGTCTCTAAGTGCCTATTGCTTTATTAGTATTTAATACAACATACAATACAACTAGCAAGGTAAGTATCCTTATCCCAATTTCATAGTTGGGAAAACTGAGTCTAGATATCTTTCTCTGAGTCTTTATAAGTAGCTGACTTGGAGGTCCATCCCAGGTCTGTGTGATGCCAAAATCTGTGCTTTTTACCACTAAATACACTGCCTCTATGTCTCAGACTGGCTTTATTTTGTTGATTGTATTTAACTAATAATGAGTCCCATAACTTCTCTGGGTTTCCATTTTCCCCTCTGTGAAAGTAGGGAGTGAATTGTACAAGAGGATCTACATTGGCCTTACTAGTTCCTACACTTACTTGGTTGTATTAATTCTGTGTAACAAATGTCCTAACTAGGTCAGTGTAACAGTTATTCCAAAATTTCTTGACTGTATGCTTTTTGCATTTTGAGTTGCAAAGATGAGAAGAAATTGCTGAGATCTGCATAATTCTAATTTCCATCCATAAAGTAGCAATTACCCATTAGTTCAGCTCATCTCTCACTAGCTCAAACATGCCAACTCTGCATGCCAGAAAATGTGGAAGAGAAAGGGTTGAGTATAGTGTATATGTTGGATTCAGATTCTGTCTTTTCATTTACTCATTTATTTCTGACATTAGCTGTTTTGTTTTGTTCCCAGATTTCACAAACTGGGAATATAATTTCTAATGGTTTTTGCTTCTGTGGCCCAACATGGAAGCCTTTTGTCTTGGAAAGATCAATGAAGTTGGTGCAGGACAACCTGGTTCTGAGAAAGTGTACTGCTTACAGCATGTGGCCTTGAGGCGGTTACTTAATGTCTCAGCCTTGTGTACTTGCTGTGAGGCCTGAACATACCGTATCTAAAGATAGTGTTCAGTTCCTGGCACATAATATATGCTCAAGAAATGAGTTCTATTACTACAACCATTGATATCTATATTCACACACACACACACACACACACACACACACACACACGTGGCCAAATGATCCTGATTAATTTCAAAGAATCCTTTGAAATTAGAACAAATGAAACCAATTTCCCTGATTAAGTTAAACAGAATAAACAAATCCTTTCCTAACAGAAAATACATTTGTCCCTTCTAAAATTTTGTCTATGGGTACCAAATACAGTAAAAGTCGAAATGTCTCCCGAATACCTACCATCTCTTGGGTCCATTGTTGTATATCTGTTTGGTCATTGACATTATTCTAAACCTCATTTCATTTTGAATGATCCTAAATCACTTCCTGGACTGGAGAGAGCCCCTTGGACCAATTTATAGCCAGGACAACTCTTTGTAAAAGGACAGATTTCCATGATGGGGCACAACACATTCATTATAATCAAACTGAACTGCTACAAAATTAGTCAGAGGCAACTTGAGGTTGATCATTAGGTTTGTCCATACTGTGTAGCTGAAAAATGCAGACAGGTACTCATATGCCCCTAGTTGATTGCTTTAGAGGGCTACATGGAGCTCTCTAGAATTCTTAAAGGAAATATTTGACTTATGCAAAGTATTTATTTCAAGATAAACTAAGAGCAAGTGCAACCTGGCTCCTAAAATGCCTGTGAGTGTGACAGGAGCACATTTGCAGTGATTTTAAAAGAAGACAATTGATTCCATTTATTTTAGAATAATATTTAGAATTTAATTTTAATTTAAATATTATTATTTATTATTACTTATTGTTATTATTAAATATTATTATTATTATTTGTAATAATATTTAGAATTCATTACTTTTGAATATTGTGAGGTTCAGACTTGTTTTGGGGCAGGAGAAAAGGCTGTCTGCAGGAAACATGTGTGTTATATTACAGTCTGGCAATCCTAAACACTAAAAAAGGAGTAATAAGGAAAGGTAGCTTGCCACATTGCTCAGTGACTTTTAAGTGTGCATTCCAATGAAAATCCAGAAAATGCAGAAGCTGGAGGAGCCCAAGGCATTATCCCCATTATCTCAGGGGAGTGGACTTGCCATTTTCCTGACTTACGATGATTTCTTCTACTTTCTGGAAGAAAAAGAGTTTCTCCACTGCAGATGAACATACAAGTTGGCTGTTGTTTTTGCCTTTCTTTGCCTTCTCTTTTATATTCATGTACTGAATTCTCCATTTGGAGGCCTTTAGAAACAATAAAAACAGTAACAATAGCAATAATAATAGCTGTAGAAGCAGCAAGGATTTATTGGGGATTATTACAGGGCACACATTCTTGGCAGGATTTTAAGTACAGAACCCTATTTCTCTGTCACAACAGTTCTGCAAGATAAGGGTTATTCTCCCCAATTCTGCAATTAAACAGCTGTGGATAATGCAGGATCACTCAGTTATAAATGCCAGATCCAGGGTTCAAACCCAGCTTTTTCTGATGCTAAGATGAGCCCAGAACTGTCTGCTAAAATCTCAAACTATAATAGATGGGATATTTCAGATATGGTCAGATAAGTTTTAGAAATACAAACTGAGGGTTTTAGAGGGGAGGGGGTGGGGGGTTGGGTTAGCCCGGTGATGGGTATTAAAGAGGGCATGTACTGCATGGAGCACTGGGTGTTATACACAAACAATGAATCATGGAACGCTACATCAAAAACTAATGGTGTACTGTATGGTGACTAACAACATAATAAAAAGAAATCTCCGCCCCCCCAAAAAAGAAATACATTGCTTTTCATGGGATCTCAGGAAATTCATAAATGATCCCCCGTGGCCTTTAACATGCTCAGAGAATCTTCTAGAGAGGGACAGCATATATGTTGATCGTGGAACACTTTTTCCACAAGTTATTTCATGGGACATTTTAGGAAAAATTGGATTAGACTAAAGGCCATGAAGAGTCTGCCTAGTATTTATGGTCTCTGATACCTGTGCTAAGCCAAGTTATAACCCACAGAATGATGTTGAAATGATGCCTTTACTAACCTTATCTGATCGACAGGCCGTGTGTTAGGTAGGATAAGCCCCCAGAGTTGCCCACATCGGGAGGATTTCCAGCATTTGCTTGGGAGAAATTTGCTTAGTAGAGACTCAGTCCATGCTGTCACCCTCCCAAACCACCAGAACATGGAATTTCAGCTGTAGTTTGAGTGTGGTACTCTAGTCATGTGCTGCCTGAGAGTTACCTTAATTTTCCAGGTGTTGTTTTGTTTTTATGAAATGTTGGTGTTTTTCTTTGGGTAGTTTGAGTCACGTTATGACCAGAGAATCATATTAATTTTTATTTGAAGAACACATAGGGATTCATTATTCAACTGCCTCACTAATGGTTGTGGAAGCTGAAGCCTGATATCACAGGGGCTCATAGCAAGCAGGACTGGGATTCCAACCCTGGATTTGCAGAGTTGGAATCCTAGTTCTCTCCGCTGTCTCTGTGACTTGGTCATCTCTCCCTTTGAATAGTATCTGTCAAATGGATTGTCTTGGATATGGGTGAGAATCAATGAGAAGGTCATCCTGAGCAAATTCTCTTCTCTGACAATTTGCTACCTTCTTGCCATAAGGCACAAATATATTGTCCCCTTACAAGAAGTAGGACTCTATTTGCCAAAGTGGAAGAATTTGTATTTTGGGAGAAGCAAGAAGAAGGTGCTATTAATTGATACTTGGCCTTGAAAACTGAGCCTGGAATTTTCTTGAGACCTGAAAAAATTCCATTTTATTCCATCTCAGAGAGAGTGGGTCCTTTTTGTCCCCTGACAGAACTGAGACAGGACCTGTCACCTTAACTTTTATCCTAATGACACTGATGCCTGTGTCATTGCACTTCACCAGCAATGACCCACAGAAAATACCTCTCAAACCAATAGCTCAGTATCCCTGATCTGCCACAGGGGCCAGGAAAATTCACCCAACAGATAAGATACAGGCAGTGAGCTGTGAATATCTACTCTTACTCTTACCTGATTGATCTAAAGTATTTCTGTCCCCTGGGATTCATTTTCCATTATCAACTATTGTCTGTTACCTATTTATGTCATCAGAAATTTTGAATATTGGAAAAGTTAAAAAAAAGAATTATCATTGAAGATGGAAACTCTTTTGCTACTGAAGTTTTAAAACTGAAGCCACAGTTCTGTTTTCTTTTATGAATAGGCTATTCACAGAATATAAGTTTATTTTTTCATAGTAACCTTTTTTTGGGTCTGGAAAGTAAAAAAATAGTGTGTTATACAGTTCTGCAACCATTCTGCTCATTTTAAGTGTATATTGACTCTTCATGTATATATAACGTGGAACCAATAAAAAAAAACAACAACAGACTAAAGTTGCTTGTAATCATGGGTGTTGGCCATTAAAAAAAAAAGCTTCATGCATATGGTAACTAGCAACTTGAAAGTGTCACGAACTGAAAATGGAAACCATACAAAGTGAAGAGAGTAAAGGAGAGAAAGCTGTGAGGAACTGTAGTGATAAATGTGTTCATCCTCCTCTAAGCTGAATGGTTATTTATAGCCATTAAACAATGTCTTCCCCTTTTCCAATCAGGACAGCAGCACAATACATACAACGCACATTTCCTATTTGGAAATCTACAATGAATGTGGTTATGATCTATTGGATCCAAGACATGAAGCCTCCAGTTTGGAAGATTTGCCGTGAGTAGCAGAACAACAAAGAAGGGGGGAGAAATCACTTTCAGATGTTCCCTTCAATTGTTTCCTTTGAAACTTTGTATGTTTCTGGTCTCAATCATAATTAACAAATACTGGATAACAGAATCTTTTTGTAATATAATGGATATTTTTTCAGTTATGACCAACAGACAGTGGTGATGGGAATTAAAATTGCTTGAAACCCATTTCTGGGGAAAATCTCCTTTGGAGTTGGTGCAAGAGAGTGCGCTGGATGTTCTCGGAGTGGGTGCTGAGAGGACTAGTGGGATATGCCAGTACTGCTTTACTCTTATCAAATCAAACCCTTTACTCCTCTAATTGTGGCCTCTCTCTGAAGAGGAGATTCAAATTAGGGTGCAGGCAGCAATAAGAGATATGAAAGAGAGAAAACAAAACTTTGTTTTCCTCATTGCTTCTCTACTGTTATTAAGACTGACACTGAGAGGCACCCGGGTGGCTCAGTTGGTTAAGTGACTGCCTTCGGCTCAGGTCATGATCCTGGAGTCCCGGGATCGAGTCCCGCATCGGGCTCCCTGCTCAGCAGGGAGTCTGCTTCTCCCTCTGACCCTACCCCCTCTCATGTGCTCTCTCTCTCTCTCATTCTCTTTCTCAAATAAATAAAATCTTAAAAAAAAAAAAAAGACTGACACTGACAATCATTTGGTCAGATTGGCACTGATTGCATCATGACTGAAATATAGTCTTCAGAGCTTACCTACTAAGTTACCCTGCCAGCATTTGTATAACATTACTCACTGCTTGTGCTTGTTTGAATATCTGCCTAAATTACATATTAATGGTAATACTTCATATCCTTTTGTCCAGACATCTTCATATATCAGGAGTTGGTAGCCAAGAAAATGCACTTTAATTTTCTTATTAAATATTCTAAAACAATTTAAAAACATATATTAATCCTCTACCACAAAGACCAACAACCAGTTGCTTGCTTTAATTTGCAAAGGAAATAAGAGAAAATACTAAAGAAAATAAGTTATACTCTTTACATCACCTTTATATGTATTTTTCCTTTTAATGTTGACTAGAGTTTTTACATATCTCTGTTATGCCAACTATATTCATTAGAGGGAGTTAGGAAGGGGGATTATTGTTGGTACTCTAAATATTTATGTTAATTAAATAATATAAGAAGAAAAAGGAAAAATCTGACTCCATGGAAGAAATTGATCTTAAGGAAGCTTTTGGAATTAAGTTTGTAGAAAGGTAAGAAGTCCCTCAAAGGAAGGTTAAAAACAGCAACATTAAAAACATGAAGATGGAACTAGAGGTATTATGCTGAGCAACATAAGTCAGTCAGAGAAAGACAATTATGTGATTTCACTTATATGTGGAATTTAAGAAACAAAACAGAGGATCATAGGAGAAGGGAGTGCAAAATAGAATAAGATGAAATCAGAGAGGGAGATAAACCATAAGAGACTCAACTCTAGGAAACAGAGGGCTGCTGGAGGGGAGGTGGGTGGAGGGATGGGGTAATTGGGTGAGAGCATTAAGGAGGGCACTTGTGATGTAATGAGCACTGGGTATTATATGCAACTGATGAATCTCTGAACTCTACCTCTGAAACTAATAATAAATTATATGCTAATTAAATGAATTTAAATTTTAAAAAAACAACCTGAAGATGTGGTCAGAAAGGCCCTGTGTTGAGGCACGTGAAATAAAATCAGAAAGGCCAATAGGCCTTTTTTTGAGGGACCACTTTTGAAGTATTTGAATGACAGGCTTTTGCTGTGAGATTGATCTTTATTCTAATAGGCTTTTAAATTAGTTTTCTAGCCTCCAGTGTAACCTGGACCTCTAGGCTAAATCTTGCTTAAAAATGCTTTTAACAAGTCACATCTACACTGAAGAGCTTGAAGCCTGCTTAGTAATAATTCAGAAATGAAGGGCTTGGCTCTGACAAACATAGAGGAGTAGAGAGAAATTTGAGAGATATACATAAAAAAAAAAATAGATGACAGGATACCTGGGTGGCTCAGTTGGTTAAGCGTCTGTCTTCGGCTCAGATCATGGTACCAGGGTGCTGGGATCGAGCCCTGCGTCGGGCTCTTTGCTCAGCAGGGAGCCTGCTTCTTCCTCTGCCTGCAGCTCCTTCTGCTTGTGCTCTCTCTCCCTCTCTCTCTCTCTGACAAATAAATAAAATCTTTAAAAAATAAATAAATAAATAGATGATAGATAGCTAGAAATAAAATACTTTGATTATTCCTCTCACCTTGGATTTGCTTGGATTTGAAAAGAAGATGAATTATAGCAAGTTCATTCTCTGTATTTTCCTAATTGAGGAGAGTAAACCCAGAGAGGTATGACTTGCCCAGGGTTTCAGAACTGATCTGTTAATGGTACAGCAGGGATTGAAAACCACATACTCCCACTTTCATGCCAGAGTAGCAAAAATAGCTTCAAGATTTTACTGTGTGGCCCAGAGAATTAAGGAAGCATTGACTAAAAAGATGATCTCTGTTAGAAAACTTGATTGGGTGGTGGTAATAAGTTTCACATACATATATAACTTTGGTGTCTGAGAGTACCCTACCTGATGTTTATAAAAAAATTCCTCACAGGTGGGAAGCATGCCTTACTTGAGTTGGTAGTCTCTCTACCGTGTAGGCCAAAATAAGTTCTTAATATTTTAAAAAATTATCTGTCAAATTGAAACTGTGAAGTAGACTTTTTGAAGAAGAGCATGAAGGAGAAAACAGCATGAGCTCTATGAATCAGAGTCTAATTGACATAACAAGACACAGCCTGACTGAGAAGCAGGAGTGAGAAAAGTCACTGAATTCTAAGAGAGGCAGTGTAATATAAAGTCAAGAACACTTGATTACAAGTCAGGAAATTTGGGTTCTAGTCCCAACCCTGCAATCTTAGACTTTTTTTTTTCACTTTTCTGGGTTTCTTTTTTTTTTTTAAGATTTTTTAATTTATTCATTTGACAGAGAGAGAGAGACAGCGAGAGAGGGAACACAAACAGGGGGAGTGGGAGAGGGAGAAGCAGGCTTCCCGCTGAGCAGGGAGCCCGATGCGGGGCTTGATCCCAGGACCCTGGGATCATGACCTGAGCCAAAGCAGACACTTAATGACTGAGCCACCCAGGCACCCCTCTAGGTTTCTCATTGTCTGTAAAATGTGGCCATTGGGTTATATAATATTTAACAACCTTCCAACTTGCAATGTCTAGAGTTCAAAGATTGGTGACCTCACAGGATAGGATTTATTTGATGACTCTTTTCCCCCTCACAAAAAATAAGAAGTGATGTAGATATTTTATATTTTTCTCCTAGAAAAGAGCCTTCAGCTTCTTGAGAGCAAGGACAATGCTTTCATTCACTGTATGTCTCTATGTTTCCTGGCATGCCTGACATTTAGTAATGGCTCTCAAAGTGGATCACATTGTCTCTGTAGATGTCACTAGCTTTCTATCTTAAACTACTGCTCCTTCTTTGGTAGCTTTGTCCTCCTGTTGGAGAACCAGTTCACCGACTCAAGTCAGAAGTGACCTCAGTTACAAAACAGATGTTTTCAGAGAACTACCACCCTCCCCCACAGCTATACAAAAGTGGACAGAGAGATGTTCTTATCTTACATTTTGGGATATAATTATATGACAACAAACCTCATTAAAATGAAAATGAGAAGATTCTCATTATGAAAGAAGATTCCCATATCCCAGGAGTGTAGCCTATTTGCTCCAAATATATTCAGTACTATAAAATTCCAAAACAACTCAAGAATTGCAGTTTTGGTGTGGGGATTATGAGATTTGGCTGATATTGAGTTTGCTGGCTTTCTGGGGATTTTAGGTTTGCCTTTTACTAAGATTATCAAGTAATTCTTCATAATGGAATGTGACTTTTGCTGTACCTGGGTTGTCTTAAGAGTATGTACCGTTAATCTTGGTTTCACACACTCTTGAACTGGGACAAGCTCTAACTCTGCAATCCTATCCGTCTGGTTGATTGATTTCATTGTTGTGAGCTGGAATGTCCCAAACACTCTGAACATGATCCAAAAACACAGGAGGTAAAATGTCTGTTGACTTTGGTTCTCTCTTGCAGTCATCCATTTGAGGGACAATGACAATATAGAGATTTGATCACTTCCACATTCATGTACTTGGCATAGCCATGTGTAATCAAATCCAAGGTAATTTTGATGTTGCATAATAATAGCCATCAATAGCAGGTTTCTTACCACTGAGCAGCAACACCACTTCTCCCAAATCACCAGCTGGATGCTCTTCTTATGAGCATTCTGCCTTTTCTGCTTCTTGTTCTTTTACATCCTAATGAGCTCCAACTCTAAGCTGTTTCTGAAGCATTTGCCCATAGACTGCCTGCAGACTTTGTATATATGATGTCAGGGTACCGGACTAAAGTCAATTGCTTTTTGCAAATGTTGCTGTAGCCGTTTGGCAAGGAGTTTTTAGATACAACACTAAAAGCATGATCCGTGAAAGAAAAAAATAGATGAGTTAAGCTTCATTAAAATTAAAAACTTCTGCTCTCTGAAAGACACTGTCAAGAGAATAAAAAGATAAGCCAGAGACAGAGAAAATATTTACCAGACACATGTCTGGTAAAAGACTTGTATCTAAAATATACAGAGAACTCTTCAAACTCAACAATAAGAAAACTAACAATCCAATGAAGAAATGAGAAAAAGACCTGAACAGACACCTCACCAAAGAAGATGTATGGATGGTAGATAAGCATGTGAGGAGATGCTCAACATTATCTGTCATTAGGGAATCACTAATTAAAACTACTAGGCACCTACTAGAATGGTAAAAACCTAAAAAACTAGCAATACCAAATGTTGGCAAGAATGTAGAGCAACTGGAACTCTCATTTATGCAGTATAGCACAGCCACTTTGAAAGTCAATTTCTAGTTTCTTAAAAAATAAAACATAGTTCTTAGGATATGATCCAGCAGTCATGCTCCTGGGTATTTAACTAAATGAATTGAAAACTTTTATCAGTACAAAAAGCTGCCTACAAGTGGATATAGCAGCCTTATTCATCATTTCCAAGGACTGGAAGCATCCAAGATGCCCCACCATAGGCAAATAGAAAAACAAACTGTGGGACATCCATGCAGTGGAATATTATCTGGCAATAAAAAGCAATGAGCTACTAAGCCACAAAAAGACATGAAAAGTCTATATACTATATTATCCCAACTATAAGATGTTGTGAAAAAGGCAGCAGTATAGACACAGTAAAAAGATCACTGGTTGCTAGTAGCTAGGGAGAGGAGAGGTAGAGGATGAATAGGTGAAGCACCAGGGGCTTTGGGGGCAGACAAGCTAGTGCATATGGTGGTTGCATGATATTATGCACTCATCCAAACTCACAGGATATATGCCACCAAGAGTGAGCCCTAACAGAAGCTATGGACCTTTAGTTAATAAAATAGCAACAGCAGAAAGAAATGAACTATTGATCCATTTAACAGCTTGGGTGACTCTCGAGGGAATTATGCTGAGTGAAAAAGCCAATCCCAAAAGGTCATACACTGTGTGGTTTTATTTATGGAATAATTTTTAAATGGCAAAATTATAGAAGTAGGTAACAGCTGAGTGGTTGACTGGAGTTAGGGAGGGAAGTGGGAATGGTTATACAAGGCCAGTGAGAGATCCTTATGGTAACAGACTATTCTGTATCTAAACTGTGGCTGTGAATACACAAAACTACTCATGTGATTAAATTCCATAGAACTAAACGCACACACACACACACACACACACGAATACTGGTGAAACTGGGACATCTGAATAAGATCAGTGGATTGTATCAATGCCAATGTCCTGTTTGTAATATTTTAATATAATTTTACAAGATGTTAACATTGGGAAAAATTGGGTAATGGGTACATTATTTCTTACAGATGCATGCAAATCTACAATGATCACAAAATACAAAGCTTAATTTAAAAAAGTGTCTATATATTTGTATAGAGACATGTGTATTTAATGTGTTCTGTATTTAGTAATTTAAATGAAAATAAAACATCTATTTTTGAAAGTCCTTATGTCATATGCTATAAAGGGAATATAGTTAGAATCTAAGTATGTCTTATGAAGTAAAACAGTATAACTACTGGTCTTAACCATAAGGAAATAGTCACCTTACTTTAGTGTAATTTTAGTATTCCTAAATAGGGATGCATAATAGACTTAAGGTTTCAAAGACGGTCACTGTTAGAAAAAAGTCAGTAAACTCCAGCATCCAGTATTGAAATCTTGGCTGTGCTGTAAAATAATTTGTCATCAAAGGAAAAAATAAAAGTTGATGAATGTTAAGTTTAATTCATCACATTTCTAATACCTACCAGATATGAAACACTGTTAAGTGTTGCAGGAGTTATAGAAAAGATTAAAGCACAGTGTCTGTCCTCATGGCTTACAGTCTAGTCATGTAGAATCATTCATTTATTTAACAAACATTTATTGAGATCCAGCTTGATTCCACACTTTGTGCGAGGCAACAAGCTTACTAACATAGTCTTTCCTTTCCTGGAACTCACAGTTGAGTAGGTAAACCTAGTACAAAATAGCATAAGGTGGAATATGAAAACCATCATAAGAGAGGCACAAAGAATGACTAGGGCTTGAAGGAGAAAGAAATCACACTAGATCAAGTGATCAGAGATTCACAGAGAATGGGGTACATGATATAGTCCTTGAGGGAAGGGGTAGGACTTGGGGCAGTGGAATGTGGCATTCATGTGGATGCAAAGGTGGGGGAAAAGCATAGAGCTTATTCTGTCATAGGTAATAGACCTGTTTGACTGGACCCCAGTAAGGGAGTAGGTAAGAACATTGAGACTGGAAAGGCAGAAATGCAAGGACTTGGCAAGAAGGTGTAGCTCTCGGAGATTTTTTTATTCAAGGGCATAGCAGATTGGAACCACCTTTTAAGAAAAATCAGTCAGTAGCATGTAGGGCTGGAATGAGATGGATGGGAGTCAGACTCCAGAGGGTTGTGGGAAGTGATTAGGACCATTTAGGTGGCAATGGCAGTAAAAAGGAGGGACAGAACTGGAATACATGATCCAGTGGCTTGACATTTAACTATGAATGAGACTATAACTATGTATGAGAATCACCTGGATTGTTAAAAATGCAGATTCCTGGCCCCCCACCTCCAGAAAATTCAAATATGTTTGAATAAGCATCCCAGGTGATTCTAATGAAGGTGGTCTGTATTAATCCCTTCCCTCATACACCTAGGAAAAGTTCTTTTTAGAGATACCAGAAAAATCTCTCCAAAGAAGGAGATGGGCACCTATTGTGTGCTGGTCCCTGTCCTCGGGACTTTAAATGCAGTATCTCATTTGAGGAAGTAGGTATCCTAATCTATGTTTTATGGATGACTAAATTGAGGTTCACATAGATAATGTGATATTTCCCTAAGATTCCCTGTCTGCCAAGAATGGACCAGGATATCAACCTCCATCCATCAAGCATCAAAGCCGGGGGTGCTGATGCTCTTGCCCTGGAGATCCGTGTTGTATCCTGGCATTCCATCTGAGCTCTGAGCAGACTGTGGTTTCTGGGCTTCTTCAGGCCTCTGGAGCCTCTTGTGTGAGCCAAAGCTTTGAGTCCTGTTCAGCTCTGTCTGTTGTTTGTCTAACACTTTGCAAGGCTTGGAGAGTACCTGTTCTTTACCTCAAAGGGAACTTAGTCTAATAGAACAGACTCACAAATTGATCATTTCAGACATGATCAGATAGACATTTCAGACCATTTCATACATACTAAGTGATAAGATGCCCTGGGTTCTTTAACAGTACATGGGAAGATACTGATTTCCACCTGGGGGTTCAGAGAAGGCTGGAGGAAAATATCTGCCACATTATGGTCTCCAAGCTCAGCTAGGCCCTCAGTCTGCTAAGCAATATCTTCATGTACCGAGTGCTTTTTCTCCAATTACCCACAATAATTATATCAAATGTCTGTCTCTGTTGTCATGTACTACCTGCTCCATTTTTCTTCCAAGCCACTTGTATCCTTACCTCAGACAGAAGCTGCCAAATATGAATTCCCCCAACTTGCTGCCTCCCACCCTGCTTCCCACTCACCTGCTTTTCTCTGGCCTCAGGAAACTCTGTCCTTTTGCAAGTCAGTATTTCCGCTTATGCTCAGTGCTCCTCTTGGATGGGTAGCAAATCTACTTTATTTGGCCTACACATTTTATGTTTAAAATTTTTTAATTTAGTGCCTTTAGCTGAAGCATGGGTCCTTCAGTTCTTTTTTTTTTTAATTTATTCATTCAAGACACAGAGATACAGAGAGAGAGAGAGAGCATGAGCAGGGAGAGAGGCGGAGGGAGAAGGAGAAGCAGGCTCTCTGCTGAGCCAGAAGCTGGATGTGGGGCTCGATCCCAGGACCCTGGGATCATGACCTGAGCCGAAGGCAGACGCTTAACCATCTGAGCCTCCCAGGTGCCTTGGGTCCTTCAGTTCTTATTCCTACCTATTGCATTATATTTTTCATTTGTGTTATTGAGCATTTTTGGAGATTCCTGGGCCTATAAGCATAGATCTCAAAGTTAAAACTAACTCCAATCTTCAACCGAGTCAACTACTGATATAGCTGGAAGGCAACCTCTTGAGAAGTGGGGCTGTTGTCTTAGAGGATGGTCTGAGCAAGTGACCAGTGACTAATGATGGTCACTTACACTCTATGAACTTCATGGATTGGCCAGGGACTACGTTCTTGAAGAAATAGAACATTGTCAATTACCTAACAGAGGGAATAGAGAACCTTTCCAGCCCCAAAATGACACTTCTACCCAAAGCCTGTCCCACTAGCCTAATAACCCGTACTCTGAATGGCCAATTGGAAGAGATCATTCTCAACATCTGAAATGTTTTATATAGGAGGCTATTTTTGTCAGCTCGGCTACCAGAACAACATACCATAAACTGGGTGACTTAAACAACAGACATTTATTTCTTATAGTTCTGGAGACTGGGAAGTCCAATATCAAGGAACTGGCAGGTTTGGCTCCTGGTGAGAGCTCTCTTCCTGCCTTCTTGCTGTGACCTTACATGGTGGAGAGAGAGAGCACTCTGGTCTCTCTTCCTCTTTTTATAAGGGCGCTGATCCCACCCTGTGACCTTATCTAAAACCTCATTACCTACCAAAGGTCCCACCTCTAAATACCATCACATTAGGGATTAGGGCTCAACATACAAGTTTTTGTGGGGGCACAACCATTCAGTCCATAACAGAGGTGTTAGCTTTCACCAACTGTTGCCTCATATGTGATGTGTAGAAGGATGGGAAGAAACAGATGCAGTGTTTTCACTCCTACATCTGGAATGTAAAAATATATCTGTGATATTTAGGGTTGTTAGTCACTTGAGATTAATTAAGGACAGGGAAAACACTGTCGCCTAAATCTATTCCATCTTTCTCATATGATACATATAAACAAATGCATACAGTTTCTTTTTCTAAGATTAAGAGTTGAAATGCACTTTTAAAATTATGTGTTAGTGTGGATTTGTTTTTCTTTGACTTTCTGTCCACTTAGTCTTCATAATTGCTCTATGAATCATTTGGTTTGGTCTGATACAATGTAATTTTTCAATCTGTTTTAAATTTTGAGTATAAAAGCAAAACCATAAGATTACCTAAAAAAGTATTGACTGGTTAGGCTTCCTTGGTCACTTTATTCTGTCATTTAGAAGAATACACAGGGTTTGGAAGCCCATCTGACTATTACAGCTCAACAATACAGAAAAAAATGATTACAACTGTTTGAGAGTGTCAGCATCATATATACCAAGCACTTACTATATTGCAGGAATCTCAGCTCTTTTGGGGCATTACAAAGAAGTCATACTGTCTGTTTATCCTCAATGAACGTACCATTTAGTTGGAATATGCAGCATCCACATGAAACACCACAAGAAACTTCTGCAAAACACAACTGCTCTCAACTGTCCAGCTAATAATGTGTGTACATGCAAAAAAGACATAAAAATGATTTAGAGCTGCAATAGTCTCATGAATGGAGCCATGTCAACCAATAACCTCCTGTCATGGCCTGCTCCCTCAACGATCTCCTAATTTCACTGGCATATGCCAAGATCGGAGTTCTGACTGAGCTAAGAGCTGGCAGTGCTGCCGAGGTGGGGGCAGTGCTGAGCCAGCCTAGACAGATGATGCATGGGGAAAAGCCTTTCCAGTGAAATCTAGAGTGAGGGGAAGAGGATCTCTCAGAGAGCTAGAGGGCTCATCTGGACCAGGTGATAAGTGTCACAGGTAACTCATTAATCTCCCTGCTCTGAAACTTCCATGCAGGTTAGCCTATGTATTGTTTAGCTGACTATAATTGACCTTGTGTTTTCAGACTGAGTTCTAGGACAGTTGAAGACTAAAATACAAAGTGAAAGTTACCGTGAGCCACAGATCAGACCAATGCTACTCAGGCTGGCTGGCCACCTATTATCTTTTAGTACATATGTGACTCAATCCAAGAAGGAAGCCCTGGGAATAACGCAGTTAGAAGAAACAATGGTAAAAATAGATCCCTTTCACAATAGTAAAAGAAGGTAAAACGTTCAGGTCTTTGTGAAGACAATATAGGTAGTGCATTTTTTGGTGAAAAATAAAAGAAGACTTAGAAGGTAAATGGAGAGCTGTTAATCTGGTTCTGAATGAGAAATGTGAATACCTTGAAGAGGTCAGCTCGTCCTATATGTAGAGGTTCAGTGAAATTCCAAGCAATATCTTAAAGACTTTAAAAAACAGTTAGGAGTCCAGAGTTTATCTGAAAGGAAAAACAACCAAGATGAGCAAAGAAATGTCTGAAACAGAGAGAAATGAGAGAGGACCCAATGATGCCATATATTCAAGTTAGGTAAAACTCTAATAATGAAATTGTGTTGTACCACTTCAGAATTGGACAGATGAGAAAGAGAGAACAGATATGAGATCCTATAGCATATTACTATTTAATGTGGATAAAGGGAAGAGTTATTCAGTCACTGGATTGAACATTTTTGTTAGTGAATTAACTAACAACTGCTTATAACAGCAGCCCAATTTATAGTGCCTTGACCAAATAGTCTGTCCACCCCTACACCTGACTTCTGCCCTCACCCTGCCCCAAACCTGCACACAACAGTAAGGATTCTAGAGATGGGAACCAGGGCTGCTATAGAAGCTCCAGGATGCCATTGGGGCTTCCTTTTATCATTCTGCTGGAACCATTCTTAGCAGATGGCTTTAGTCCTCATGCAGAATGACTACCCTACCTTCAGCAACATATCCACATTCCTGGAAGAAAAAATAAGGAGGCAGGCATGTGCTAGCTGAGCCTGTCCTTTAACAGTCTTCCCCAGAAGCTCTATCCTTTGACTTTCATGTACTTGTCACTGACCAGAATTATGTTACATGGCCAGTTGTAGTTGCAAGGGAGTCTGGGAAACTCTAGTATTTTTATATAATTCCCTGAACAAAAATCAGAGCCTAACAGTTACACGGAAGGGGAGGACAGATTCCATAAAGGCAGCCTGCATTGTGAGCCACAATTAGTTATCTGGGGGAAAAAAAAATCCATGTGGATACCTTATTTCCTTCCCTGCACCTGCATCCTAAAAAATAGAAGAAAATGTATTATTAATACTAAAGGATATAATAACATGCCTGCACTTACATTTTTACCACAAATCTGCTAAATATTTAGCATAAGAAAATTGTTTTAAGGAAGTATATCAATGCATTATCATTGTTCTTGTGGTGGGATTCTGTTTTTATTTTTTAAAATTCTTTCTACTTTTTTAAATTTTCAAACTTTTTCACAAGAAGCATGTATGACTTTTATAGTTGGAAAAAAAAACTTATGTTAAAATGAAAATAAATAAAAGTAAATAAGTGCAGAAGTTGTCAAATGCAATAGCATAATCTTAGAGGTGTATAAAGGTATTTCCCTGATAGGAAATGCTATGGTTTTCCAAAATTAGAAATCCATGGCCTCTAGATCTATTTACTGCTATAATTCCCCCTAATGTGGAAAACTTGACCACATAATTTTGATGGTGCAACCATGAAGTCTGAATGAGAAAGCAAGTATTAGTGAATAATGAGAGGAAAAATATTTTCTTTAGAAAAATTAAGTTGGTATCTCTGAAGAAGATAAATTTTTTAGTGTATAGTGGCTCTATAATCACTATATGGAATTAAGTCAAATAAGGCATTTCATTAAATGATGGGTTATTTGTGAGTCTGGAACACCAGAAGGAACATGATATTTATGGCTGAATATAATTGGAAATTAGCAAAGCATACTAGTGTAAGAGAGAGGTACTAGTGTAAGCATTGTGTTTGATGTGTAAAATATTCATTTTGGGAAAATTATGCAAATAGTGATTGCCTGTAGACAATAGATAAGTATATGGGAAGCCTTGGTTAGGTACATTAGATTTGGGAGCCATTTGTTTGTTGGTGGTTGCACAGTGATATTGTTTGGGGATGAGAAAAGTTTGGTTAGTTTAATATAATACAGAAAAGTGACCTTATCAAGTTCTTAACAATCAAAAAATTGATCCTATTTGGATATAATTTTGAAAAAAAGAGAAATGAAAGAATGTTTCATATACATACTAAATCTTAGTGAAATAATTAAATGATAGTAACCAATAAATAAATACATATAACCATCTATGAGAAGAGTGTTGTTTTCCTACACATTAATTGTACCTAGTATGATTCTGTCTTTGACTATCACGAGTAATTCCCATTTTGGTCTTCCATTTCTTTAGCAGTGGCCAACAGCTTCCAGTTCTCTGTCGAGTTCTTTTGATGATATTTGTTTTCATACCATTTGAAAGCATAAGCATAGTAGTAGATTGCATTAGATAACTTAATCCTTGCTCATTTTCAGACAGGGAATAAATCATGTACAGGTGCCAGCATCTCTGAAATGGCAGACTTATGCAAGTAGAATAACCTTAGGATATTGGTTAAGTTCTTTGGGAAATCAAATGGATCAGAGTTCAGGTCTAATAATGTTATAATTTAGCAACACAGGTAGATTAGAAATAGTAATCATACTATTTAGGAGAAGATATTTACCAATTGAATGAAATTAATTTGGATAACAAACAAGAATTCATCACAACATTCACTCAATATTTTGCAGCTTTGAATTTGGACTTGTTCTTTTTCTGATAAAATATTTCATTTGTTAATATACCATGTGTGTCTTTTAAAAAGTTAAAACCAAGTTTTTTTCTTGAAGACTTAAATTTTTAGAGCAGTTTTAGGTTTACAACAAAATTGAGAAGAAGGTACAAGAATTTCCCATACATCTCTCAATCCTATACCTGCATAGCCTTCCCCACCACTCACCAGAATGATATATTTGTTACCAAGAATAAACCTACATGGACACATCAAAATCACCCAAAGTCCATAGTTTACCTTATGTTTGTAATACTCTTGGTATTGTACATTGTGAGGGTTTGGACAAATATATAGTATTTTCACTGCCCTAAAAATCCTCTGTGCTAGTTACGGCCTAGTTATCCATCCCCTGCTACCTCTTGCCCCAGGCAACCAATGATCTTTTTACTGTCTCCATAGTTTTGCCTTTTCCAAAATGTCATATAGTATGTAACCTTTTCAGACTGGCTTCTTTCACTTAGTAATATGCATTGAAGGTGTCTCCATGTGTTTTCATGACTTGATGGCTCATTTCTTTTCAGTGCTGAATTATATTCCACTGTCTGGATGTACCAAAATTAATTTATTCCTTTACCTACTGAAGGACATCTTGGTTGCTTCCAAGTTTTGACAATTATGAATAAAGCTGCTATAAACATCCATGTGCAGATTTTTGTGTGAACATAAGTTTTCATCCCTTTTGGGTAAATATGAAGGAACATGATTTCTGGATTGGATATCATGATTGCTGAGTCATTTGGTCAGAGCATGCTTAGTTGTTTTATTTTCTCTCTTTCCTCACTTTTTAAAAAATTTTTAAATTTTTAAAATTTAAATTCAATTAATTGATGTATAGTGTATTATTAGTTTCAGAGGTAGAGTTTAGTGATTCAGCAGTTGAATGGAACATCTAATAGAGCATGTTTAGTTTTATAAGAAATAGCCAAATTGTCTTCCAAAGTGGCTGTACCATTTTGTATTCCTACTAGCAGTGAATGAGATTGCTCCACTTCCTCACCAGCACCAGCATTTGATGTTGGTAATGTTCTGGATTTGGGCATTTCTAACATGTGTGTAGTGGTATCTCATTTTAATCTGCATTTCTTTGATGAAATAAGATTTGGATCATCTTTTTGTATGCTTATTTGCCATCTGTATATCTTGTTAGGTAAGGGATCTGTTAAAGTCTTAGGGACCATTTTTGAATTGGATTGTCTGTTTCCTTATTGCTGAGTTTTCAAAGTTCTTTTTATATTTTGGATAATGGCTCTTTTTTTTTCTTTCTTTCTTCCTTATTTATTTATTTTTTGCATGTGGATGTCCAGTTGTTGCAGCACCATTTGTTAAAGAGACTATCTTTGCTCCATTGTGTTGTCTTTACTCCTTTGCCAAACATCAGCTTACTGTATTCATGTGGGTCTATTTCTGGGCTCTCTATTTTGTTCCATTGATCTGTTTATCTATGCTTTCACCAATGCCACACTGCCTTGATACTGTAGCTTTATAGTAAATCTTGAAGTCAGGTGATATTGATCCTCTTTGTTTTTGCTATTTTTGGGTCCTTGGTGTCTCCATATATACTGTGGAATCATTTTTTCAATATCCACAAATAACTAGGAATTTATTGGGATTGCTTTGAATCTGTGGATCAAGTTGGGAAAAACTGAAATCTGGACAGTATTGAGTCTTCCTATCCATGAACATGGAATATTTCTCATTTGGTTCTTTGGTTCTTTCATCAAAGTTTTGTAGTTTTCCTCATATAGATCTTGTGTGCATTTTGTTAGATTTATACCTAAGTATTTCACTTTTTTGGATGCTAATGTGAATGGTATTGTGTTTTTAATTTCAAATTCTACTTGTTCATTTCTGGTATATGAGAAAACAATTGACTTTTGTAAATTAACCTTACATCCTGCAATGTTGCTGTAATTACATATTAGTCCTAGAAGTTGTGTTGTCAATTCTTTCAGTATTCTACATAGATGATCATGTCATCTGTGACCAGAAACAGTTTTAGGTCTTCCTTCCCAATCTGTATACCTTTTATTTCCTTTTCTTGCATTGTTGCATTAGCAAGGATTTCCACTACAATGTTGAAAAGCAGTGGTAAGAGGGACACCCTTGTCCTGTATCTGATCTTAGCGGAAATGCTTTGAGTTTCTCACCATTAATTATGATGTTAGCTGTAGGTTTTTTTTTTTTAAGATTTTATTTATTTATTTGACAGAGAGAGAGACAGTGAGAGCAGGAACACAAGCAGGGGGAGTGAGAGAGGGAGAAGCAGGCTTCCTGCGGAGCAGGGAGCCCGTTGTGGGACTCGATCCCAGGACCCTGGGATCATGACCTGAGCCAAAGGCAGACGCTTAATGACTGAGCCACCCAGGCGCCCTAGCTGTAGGTTTTTGATAGTAGTCTTTATTAAGTTGAGAAGGTTCCCCTCTATTCCTTGTTTCCTGAGAGTTTTTATCATGAATGGGTGGTGGATATTGTTACTTTTTCTGCACCTATTGATATGGTCATGTGGTTTTTCTTTTTTAGCCTTGGTATGATGAATTACATTAATTAAGTTTTGAATATTAAACCAACCACATATACATGGGATAAATCTCACTCGGTTGTGGCATAAATTCTTTTTTTACTTTGTTGGATTTGATTTGCTAATATTTTGTTGAGGATTTTTGCATCTGTGTTCATGAGAGATATTAGTCTTATGTTTTCTTGCAATGTCTTTGTATATCTTTGGCATTAGGTAATGCTGACCTCATAAAATGAATTAGGAAATAGTTCTGCTTCTTTCCTCTGAAAGAGATTATTGAGAATTGATATAATTGATTCCTTAAATATTTGCTAGAGAAACTGGTATTTTTAGTAGGTAAAATTAAATAACTTAGTTTTTAAAATGTCATGTGATTAGATTCTTCATTATCAGTAAAAAGATATATTAGATAAAACTATAAAGAAAAGATACGTTTTTCAATCTACTAGAAAGAATTTTCAGTAAATAGAAAAAATATCCATTACTTTTAGTCCATTCTGTCTAGGTTAAGACCAATATAAAAATGGATTACAGGTTTGTAAATCTTCCTCAAGGGATGTTCCAATTTTCTATATAACAGAGGACATCTTTTAGATTTTTAGTCAATCTGAAGAAAATCTAACTTTAAAATTATTTAAATGCAGGAAGGATGGTTCCCCTTACACGTCTCCTAAAAATTTGCCACTTCCCTTTTCTCAAATCTTTACCATGAAAAGCTTCTGAGAATGTGTGTTGGGGTGGGGAAAAAAAAAGAGGTTGAAACCACCGAATGAAAGAGTATTTTCTTCATTAAAATGAATAGTGTGACTGTGTTTACAACATGTGAAACATATCCATTTATTTAGAAGAACCTGACTGGATCCCCTTCAATTTTCATGAGGCCGGCCTGCTATTGATATTTCTCTGAGTCAAGGCAACTAACTAGACAGGGTTACTTCTATTCTGGATAGCACCTTCATGTGAATTATTAAAAGGCACCCCTGCCATCTGTTGGAAAACTGTTGTAATATGCTAGTTTTGTTAGAAGATGCTTTTCTGCCCTCTGATAGACATTTTTTCATAATAAATATACAAACTTATGATATGAATTGCACCCCCTTGGACATGGTGCCATTGTGCAGGGCGCCTGCACAATCACACGGGGCATTTGCAAGTAGGGAGAAAAAAAAAACAGCACCATGGCAACACGTGTTTACAACATATAAATGAGAAACCAGATTCATTGCAGCAACTCTTGGAAAAGTTCCTGTTCAGCAAGTTGGTAGTATTGGAATGTTGTGGAGGTAGGGTGTGGGGAGGGGAGGGTTCTTTCATTGATGGCTTCCATTATTGAGAACAAGAGCTTGGCTATTGCTCTTTCTCTGTCTTCCAGCCAGTTAGAAAGAGTCTACAAATTCCAACTACTTAGCCAAATGGAAAAGATTCTCTGTTTACAGAGAAAACACAAAGCCCGCTTCTTCCCCATCATTAAGCAGGCCGAGTATACTTAGCAGAACTTTTCCACTTAGGTGTCCAAGTTAAGGCTATCAGTGACTTTTTGCTTGAAATCTAAACATTTTAGAAACATTTTGTAGGGAAAACTATTCACAGGCCCTTTCAAAAAGAATCAAATAAATAGTTTGGGGGGTTTCCATCTTGGAATTAGGATGTTTATTTAAGAAATTCTAATAAAGCCCTCTTTCAAGCCCATGAAAATTATAGTCGGAATTGAGTGGTGGACTAAGGATTCAGGAAATAGCTATTGATTTGTGACAGAGAGAAAAAAAAGGCCAAGGAAGGAAGCAACTTGATGAGAAACTTTTGCTAATGGTTCTAATTTCCCCCACCTTTGAAAACGCATTCCACCAGCAGCAAAGTTTAAAACATTCTCACTCCCAGATTAGCCCACCTAGGCAAGAGTTAGTACTCAGGGCATGGCTCAGGCTGGGCTTCTGTGAGTGAAGGCATGAGAGTGGGTGGGGCTGACACATTGGCTGTCAGGCTTAGTGCAAAAGGGATTTTCAGTGAAGGCAGGCAGGGCTATGAAGGAAAGTACAACGCCTCATGCCCAAGGGATTGGGCAGAAACCAGGGAAGAATCTGAGGAGAAGAACTGGCAAGGGAGATCCTGACTGGAGAGAGAAAGTTGTACCACAGAAGATTCCAGAAGGATGCCAGAGGTAGAACCTTTTACAGGGTGGCCACAGATGAGCCCTAAGTAGAGAGAGAACCATGAAAGAAGCCAAACTAAATTGGACGCCAACCTGCTTATTTTATTTACTTTTCAAAACCTCCATGGGCAAGAAATCAGACAATTGTGAGGGAAACATAATATCAGAAAAGCATCAGAGAGATGCATAGGGATGGGTCACAAAAGAGAGCTGAGAGTTCTAGACAGAAAAACTGGGGGCATGTGCAAATTGTATTTTGTGACAAAGTGACAAAGCTGGGCAAGGTCCTGGAAGTAAATATAGAAGTGTAGTAGTTCTGAAGTAGCCACACTGGAGATCAAAGGTTCTCAATGATTTAGAAGAAAGAAGTAGCTTAGCCAAATGCCTCTGATGATATTTCACACTTTCCACCTTATGCTTCTAACTATTCTATGTAAATATAATCCCATATCAGTGAGCCATTTAGGCTGTCTAACAAATGAACACTTTCAGAATTCCAAACCTGCTTGTTTTCTGCATTTCTTATTTCAGTGAAGTAATGGTGAGAGATGTATGTATGTTGAGTCCCTACCAGCACTTAGGTTTTTTGATTTGGTAATGTTAAAAACCATATTGATGTTTAGGTAGATCATAATCCCCAGTTGAGCATTAGTTATTGCTGCGGCTGATGGGTGACTTAGTTGACCCATCAGCTGTATGGGAAGTCAGGGAGTAGACAAGAAACTTCCTGAGAAAAGACTAGCTTTTTAAAATTCACAGTGACCTTGCCTATTAATAGGTGTAGTTCAAGAGTAACTTCCTGCAACCCATAAGATGATCAATTTTCCCCTTTGGGCATGGGGTGGAACTGGGCAGAAAGTAAGATAAAGAAACCAGAAATCTCCACCCCATGTATCTACCTTGTAGGGTGATTAAAGATGAATTCAGTGGCTTTCAGTCTTGACTGTACGCTAGACTCACTTGGAGTTTGTATGATTTCTGATACCCAGACCAGGGCCCCAGAACAATCAAATTAAAATCTCTTAGGACAGGACCCGGCATCAGCCTTTTATTGTTTGCTTTTAGTTCTACAGATTGTTCTGGTGTGCAGCCAAGGTGAGAACAACTGTATTAAATGAAACAGTGCTGGTGCCTGGCACCCTTTGGGTGCCCAAAGAGCATGAGCATTCTCTTCTTTGAATCATTTCCTGCTCCCCCAGCCTCTCCCTTTTCTGAGCTTGCACAAGATAATGCTGTCTCTGGCTTGGTGGTTCAACATGTATCACAGATGACTTGGCCTCAGAGTTGGAGAATTCATTGTTAGCTCCATGTTGAAAAAGAACTCTCTTCTATTTTCACTTTGAATGTACCATCTCCTCACTTGTTTCCTGTTTTCGTCTTCCTTCCAGTATTACTTAATTTCTTGCACCCAGAATCTATGGATGTAGGAAGAATTCTGACTTCCGTGTCCCTAGTGATTGAATTTAGCTAAACCTTCTCGAGCACTTTAGAAAGTCAGGGTGGATCTAAAGTTTAAGGAGTAGAGAGGGTTCCTAAAAATAGAACACAATTCATCCATTTCAGTTAAAAATGCATTCATGTTTTCCAAACATTTTTCAACTCTTAAGCGTTTTTAATAAGCTCACTTATGAGTCTTGTTGAAAAATAAATAAAATACATTTGTTTTCATTAAGGGAAGAAATCTTTTTCCATCTTAGTTGGTATTGTTGAAGGAGACAAAAAGGAGTCCAAAACTTGGCAAAGGACTACATTATTAGTGACATATTGGTCACAGATGTGTTGTGGTAGAGCTACATTTTCTTCCGTCAATTAGTATCTTACCCACAGACTACATATGAAAGCCCAGATAACCTCTTTACCAAAGGGAAGGATGAAAAAAAATGATTATTTGCAAAATCTCTGTTTTTAAGGTATTCTAAATGTGTTTTTATAAATAGACAAGTGACATATGTCCATTGGCTATTTATACTTTTAAAGGAGAAATAATGCTAGATGATGCCCTTATCATTGATCCCAAATGCCTTAAGCAAGTGCAGATATGACGAGGTAATTTTTGGCAATACTAGTGAATTATAAGATTTTCTTTCCTTAACAATTCTTAAGAAAATCAAGGAGGCACAGCTCAAGAGTCAGAAGGGAACTCTCTCTAGTAATTTTATTGCTTGAATCGGTGGGCCTTTGAAGCAGAGTATAAGGAGCTCACATTGTATTCAGTTGCAGAAAGTCCTAAAAGGACTCCAAGGAGAGTATTGACAAGCCAACTCTGGAAACAGAGTTAAGATTCACTTGGGGAGGAAATGATGTTGGCATCCCGTGAAGGCAGTTGTAATAGATGAATGTAATTCCAGACCTAAAGCTTTGACCATAAGGATGTAATGGAGGGAAAAGATATGTTGTAAAAAAAAAAAAAAAAACAAAAAAACAAGGATTAAGAAACACATTTGATGGACATAAAAATAATAATGACAAACTAAAACTTTATTATAAGACTTCCTGAGAATTTTAAAACTCATCTTGATAAGAAAACTAGACAAGGTAAATAACTCCTGGAAGGATGGCAGATACTTCAATTTCCAGCATGTTTAAATTGATGAGCTAACCAGTTTGAAAGGTCATGTAAATTGAAAGTAATATGAAATTGAACAAAAGGGAAAAATTAGAAGAAGAATAATTAGTGCCTTACCTATGTAAGAAGCTGAATTAGACAGAGAAAAAACAATGTAGCCAACTTCCCTGATATATAGGTAGAAGGTTATCTATTTGCATTTTTAATTCAGCAAGAATATGTATGATTTAGTGATCTGACGATTGCAAAGACAGATGGCCTTGAATCAGGAGCTTGTGATACACTTTTCAGCCCCCAGACTATTTAATAGTACTGTCAAAGGAATGTCAGTGTTTTGATGTGTATCCAGTACTGTACAGTGTCTTGTGTATTGTTTGATTTTATAAGTTCAAGATGTAGTACTCTACAACTTTTTAAAAATAAACCTGTAAGAAGACTTCAGTTCTTTTCATTCTCAAAATCCCTTGTTTTGTTGCTTCCCATTTTCCTAGGAAAGTGACAATATTGGAGGACCCTGATCAGAACATTCACCTGAAAAACCTGTCTCTCCATCAGGCAGCCACAGAGGAAGAAGCTCTAAATCTGCTCTTCTTAGGAGACACCAACAGAATGATTGCTGAGGTAATAAACTTTTCTCCGCAAGCTGCTTTTCCATATTATAAGATCTAATAGAATTTTAGGGACAGAACAACCTCAAAGACAATCTCATCCAGATCTCCTGTCACAGATAAGAAATCCTAGATTCAGAGAATTGAGACTTTCCCAGGGTCATTCAGCTTAGTTAAGAAGCAGGGTCTGATCTCTAGACTGGCACCTTTGATATTTTCAATTTTCTACAAATTAGTTTGCAGATAACCAACAGAAACTCCTTAAATGTTTTAATCATAGGAATTTTTGCATAATTTTTGAAATTTAAAAATACACAGTTCATTATTCCTAACCTCAGATCCTCCAAATATTGGCACATGTTTACAGATCCACATATTTTCATGTATTTAGGAAATTAATATTTATATGGCATTTAGAACAATACATGGAACATGAGAAGTGCTATATGTATTTGCGGCTATTGTTGGCAGATCTGCAAATACTGCCATGGGGTGTAGTAAGTATGCCTCAGTGCAATATTTGGGATGTATTTATACTAAAACTTACTTGTTAATCTAACATTTGGACTTCACTGGGTGCCTGTATTTCACCTGGAAACCCTAGACAGGAGTCAGGACTGACTAAGCATGGTCAGAGGCCTTGACCCTAACCAGTTACTGATTGAAGATGGAACATCACAAAGCTCTCACCCAGTGACACTGAAGTAAAGGAATGGGTGTGGGGGTGGTGTGGGAACAGTTCCCCAAATGAAGAGCTTACCATTAACACTGGCACTTCCTTTTTTGTTTTTTTTTAATTGAAGTATAGTTAACATACAATATTATAATAGTTTCAGGCGAACAACATAGTGATTTGACAAGTCTATACGTTATTCAGTGCTTGCCACCATGAGGTGGTCACTGTTGGCCCCATGCAATGTTACTACAATAGTACTGACTATACTCCCTATGCTGTACTTTTCATCTCTGTGACTGATTTATTTTATAACTGAAAGTTTGTACCTCTTAATCCCCTTTACCCATTTTACCCATCCTCATCTTCCTCCCCTCTGGCAACTACCAGTTTGTTCTTTGTATTTAAGAGTCTGTTTGGTTTTGTTTGTTTGTTTTTTTTTTTTTTTTTAGATTCCACATATAAGCGAGATCACCTAGGATTTGTCTTTCTCTGTCTGACGCATTTCACTTATCATGATGCCTTCTAGGTTTATCCATGTTGTTGCAAGTGGCAAGATCTAATTCTTTTTAATGGCTGGTAATATTCCATTGCTTCTATATACCACATCTTCTTTATCCATTCATCTACTGGTGGACATTTGAGTTGCTTCCTTATCTTGGCTATTATAAATAATGCTGCAATAAACATAGGGATGCCTATTATTTTTGAATTAGTGTTTTTGTGTTCTTTGGGTAAATATTCAGTAGTAGAATTACTGGATCATATGGTAGTTCTATTTTTAATTTTTCAAGGAACCTCCATATTGTTTTCCACAGTGGCTACACCAGTATGCATTCCCACCAACAGTGCACAAGGGTTCCCTTTTCTTCACATCCTTGCTAATACTTGTTATTTCTTGTCTTTTTGATACTAGCCATTCTGACAGGTGGGAGGTGATATCTCATTGTAATTTTGATTTGGATTTCTCTGATGGTGACTGATGAACATCTTTTCATGTGTCTGTTGGCCATCTCTATTTCTTCTTTGGAGAAATGTCTATTCATGTCTTCTGCCCATTTTTTAATTGGGTTATTTGTTTTTTTGGGTGTTGAGCTGTATCAGTTCTTTATGTATTTTGGATATTAACCTTTTATCAGATTTATCATTTGCAAATATCTTCTCCCATTCACTAGGTTGCCTTTCTGTTTTGTGGATGGTTTCTTTTGCTGTGCAAAAGCTTTTTATTTTGGTGTAGTCACAATAGTTTATTTTTGCTTTTGTTTCTCTTGCTTGAGGAGACATATCCATAAATATGTTGCTAAGGGCAATGTCTAAGAGATTACTGCCTGTGTTTTCTTTTAGGAGTTTTATGGTTTCAGGTCTCACATTTAGGTCTGTAATCCATTTGGAGTTTATTTTTGTGTTTGGTCGTTTCATTCTTTTGCATGTAGCCATCCACTTTTCCCAGCACCATTTATTGAAGAGATTGTCTTTTCCCCATTATATATTCTTGGCACTTTCCTTTTTAAACCATGCTCCCTGAGTTCTATGTTTTACCTTGTCTCTGATAACAAGCAGTGGGTGAGGTTAGTAAGCTGGGAGCATAAGAAGTCTGAGAAAATCTCCTGTTCATTTCTACTCTCCAGAATGTACTGCCTTAGATATAAGATGAATAAATGGAAACCAAATTCAGATAGTGAAAGCATGGTGCTGTCATCTGTTATTCTGGGTCCTTAGTTTTGCTGTTTTTACCAGTTCTGCATGAATGCTTTCCAATAGACTAACGTATATAGGTTGAATTTCTGTGCTACATGTAACATGGATTTAAGAACCTTGAAATTATTATTTTCACTTAAAGAAAGTTTTATGTGTTGCTTAATTTCCAAATATCTTGTTTTGCTTTCCAATGTTTTGCATTTGTGTTTTGCTTCAACAATTGCTCATGTGATCATCCACCGTGCTCTTATTTGTTATGATAATTGAAGCTTAAGAAATAAAAGCGGATTCAGAATTAGGGAGTATAATGACAAAAGATTTAGAATGCTCTACTAAAAATCCTGATTCTCCATTCACAGTTTAATAAAGAGCAAACCTAGAGATACAGGATATAACTGAGTCCTGGCCACCAACAGAATATGAAAGAGAGAAAAAGTAAATTTGTAAATGCTATTAGAAAACAAATAGGGAAACCTGTCCCTGCCACGATGCTAACCTTCCTCCATAGGTGACTCATGCCTACAGAAACCGAGGCCTTTCCCTCACAATTATATTGTCTCATCTTGAGTGGGTTACCGAGGGAGGGCTCCTGGCCCTTGTTCACCATGACCTCTATTAGCTTAAAAGCTTGGCTATTTGATATTTCAAAGTTATGCGTTGACTTTAGCTGACGGCATATTTTCAGACTATTATTTTCTAAAGTTTTGAGGACTTTAAACTTCTTTGTGCCAGAGTATCTGTCATGTTCTACCATCTTACAGAATTCCAACAGTCTTTTCCTATTACTGCTGAGTGTCTAATAATAGTATCATAAATAGCTAAAACATGACAAAGTTCTTTCCTAATAATGTTGATTGTGCATTATTTTTTTATTTATTCATTTTTTTTTCTATGTAAAGCCCAATTTCTTTTAAGCCAAGTCTGATAGGTTTTGGATGTTTCTCTGCTTGCTTTTTATTTTTTCTTTGGTAGTGATAGCTACTTGTTACATCAAGAACCTGCTCAATAGACTTGGCACTGTTGTGGACACTTTCTACATGTATATGTTATTTTTGATTCTTATTTTATAGATAAAAACTGAGGATCAAAGAGTTAGACTACTTGCCCAAGGTCACACAACTAACTAGCAAATGTCAGGGCCACAGTTCAGCTTTAAGTCTGACTGATTTTGAAGCTTGTGCTTTTTCCTTTTATTACATCTCATGAGTACAATAATCAAATTGACATATGTCAACTTTTTCAAGGGAGGACATATTTCTGAGTTATTTAAAAAGTGTAGCAAGTATTTAGCACTTCAGTTTATCTCTTGAATTTATTGAAAACAAATACATAAAAATATAAAGGAAGACTAACTATCAGTCCCTGGAAACACTTTATTATTCAGAGCCTCTAAAAAAGTATGTTTTAGATTACAACCTAGCTGTCAGAATATAATTTGTCAGCACAGAATGAGCTTACCAGGATAAAAAGAACACACTAATCATTTTTTTTTAAATGAGGTTCCCAATTTCCCATTTACACAGAGACATACAGAAGTTGCCATGGTAACCAGAAAACATTTGCAAAACAGAGCCTGAATCTGAGGGACACAGAGTGGAGCTCTCTTTCCTTCAGTGTTCTCTACCCCTAGCCAACATTTTAAGGAAAAGTAATTAAGAGTAGCTTCATCCTCTTCTTATTTTTTCAGAATTCTTAAATAATTTCTGTAATCCTACTAATATTTTGAATAAAACCTGATTATGTCCTTAGGGAGGTTTTTTAAAACAGTTGACTTGCTGTGTCAAACAGGATAAATTGTCAAAGCTGAACTGTGTGTGACCCAGTGTCAAAGCCCACCAGTAGCAAGTATGACTTGATACTTTTCTATCTTATCACTGAAATATTTCCATCAATTGATCAAATCTAATTGACCAAGACATTCTGCATTTGATTGTTAAGCCCTGCAAAATCCTATTGCTGGGACCATTGGCTCAGCCCCACCCATGGTCTAGAGCATTCTGTGCCCAAGTGTGGCCTGAGGTAACTTGCACTAGAATACCCTGTAGTAGTCAAGAGACCTTTCTTGGGTCTCATTTCTGATCAGTGGATTCAGAATCTCTGCGGTGGAGCCCAGGAGTATGCATTTTAGCATTTTATTTTATTTCTTTTTGCTAGAACATGTACAAAACTGTATTTTAAAAAATTACATTTGTCCCCCCAACTGGAGTAAGCTCTTTCAGGGCCCGGATCTTTTTATATTTTCTTCACCCTTGGGTCCCCAGTACCTCGAGCACTGCCTGGCATACAGTAAGTACTTACAGAAATGCTTAATGAATGCAAAACCTGAAGATCTAAAATTTTTTATTTAATTTAATTTAATTTTAATTCCACTGTAGTTAACATACAGTGTTATATTTATTTCAGGTGTACAATATAGTAATTCGACACTTTCATACATTATCCAGTGCTCATCACAACAAGTGCATTCCTCAGTCCCCATCACCTGTTTCACTCAAACCCCGACCCCCTCCCCTCTGGTAACCATAAGTTTGTTCTCTATAGTTAAGCGTCTGTTTCTTGGTTTGTCTCTCTCTCTCTCTTTTCCTCCTTATTCATTTGTTTTGTTTCTTAAATTCCACATATGAGTGAAATCATATGGTATTTGTCTTTCCCTGACTGACTTATTTTGCTCAGCATTATACTCTCTGGCTCCATCCATGTTGTTGCAAATGGCAAGATTCCATTCTTTTTTATGGCTGAGTAATATTCCATTGTACTTATATACCACTTCTTCATCCATTCATCAGTCAGTGGACACTTGAGCTGCTTCCCTAATCTGACTATTGTACATAATGCTGCTATAAGCATACTGGTGCATGTATCCCTTTGAATTAGTGTTTTTGTATTTTTGGGGTAAATGCCCAATATTGCAATTACTGGATTATATGGTAATTCTATTTTTGACTTTTTGAGGAACCTCTTTACTGTTTTCCACAGTGCTACACCTGTTTGCATTCCCACCAACAGTACATGAGGATTTCTTTTCTCTACATCCTCACTGACACTTGTTGTTTTTTGTGTTTTTGATTTTAGCCATTCTGACAGGTGTGAGGTGATATCTCCTTGTAGTTTTGATTTGCACTTCCCTGATGATAAGGGGTGTTGAGCATCTTTTCATGTGTCTGTTGGCCATCTGTAGGTCTTCTTTGGAGAAATATCTGTTCACATCCTCTGCCCATTTTTTAATTGGGTTATTTGTTTTTTTAATGTTTAGTTGTATCAGTTCTTTATCTACTTTGGATACTAACCCTCTATTGGATATGTCATTTGCCATCTTAGCATTTTAAATGTGCTCAGGCTAAACCTGAGGGCAGTTTGGGTTTTACCATTAAGAAGCTGGTTGAAACACACTCTTAGATAAGAATGTGGGAAAGTCCATATTCTACACACTTGCCAACACCACAAAATCTGAAAGTTCTGCTAATTTGGCAGGCAAAAAAAAAACTTGTTTTAATTTATTTACCATTTGAATTTCTGTTTTTGTTTATGTCTTCTAATTGTTTTCTCTTGGAGTCTTAGGGTAAGTCTGTTGATTTGTTGACTCTATGAGGGCTGGGACTTGGTCTTGTTCACATCCGCCATACCTAGAAACAGAACCTGACATATAATAGGTGCTCAGTAAATAATCATTGAATGAATAACATTAAAGGTAATAACTTTTTGCCTTTGTCATATATTTAGCAAATATTTTTAAATTTTATAGAATTTCTTTTGGTTTCTCTCTTTTTTTTTACTATAGTTAAATGGGTCTTTTTGTTTTATGGTTTCTGCCTTGGATGCCATGCTTAGACATGCAATAGCTCATTGATGAATAATTCTACTTATTAGAAAGCATTTTGTTTTTTTGAATTGAAATTTGATGCCCAGTAGTATCCATTCCATTGTTCACATTTTGACCTGGGACATGGAAAAGGATCATCATCATTAGGATGGAGTGGATCTTATCAAAGATTTCTAGGGCATGGGGATTTTACTTGAATCTTGAAAAAGGCTATCCTGAATTAATAAAATCAGGGTTCATTTTGAATCCTCCTTCTAGAAGTAGCTTCCATTGTTAAAAGTGCCATTAAATGTTCATTTCGAGGAGTTGTGATGTTGCTCAGAGTGAATCATTAGGCTAATACAAGCCTCTTTTACAAGCCAGTTTGGAGAAGAGAATAGTATCTGGGGTGTCTTCTACCAAAACTTCATAGTAGTGTCTGTTATGGGCTGAATTATGTCCTTCCCCCTCCTCTTCATTCATATGTTAAAGTCCTAACCCCCAGTACCTCAGAATGTGACCTTATTGAGAGGTGGGGTCTTTATAGAGGTCATCAGTTTAAAATGAGTTCATTAGGGTGAGCCCTAATCCTGTATGACTGGTGTCCTTATAAAATGGGGAAATTTGGAGTTAGATGCATATACAGGGAGAATGCTGTGTGAACACAAAAACGCTCATCTATAAGCAAGGAGAGGGGCCTGGAACAGATCCTTCCCTTACAGTCCTCAGAGGGATGAACCAACCCTGCCAACACCTCCAATTTGGACTTCTAACCTTAAGAACCGTGAGATGATAAACTTCTGTTGTTTAAGCCCCCAGTTTGTTGTACTTTGTCATGACAGCCCTGGAAAACTAATCCAGTGTCCAGAGAACCTAGACTATATTTTCTTTAGTGATTGAGTGATTGATACCTGGTATAGTTCTTGACCTTGATGAATTCAGGAGGAATAATATGCTATATCTAGTATACAGCATTGGCTACGAAACTGCCTGAAGGGGACCTTTGGTGAGAAAAGAACACTTTGTGCCAACACTGGGAAAGTCCAGGGTCCCATTGGTAGGTGGTTTGCTTTCTTCCTTTCCTGAGTGAACCATCAGGTAAGTTCTTCCAGTCAGTGTTGATGTCCACTCTCTGGCTTCTCTGTCATCACTGTGCATTCCTGTCAGGCAGTGGCAAAGTGCATGAGCTTTGGAGATGACCTCCTATTCCACTCTTGGCTCCACCTTGACAGGTATATGTCCTTGGGCAAGTCACTGACCCGATGTGAACCCGTTTCTAACCTGTACAATGAGCACAATGAGACCTACTTTCTAGGGTTATAGTAAGAATTAAGTGACATTTGGGAAGACCTTACAATTTTCAGCTACCAATTATTTAAAGGTAAGTCTGGCAGCCTGTTCAACTCTGTTCTCTCAGCACCTGGCAATATTGGTCAGTCATTAATTAATTATTTGCTTGCATTGATGGGGAGAGGAAGATTTGGTGATTTTAGGAGAGAAGACCTACAATCTCAGGCCCAGAATCGAAACTGGTTTTATGGTACACTGTGCCTGTTGGCAAGTACAGAGTACGTCCCAGACAACTTTGACTTTTTACAATTTGTGGTACTCTAGGCCTTTTGGAAGAGATTACTTTCCAAATAATCAGCCTATCAACAAAGTTTATGGGATTTATAAATTATTTTGCCAGGAGCTGTTAGAGGTCTTCCTACCTAGTTCTTTGCTTGAAATAAAAAAGATAGATTTATTTGAGTTGCTCTGGAATGTTTTGTAATTTCTCAGACTTTGCACATTATCAAACTTGTGGAGCAAATGTTGGATCCTGTGGAAGTGCAAAGCCAGCTGGGAGACAGGGTGTGAGCAGAGTTGGTAGGAACAACTGGTGTTGGACATGTGATCCAATAATGTGAGGACAGCACAGGGAAGAAAGAGCAGTTTTACTGTGTGAATGTGTTTGTTAACAACCCTCTAAGCCTTGATCTTGTGCGGTGTGTGTGGGGGAAACCAGAGGATTTGGGGTGCAGTTAGCATTCCGGGATCTTATTCTGCAAGACCGTTAGAAGAACACTGACTAACAGATTCCCACAGATTTTTGCTCGAAAGATACATTAATTGTGTATAATTAGCAAGTTTATTCCAAGATTTGTGAGCCTGGGAAGAGCAAGAAGCACAGCATGCAAACTACATTTTGGCCCTGCCCTTATTACAAGAATAGCATCTCTTATTAGTAGGTCTCCATAGGCAGGGAGAAGCCTCAGCAGATGTGTTGACAATTCTAACCTCTTCTCTTATCCACTGTAGGAAGGAAACTTCAATTTTGAGCACTTACTATATGTCAGGCATTTCTTTCTCATATTTGATATATGAGATAGATAATTTCTTAAAAATAGTGATTCTGTGTTATAACATAGTTTGCATTCTGCTCTCATCTAACCTGATTAGTAGTATTACATGAACTGTGAGTTTTGAGATCTAAAACATTTATTTATTAAAATAAATGAAGTAGTCTGGTACAGCCATTATTAGAAAGTTAAAATGAGAGGATGAGAGAAACATAATTTTTTTGACTGTAAAGTTTAGCTCCAGAGTTTCTACTGATCTTTCAAATTCTCATTTATGTTTAAACATAGGAGAAGAAAGTAATTTTTACCCTACTCCCTGTTACTGAAATTCCCCAACAATTGCAATAAAATATAAAAAACACAGGGGATAAAAAGCCATCTTCAGTGAAACAAGAAAATAGCCATAACCTCAAACCATGAGAAAAGCTGCCAAATATTATGAAATTTGAATTATGGTGAGGGAGGGTGCTGAGAGCCAACACATTTATCCTCCAACCTCAGTCAGTATACAGTTTCCCCTTAAAGAAATGGTCACAATTCTCAAACGCAAATCCAATGATCTTTTGGTTACAGTGATGAGATCTAAGAATATAGGCAAGTACAGGGGAGGGGGAGCAGTATTAGATATTCATTCTACACTATGAAAGGTGGATTCAAAGAAGAAACCTGAAAGGTCATTTTTATGGTCAGTGGTCTTGGCTCATGGCCAGAAAGATGGTGTTTGGTGAATGGGATTCAGAGAGTTTGTGACTTACCATCCCGGGCCTTTTTGGGCAAAAAATTGAGGAAAGTATATGTTCTTCAGACTCAGAACGTAACAGATATAAAGAAAAAGTACTCAGGGCACAAACTTAATTTGAATGTTTCCTCATCCATCCCCTAGACTATTCTTTAGAAAAAAAAGATGGATGTGTTCAGAGGGAACATTATCAGAAAGAAAACAGGTGAAGAGGGGCACTTGGGTGGTTCAGTCAGTTAAGCGTCTGCCTTCAGCTCAGGTCATGATCTCAGGGTCCTGGGAATCTATCGAGCCCCGCATCCGGCTCCTTGCTCAGCGGGCAGCCTGCTTCTCCCTCTCCCTCTGCCGCTCACCCTGCTTGTGCTCTCTCACTCTCTCTGTCAAATAAATAAATAAAATCTTAAAAAAAAAAAGAAAGAAAAGAAAACAGCTGAAGACTTATCCATGTATATGGAATAGGGCGGGGGATGGCTAAGGAACATCTATTTGAAGACTTATTACATCAGGGAGCAGAGGAAGTATACTTCAAAGTCTTAAATATGTTACCTCCAGGTAGTCTGTGTTTAAAAAAAAAAAATAGCTCCAAAATATAGAAGGGATTACAAGAGAAGAAGATGAAAAGCAAACTTGGAGAACTCGGAAAAGAAATGAGAGAGAAAAAGAAAGCCATTGTAAAGATGAAAGTGCCATTAGAAGCAAAAAAGGAGGAGGAGGAAGAGGAGGGGGAAGCTGAGGATGGGGAGGAGAAAAGAAGAGGAAGAAATGTGGTGGAGAAATAAGGATACAAAATATAAGGAGAGAAGGTGCCACCTAGAAAGAGAAGTCTGCAAGCCCTGGGAGTGCTGCCCCGGGAAGGCAGATCTCAGCCAGCCAAGGCACTGGCACTAGATGGGAGGGCCTGAGCAAGGGAGAAGCCAGGGGATTTCTCCCCCTCCCTGACTTCACCAGTTGGATGCCAGCAAAGAGGGTCTTGGGAAGATACTGCTTTTAGGGCTCAGCGTCTCCGTGGTACAGGAAAAAAAAAAAAATATATATATATATAGAGAGAGAGAGAGAGAGAGAGAGGGAGGAAAGGGAAGGGATGGATCAGAGGGCAAAGGGGCCCAGGATTAGCCCCTGAGTAAAAGTATTTCTATAAGAAACTGAGATAATAGCTCAGATAGATTGCTTTTGGCTTATCTTACAAATCAGGAATACACGGGAGGGAACTGGCAGGAAGTCCACTTTGGCTGTAGTTTTAAGCACAGAAGCTATTCTTTTAGCATTTCTTGCTGATAGATTTTTTTATTTTTTTGGCAGGCTAACTTTTGTATGTATTCCTTATATTGGTTCAAGCTTGGAGGGAGAAGACAGGGGTCTTATCAACCACCAAAACCCTTCAGCAAGTAATTTGATCATGTTTCGGGTAGGCCATTTGGAGTCTTACCAGCTGTAACAGCAAGAGGTCTTCGTGGCCATAGAGAGAACTGTGGAATCTTCAAAACGTGGAAAAAAGATTGGACTATAAAACAGAGTGAAATAATGTATCTAATAGTAGTCTCCTGTGCTTCTAGAGTTCTTCCGTAGGCTGAATGACATGTCTGTTATTGATCTTGATGTCTGATCTCAAACGTTGCATTGAGAGTTATCACGATCAATTGGATGGGATAAACTTCTTTTATAAGAATAAAATAATACGAATGTATACGTGAGTTCTGCTTGGCGTGTTATCAGTACTGATCTCATTGTCTGTACACAGGATAGCAAAGGGTATTTTCAGCTTACCTATAATTTCAAGCTGTGCAGTGTATATAAAATACGTTTTCCCTAAAGACAAATCCACTGAACTTGTGTCAATTCTTGAGATCATTAGACTTTTTGGTCCCATAATATTGTTGTTCCAGACATGTGTATGGTCACACTTGGAAATTGTTAAGCCAGACTGAAATTTAAAAGGAAAAGAGAAAGGGGCGCCTGGGTGGCTCAGTTGGTTAGGCAACTGCCTTCGGCTCAGGTCATGATCCTGGAGTCCCGGGATCGAGTCCCGCATCGGGCTCCCTGCTCGGCGGGGAGTCTGCTTCTCCCTCTGACCCTCTTCCCTCTCATGCTCTCTATCTCTCATTCTCTCTCTCTCAAATAAATAAAATCTTAAAAAAAAAACGGAAAAGAGAAAAAAACATTAAATTTGATTTAAGAGGTGCAAACCGTGCTAGATAACAGGGATGTGTTACTTATTGCCATCAAAGAATAAATTTAGCTATGATTCTTCTTACAGTCAAGTAAAAAAAAGGGGGCAGGCAGGGGAACATTTGGAGTCATAATTTCCATTGTTCAGAAAGCAAACCTGTACTCTGGTGATGATGAAACGGTATCTCATTCAAGGATGATAAAAAGAGAAGATAGTTTGGACAGAACTCTGATTCAAGATATGGGTAAAATTCCTTCTCAGTTTGCATATGTGCCAATTTTAGCACACTTAACTTTTTATGTAAAAGTGCTTGACTTTCATTTGTCAAATCCTGAGGAAATGACCCATAGGGAGGCCATCTTCTGAATTCTGACATCCAACAAAAGAAGAGTTATCCCTAATCCTGACATTTAGTTTTCTTTAAAATTAAGTCACCTAATAGATCTGGGAGGATATGAAAGTTAAAAAAAAAAATCTATCAAATTGATCCCAGACTTGTTAGGAGGAATATATAATAAAATATAATAGTCTATTCTTATCAGAAATGAAAATCATACTTGCTAGAATATTCTTATTATATGTTCCAGTTTGCTCCAAAGCTTGCTTTTAAATTTTAAATAAAATTGGTGTGCCTAAACTGTCTTTCTCTTTTACAAAACTATTTTGACAATATGCCTGGCCTACAAATCCCATAATAAGGGAAAATGATATTGACTACTTTTTCTAAAAGCCAGGAATCTTATAAAGAGAAAACTCAGAAAAACAAGCAGTTTAAGATCATTAATTCCAACAGAAGTTTCTCTAATTGGGGATATTTTGCTGCTAGGCACTACTTTCTAAACCAGCCTCAGAAGGGATCAAGGCAGGTGTTTATAGCGTCACATGCTATAACACTAGGTTTGGTCAGGCCTCACTTCATTCTGAGTTAGTGTACATCAAGGGTGTAGTGGGCCTCCTAATCCAACCCATTTGCTATGGGAAGAATTAGATAAGGAATCATTTAACCAATGGTGGGGGGGGTCGGTGCTAGGGAATCCTTAGTTAAGTGAGCATTTTAACCTGAAGGGCTGGTGTAGCCTAGAAAACACATAGAAGTTAGTATTTTCAGTCTGCAATTCAGATAGAATAAATGAGCAGAGGAACAGATCAGTTAGTCTAGCTGGCTAGAAAATGTTATCAAACAAGGAGAATTGGAGTGAAAATCTCAATTCTGGATTTTGCATGCACTTTTGTCCTTAGTTGGTTTTCTTTGAAGAATCTCAAGTGTATACATTATATACTCTGTTCAGTCTAAGAGATTTTCTTCGCCTGACCTATTCTAGTGTAGTGGAAATTCTTGTTGAGATATTTCACTCCAAAATGGAGGAGTGATTGAAGAAAAAGAATTTGGTACATAGGAATAGAATATAAGCTTATAAGAAATAAAAAAGCATTCAAAGGATCCTAGAAATAATGTTATATGTAATTTAAAGAGATTATTTGAATCATTATAGACTATATTATCTATAATCATTTTGATTGAAGACATGATATTAACTAAAAGAAAAAAAATTTTACTGAAAGCATAATAATATATTATGTAAACACAAAACAGTATTTTATTTACCAGTTCTTGCCCCTAAAATCAAAATGTTCAACCTTGAAAATGGCCACACACATACAACCACACACACACACACACACACACACACACACACACACACACACGCCCATAAACCCTATTGTGAAATAATGAAAAAAAAAGTGAAAAGAAATCTTATTATAAAAAATGGTGAAAATTTTAATTCACAGGGAATCTTTGTTGATCTGCCAAAAAGAATATGTGCAACAACAACAGCAAAAGAATATATATAATGAAATCATAGAGCACCAGGTTTGGTTGTTGTACATCTGCAGAATCCAAAAGGGAAGATGAGGGGCACCTGGGTGGCTCAGTCTGTTAAGCGTCCGACTCTTGATTTCAGCTCAGGTCATGATCTCAGGGTCCTGGGATCAAGCCCTGCATAGGCTCTGCACTCAGTGGGAGTCTGCTTCAGGATTCTCTCTCTCCCTCTCCCTCTGCCTCTACTCCTTCTCGCACTCTCTCTCTAAAATAAATAAAATCTTTTTTTTAAAGGGAAGGTGAATGAACAGCCTTTTGAAAATGTTCATCAATGTTGCCTGATTCTTGTCACTATACCATTTCTTTTCAAAAATTTCTTTCAGCCTACCAGTGTCTCCTGCTTTATAGAAAATGATTCTTGTTCAATGAAATTTGAGATTTTTATACTTACGAAATAGTTTCTCAGAGTGGTAGCCCAGCCAGAGACAGTAAATGGCTTGGAGGTCAGGAGAAGGAATTTTAGTCTTCACTGTGGGCATGTGATGTTTTCTTGATTTAATGCTATATTATGTAAAATGCTCTGCAAAAGCAGTTTCTTTCTTTCTTTTTATTTATTTTTTTACAGATTTTATTTATTTATTTGAGAGAGAGAGAGAGCACACAAGTAGTTGGGAGCAACAGAGGGAAAGGGAGAAGCAGGTTTCCCGCTGAGCAGGGAGCCCAGCAGGGAGCCCACACGGGGCTAGATCCCAGGACTCTGGGATCATGACCTGAGCTGAAGGCAGATGCTTAACCAACTGAGCCACCCAGGTGCTCCAGCAAAAGCAGTTTCAAGTACCACTCCTCAGCCACATTGCTGCTCCAAGCCCTTCTGTATAGACAGTTTGAATCACCATTGTCTGTCAGGGTCATTTTTGAGTCACCTTTCATAATGTGCACTGCTCTTTATACCACACAAAGTGGCCTGACCACCCAACACTCATAGAGCACATCATCACCTCTTACTGCCCACTGTGGCAAATTATTCATATATTGTCATAATTTTTAAAATGGTAAACATTTAAAAATCCATTTGGAATAGTCCGAGGGAATTCATGAAGATAAACAAATTTTGTGTAGGCTTATTTGGGAAGGAGAAAAAGGGCATACTTTTCCAGTAACAAATGCTAGACAATACTTGACTAGCAAGAGGACATTCTAAGTAAGAGAAAAGGCAGTTGAAGATATAGAGGGTAGTGGGAGAGCTCTGGAATCAGGCACAAAAATTAATAGAAACCCACGATAGGTAGACAGATTTGAGTTGGTCTTACTTTTTCAAATAATTCTAATTTTTTAGACTTAAATGAGTAATATTCCATGGACTTAAAGAGTTTTTTTTTTGGTGGGGAGGAGTTTTCAGATGTGGTCTCTGAATCATATGGAGATTTTTAGAAATTATGGAGCATGCCATAGAGATTCCACAAAGCTAGAAATGAATAAGGTCAACAATTAAACAATTATTTTTGAACACATGTTATGTTATGCTAGGGTTACAGTGATGAATAAGATACAGCCCCAGCCTGAAGGAGCTCAGAATCTGGGTGGGAGGAGGAGGGAAGTAGAGAGACTTTGTTAGAGGAGGTAACCCTTCAGACGGACTTCATTATGATGAATCTATAAGGGACCCAGTGAGCCTGGGTTTTTAGACATTTGCCCCCTGAAAGAAAGTCATCTATTTTCAACTTTTACAAAAAGGAAAACATATTTGGAAAATGGCAAGTTAGTATTTTTGACACTATGCCCTAAGACAAGAATCTGATCAAGGTTTCTTAAATAATGTCAGTAAGCAATTAGGAAAGAGTCAACATTGATTCACCCTAAACTAATTCCATTCACTTTTTTGATAAGGTTATAAAAATTCATAGATCAAATGAATCCAATTTATTTAATAAAGTCTCTCAAAACATCCTTGGGGATATAAAGAGAAATTGAAGGTATATGAAAGTACTTGGATTGAAGCCAATTGGAAAATGTCCAAAACTGTTGCCTAACAGGTTACGAGGATAGGAGTGTTCATGGAGTGTTGTTGTTCTGCTCTATTAGATGTCTTACAAATTATTTGGATGAGGATATTTTTACTTATAGATAGCACAGAATTGCAAAAAAAAACAAATAAAACGCCCCAAAAATCAGTTCCAGAAATATCTCAAGAGATTGTAACATTCTAATTAAATCAGTCATCAAATAAATGTGTGTGTGTGTGTGTGTGTGTGTGGGTGTGTGTGTGTGTTTTCCAAACAAATTTCATAGCATGGGTAAAAAGTGCAGCAAATATAGTAGAATACTTCAAGTGCTATTTACTGGCAACACAAGATTTAGATTGCCCAGATTCCAATGTCCTCTGCTGTGGTGAGGCTACATTAGAAACAATATATGCAACTCAGGGTATCACAGTGCCTGCTATATTTAAAAAAAAGATTTTGAGAAACAGCTGCTTAAGACACACTTGAAGGAACTAGAGATATTTAGTCTTAGGGACCATGATAGTATAATTCAGGGATATAGGTAGGATTGACACAATCAAATATGTCTTTTATTTATTTATTTTTTAATTTTATTATGTTATGTTAGTCACCATACAATACATCATTAGTTTTTGATGTGGTGATCCACAATCCATTGTTTTCATATAACACCCAGTGCTCCATGCAGTACGTGCCCTCCTTAATACACATCACCGGGCTAACCGATCCTCCCCCGCTCTAAAACCCTGTTTGTTTCTCAGAGTCCATAGTCTCTCATGGTTCATCTCCCCCTCCGATTCCTCCCCCTTCATTTTTCCCTTCCTTCTCCTACTGTCCTCCATGCTATTCCTGATGTTCCACAAATAAGTGAAACCATATGATAATTGACTTTCTCTGCTTGACTTATTTCACTTAGCATAATCTCCTCCAGTCCCATCCATGTTGATGTAAAAGTTGGGTATTCATCCTTTCTGATGGCTGAGTAATATTCCATTGTCTATATGGACCACATCTTCTTTATCCATTCATCTGTTGAAGGGCATCTCGGCTCTTTCCACAGTTTGGCTATTGCGGACATTGCTGCTATGAACATTGGGGTGCATATGGTCCTTCTTTTCACTACATCTGTGTCTTTGGGGTAAATACCCAGTAGTGCAATTGCTGGGTCATAGGGTAGCTCTATTTTTAAATTTTTGAAGCACCTCCACACTGTTTTCCAAAGTGGCTGTACCAACTTGCATTCCCACCAACAGTGTAAGAGGGTTCCCCTTTCTCCACAACCTCTCTAACATTTGTTGTTTCTTTCCCTGTCCATTTTTGCCATTCTGACTGGTGTAAGGTGGTATCTCAATGTGGTTTTGATTTGAATTTCCCTGATGGCTAATGATGATGAACATTTTTTCATGTGTCTGTTAGCCATTTGTATGTCTTCTTCAGAGAAGTGTCTTTTCATATCTTCTGCCCACTTTTTGACATGATTATTTGTTTTTTGGGTGTTGAGTTTGAGAAGTTCTTTATAGATCTTGGATACCAGCCCTTTATCTATAGTGTCATTTGCAAATATCTTCTCCCATTCTGTGGGTTACCTCTTTCTTTTGTTGACTGTTTCCTTTGCTGTGTGGAAACTTTTTATCTTGATGAAGTCCCAAAAGTTCATTTTTCCTTTTGTTTCACTAGCTTTGGGAGATGTATCTTGAAAGCAGTTGCTGTGGGCAATGTCAAAGAGGTTACTGCCTATGTTCTCCTCTAGGATTTTAATGGATCCCTGCCTCACATTGAGGTCTTTCATCCACTTTCAGTTTATCTTTGTGAATGGTGTTAGAGAATGGTCGAGTTTCATTCTTCTGCATGTGGCTGTCCAATTTTCCCAGCACCACTGATTGAAGAGACTGTCTTTTTTCTATTGCATGTTTTTTCCTGCTTTGTCAAAGATTATTTGACCATAGAGTTGAGGGTCCATATCTGGGCTCTCTATTCTGTTCCATTGGTCTATATGTCTGTTTTTGTGCCAGTACCATGCTGTTCTGGTGATCACAGCTTTGTAATATAGCTTGAAATCAGGCAACGTGATGCCCCCTGCTTTGTTTTTCTTTTTCAACATTTCCTTGGTGATTCAGGGTCTTTTCTGATTCCATACAAATTTTAGGATTCTTTGTTCCAGCACTTTGAAAAATGTCTTTGGAATTTTGATCAGGATGGCATTGTGAAGGTATAGATTGCTCTGGGTAGCATAGACATTTTAACAATGTTTATTCTTCTGATCCATGAGCATGGAATGTTTTTCCATCTTTTTGTGTCTTCTTCAATTTCTTTCATGAGTATTCTGTAGTTCCTAGAGTATAGTTCCTTTACCTCTTTGGTTAGGTTTATTCCGAGGTATCTTATGGTTTTTGGTGCTATTGTAAATGGAATCGTTTCTCTAATTTCTCTTTCTACAGTTGCGTTGTTAGTGTGTAAGAAAGCAACTGATTTCTATGCATTGATTTTGTATCCTACCACACTACTGAATTGCTGTATGAGTTCTAGTAATTTGGGGGTGGAGTCTTTTGGGTTTTCCACATAAAATATCATGTCGTCTGCGAAAAGAGAGAGTTTGACTTCTTCTTTGCCAATTTGAATACCTTTTATATCTTTTTGTTGTCTGATTGCTGTTGCTAGGGCTTCTAGTACTATGTTGAACAGTAGTGGCGAGGGTGAGTATCCTTGACATGTTCCTGATCTTAAGGGAAAGGCTCTCAGCTTTTCCCCATTGAGGATGATATTCGCTGTGGGTCTTTCATAGATGGATTTTATGAACTTGAGGAATGTTCCCTCTATCCCTATAACCTGAAGAGTTTTAATCAGGAAAGGATGTTGTATTTTGTCAATGCTTTTTCTGCATCAATTGAGAGGACCATATGATTCTTCTCCCTCCTGTTATTAACGTGTTCTATCACATTGATTGATTTGTAAATGTTGAACCACCCTTGCATCCCGGGGATAAATCTCCCTTGGTCATGGTGGATGATCCTGTTAATGTATTGTTGGATCCTATTAGCTAGGATTGTTGAGGATTTTGGAATCCATATTCATCAGAGATATCGGTCTGAAATTCTCCTTTTTGATGGGGTCTTTGCCTGGTTTGGGAATTAAGGTAATGCTGGCCTCATAGAATGAGTTTGGAAGTTTTCCTTCTGTTTCTATTTTTTGAAACAGCTTCAGTAGAATAGGTATTATTTCTTCTTTGAATGTTTGGTAGAATTCCCCAGGGAATCCATCAGACCCTGGACTCTTGGTTTTGGGGAGGTTTTTGATCACTGCTTCAATCTCATTACTGGTTATTGGCCTATTCAGGTTGTCAATTTCTTCCTGTTTCAGTCTTGGCAGCTTATAAGTTTCCAGGAAGGCCTCCATTTCATCCAGATTGCTCAGTTTATTGGCATATAGTTGTTGATAATAATTTCTAACAATTGTTTCTGTTTCCTTGGTGTTAGTCATGAGTTCTCCCCTTTCAATCATAATTTTATTAATTTGTGTCCTTTCTCTTTTCTTTTGGATAAGTCTGGCCAGTGGTTTATCGATCTTATTAATTCTTTCAAAGAACCAACTTCTAGTTTCGTTGGTCTGATCTACTGCATTTCTGGTTTCTAATTCATTGATCTCTGCTCTAATTTGAATTATTTATCTTCTAATGCATGGCTTAGGCATCATTTGTTGCTTTTTCTCTAGTTCTTGAAGGTGTAGAGTTAGTTGGTGAATTCGGGATTTTTCTATTTTTTTTTTGAGTGAGGCTTGGATGGCTATGTATTTTCCCCTTAGGACCGCCTTTACAGTATCCCATAGGTTTTGGACCGATGTGTTTTTGTTCTCATTGATTTCCATGAATTGTTTAAGTTCTTCTTTGATTTCCTGGTTGACCCAAACATTCTTGAGCAGAGTGGTCTTTAGCTTCCAAGTGTTTGAATTTCTGCCACATATTTTCTTGAGATTGAGTTCCAGTTTAAAGCATTGTGGTCTGAGAATATGTAGGGAATAACCTCAGTCTTTTGGTATCAGTTGAAACCTGATTTGTGACCCAGTATGTGGTCTATTCTGGAGAAAGCTCCATGTACGCTCGAGAAGAATGAGTATTCTGTTGTTTTAGGGGGGGAACGTTCTGTAAATATCTATGAGGTCCATCTGGTCCAGTTTATCATTCAAAACTCTTGTTTCCTTGTTGATTTTCTGCTTAGATGATCTGTCCATTGCTGAGAGTGGAGTTTTGAGGTCTCCTACAATTAACATATTGTTATCAATATGACTCTTTATTTGGTTAACAGTTGGCTTTTGTAGATGGCTGCTCCCATGTTAGGGGCATAGATGTGTACAATTGTTAGATCTTCTTGTTGGATAGACCCTTTAAGAATGATATAGTGTCCTTCTGTGTCTCTAATTACAGACTTTAGTTTAAAATCTAATTTGTCTGATATAAGAATTGCTACCCCAGCTTTCTTTTGAGGTCTGCTGGCCTGGAAGATGGATCTCCATCCCTTCACTTTCAGTCTGGATATATCTTTAGGTTCAAAATGAGTCTCTTGTAGGCAGTATATGGATGGGTCCTGTCTTTTTATCCAATCTGCAACCCTCTGCCATTTTATGGGAGCATTTAGGCCATTCACGTTGAGAGTGATTATTGAAAGATATGAATTAATTGTCATCATGTTGCCTGTGAAGACGTTTTTATAGATTGTCCCTGTAAATTTCTGTTGTATATCACTCTTGGGGTCTTTCTCCTTTTGTAGAACCCCCCTTAATATTTCTTGCAGGGCCAGCTTAGTGGTCACATATTCTTTCAGTTTCTGCCGGTCTTGGAAGCTCTGCATCTCTCCATCCATTCTAAATGACAGCCTTGCCAGATAAAGTATTATACTTGGCGGCATGTTCTTCTCATTTAGTACCCTAAATTTGTCTTGCCAGGCCTTTCTGGCTTGCCAGGTCTCTGTGGATAGGTCTGACGTTATTCTGATGTTCCTCCCTCTGTACGTAAGGAATCTCTTCCCCCTAACTGCCCTTAAGATGGTTTCCTTGGTTCTAAGATTTGCAAGTTTTACTATTACAGGCCAGGGTGTTGGCCTGTTTTCCTTGATCTTGGGAGGGGTCCTCTCTGCCTCTAGGACACGAATGTGTGTTTCATTCCCCAGATTAGGGAAATTCTCAGCTACGATTTGCTCAAATACATCTTCTAGTCCTCTCTCTTTCTCCATTCTCTCCAGGATTCCAATTATTCTGACATTGGAATGCTTTATGGTGTCACTTATTTCTCTGATTCTATTTTCATGGATTCTGAGTTGTTTTTCCCTGGCCTCCTCTTTTCCGTTTTATTGTTATATTGTCTTCCAGGTCACTTATTCATTCTTCTGCCTCACTTACCCTAGCTGTTAGATTATCTAGATTGGATTGGATCTCACTGATAGCATTTTTAAGTTCTGCCAATTCAGTTTTCATTTCTGCCCTTAGAGACTCTATGTTGCCATTAATTGATTTCTCCATTCTAGCCATTGTCTTCACAATTGCTAGCCTGAATTCCATCTCCAACATCGTGGTTATATCTGCATCCATTTGTAAATCTGCAGCATAAGTCATGATCTCTGAGTCTTTTCTATTTTGGGGGTTCCTCCTCCTAGTCCTTCTGTTGATGGGTGTTTGAGGGAATGTGTAGAGTCCAAATTATTGACCAGAACCCAAGCAAGATGCACCTGTTTTCTTGGGACCTTAGGGTTGCTGCCTCTTATTTTCCCAGCCTGTCTTCTGGGGAAGGGGCCTGCAACACTGTTACTCAGGCAACCCTGTTTGGGTGGAGTTGCCCTGCCCCCCTGTGGTGGGGGATGGGCTCAGAAGGAATCAGTTTGGGGGCTTTTGTTCTCTGGAGGCTTTCCCTGGAGGTTTTCTGCGTCTCCTCCGCGAGTCAGAGCCAAATAGACTGTTTCTAACATGCTCTGCCTCAGAGCAGAGAGACCGCAGTCTGTTCTTCAGTGAGCTCTCCAGGCCACACTATCTCCGTTTCTGTCCATGTTGCTATAAACTGTAGCGGCCTGGGTTATGCGCCCCTCTGCAGTGCCCCCAGTCCTGCCTCCAGGTCGGAGCACGTCTCTGCCCTTTGTGCTTCTAAAACCGCCAGCCGCCCCCAGTTCGCAGGTTCAACCCTGCTGCTCCTGGTTTCTGCCCTGGGGTCTGCCCTAAAGTCCTTTCCCCGCTGCTACTGGTCTGCGAGTCTGTGCCCGGTCCCCAGCGCGCAAGGCTGTCGCTCACCAGCGGTATAGAATCCCCATGGACAGGCTCCCTCCCGCTGCCGTTTATCCTCTGATATCTTTCCGTGGAATCAGGGTTCCCCACTTCATACCTTGAAACCAACTGCCTGTGATATTCTGTTTGTAGAGATCCAGATCTTCTTACATCTCAGGCTGGTTTTGTGGGTGCTCAGAGTGGTCTGGTAGATATCCAGCTCAATTCCAGGGACCAGTTGAAATAGGGTCCCCTACTCTTCTGCTGTCTTTCCTTCTCTCCACAGACATGCCCTCTTGCCTTCCTCAGACCTCAGGTGATTTGGGGGTAAATCTCGTGAGATGACAGCCTAGCTCTTGTGAGATCTCATGCAAATCTCACCAGATCTTATTGAAATTTCACCAGACTCAGTCTAAATCATGTGAGATTTCTACCCAAATATGTCTTTTAAAAATATTACTCTATCTGCAAGGTGGAGAACAATTGGAGGAGACAAGAGTAAATATGGGGAGACTAATGAGGAGAGAATGTCATGACCTAGGTGTGGGATAAAGGATATTTGAAGACAAATAGAGGTAAATTCAATAGGAATAGAATGGATTGGATACCCATATGTAGGACACAGAATGAGGGAAAGTGATGAGGTGGTTTTGGGGGAACATTAGGTCCAAGATGCTGGCAAGTCATTTAAGAGACAATTATCAGACAGGCTCGTACACATTCTATCTAATCTAGTGTACAGAGAATTTGTGGTTGGAAATAAGGGTATGGGAGGCATCTGAATAGAGTGAATATCAACAGAGATGGACGTTTATATGATCTTTTATGGTTCATGGGCCACTTCAACACTCGGTATAGGTCTTTGCAACAAAGCAAGTCTTTTTTTTAAAGATATTTATTTATTTATTTATTTATTTATTATTTATTTATTTATTTATTTATTTTAGAGAGAGAGAGAGAGTGTGTGTTTGCAAGTGGAGGGAGGGGCAGAGGGAGAGGGAGCAAGAGAATCTCAGGCGGACTCCCTGCTGAGCATGGAGCCAGATGCTGGGCTCAATCTCATGACCCTGAGATCATGACCCTGAGCCAAAATCAAGAGTCTGATGCTTAACTGACTGAGCCACCCAGGTGCCCCAGCAAAGCAAGTCTTACTATGACATTACAAAGACATGAAAGCCAAAATTATGTAAATTTGCTTAAGATTTCAACACTAGTGACAAAACAGGACTTGAAACCAGGTGTCCCAATACCAAATTCTAAAATCATTGGTATGTGACTTTTAATCCCACTATAGTGCCTACCCAGTGGTAATCAGAGCTATAGAAGAAGAGCTTTCCAAGTGGAAGAAATATGATGACCACAGCTTGAGACATGCCTGTTTTAGGGACTAGAGAGAAAACGATCCAATAAAGGAAAAGGAGACAGTAGTTAGAAAGTGCCAGAACACGAGGCGCCTGGGTGGCTCAGTTTGTTAAGCTTCTGACTCTTGATTTTGGCTCAGGTCATGGTCTCAGGGTTGTGAGATTGAGCCCCGTGTTGGGCTCCACACTGGGTGTGGAGCCTGCTTAAGATTCTCTCTTACCCCTTGCCCTTCCTCCCCACCCACCCACCCCCCACTGTCCCCTGCTCATGTGAGTTCTCGCTTTCTCTAAAAAAGAAAAGAAAAAAAAAGTGCCAGAAAAATATTTGATTATAGAAACCAAGGAGGGGCAGGGTAGGTGGAGAACTTCCAGAATGAGGGGATGGCTGTCATTCTCAGGTATTGCCTAGAGGATCAGGATACTCAATTCTGAGAACAGACCACTTTCTTTATTGCACATTTGCCTTTTTCTCATCGTTCACTCTCATTTCACTTGTTTTGTCTTTAGCTCTTGAACTAGAGTATAAATTCCTTGAGGGCAAGTTCTATGTCTTACTTTCCTTCTAGTCTTTGCGCTGCCTGATGCAGAGCTGTAGCCATAGACTGATATGAAATGTGAAAGCTCTCTGCATGTGGATGATTAATCATCACTAAAATTTTTCCAAAGACACAGGCTCTAGTGCCAAGAGCACATTTGTTTAAAATGTGCGCTTAAATTTGAATGAATCTGCCTAAATGCTGCCATATGTTCTTAGGCAGTTTCAGAAGTGTTTTAATACAATTTTACCTTTAAAAGGACAAACGTAGGGGCATGCTTATGAGACATAAAGACACCCTTAAATAAACACAGAGCAGACACCAGCACATTCAATCACACTTAAAACAGCTACACATAAAGAATGTTTTCTGAGGTTTAAGAAAATTTTAGCTAAGAGGACAGCAACTACTACTTCATGCAGGAAATATTTATGAGAAGTTACAAAATTGTAGGCATGGACTCCGACAGCATATACTGCATTTTAATTATAGACTCCAGAAATACAATTTAATTTGATGTAAATTTCACATTCCTTTGAAATGGGTCCACTCTTCCATTATTTGCTAATGGCCACATTTTGCTGTGATTTCATTGTATCCATGTAGACACTGAAGACAGCTGTTGGGGATAGTCTCTGTGTTATTCATTTATATCAATCGCCAATTTGATTTTTGTGACAGTACTGTAGAATTTATCGTTGTGTGAATATAACAGTGAAATGAAACCTATGTTTAAGTTCTGCAAATAACTTCCAGTCACTTTCAGGACACCTCAACTTAGGTTCTAAATCTGAGTTGCGGTTTTGCAGGCACAGTTATTTGCCGATCCACTTCAGCTTGCAAAATCACACACTGGCCAGATCTGGGTATAGTAATTGTGGCAACGAGTAATGGGTCACATTTTCAGCCCATTTAACTCACTGGCTACATCATCACCAAAACAATGCCAGTATTTTGACATCAGTGTATTTTGCAACTTGGTATAAATCAACAATGGTGTATATCAAGAACTCCTATTTACAGAAAGAAATTTCTGGTTAAAATAGCATCCAAGTGTGTTACTCTATCTGAATACATGAGCATCCATATGGAAATTGTTTCATTAAATCCCATTTTGCAGAGGTGGAGAGCTGCACCCATTTACTTATGTGAGCACTCATTTGGAATATTTTTAGATGATTTTTTATTTTTAGGTATCAGAATTTGCTTCTGATCATTTTAAATACATAGAATATTACAGATACAATTGAAGTCCTCTTGTTGGCCTTTTGTTTTGTATCCCTCACAAAGGCAACTCTTATCATTAATTCACTGTGTCCTTCCAAACCATATTTTTGTAGTTTAATGACCTGAGTTATAGAGCCATGAACAAATTTTTTTAGGTAACATTGCTTTTTTGATTACCTAAGTTCTATCACAGATATCATTTTGATTATCTAAATTTATATCATTCTTTAATATGCTTTTTTTCTTCAGCATTTCAGAAATCCCATCTGTCAATCTATCCAAAAGATGCTTCATTTTAACTTCTTTATAGTTTGAATTATCCCAGCTTATTCATCTTTTCTACCACAGATGTTCGTTTAGATGATACATCTTGCACCAATTTTTTGCTATCCCCAAACAGCATTGCAGTAAATGTTCATATGTGTGTATATTATCCACCCCTTTTCTCTCTCCTGGTGTTCCCTGTTTCAGATTTCTCTCCAGGAAATGCCTCGTACAACTGGGTTGTAGGTTATATGCATCTGCAACCTTACCACATATTGTCAAATTGCTCTCAAAAATGGATTCTTAATGTATATTCTCACCAGCAGTATATAAAAGTTCCCATTTCCTTGTATCTTTACAAACCTTATCTCGTTAGACTTTGGTTTTTTTTTTTAATTTTGCCAATCTGACAGATGTGAATGAAATAGTTTATCATTATGGCTCGAATTATTTGTCCTGATTATTTGTGAGTTTGAGCATTTTTTTTCAAATACTTATTGACCATGTTCAGGTTTCCTCTTTGTGGGTTGCCTGTTCATATCCTTTGCTCATTTTTTTTCTGAGTTGTCTTTTTCTTGTCGAAAACTTATGGGAGTTCTTTATTTCAAATATTAATCTTTTGTCAGCTGTGTGGATTGCAAATATCATCTCCCAGTCTTCTAAATTTGTGGTAGATTTTATCACCCAGAAGTTCTTCAATTTTGGATAATTTGGTCAAATACTTTCAACCAATTCATTTTTGTGTTTAATGTCTTATAAAAGATCCATTACTAGGGACGCCTGGGTGGCTCAGTTGGTTAAGTGGCTGACTTGTGATTTTGGCTCAGATCATGATCTCATGGGTCGTGAGACTGAGCCCCATGTCAGGCTCCACACTCAGTGGGGAGTATGCTTGAGATCTCTTCCTTTGCCTCTCTCCCCACTCACTCTCTCACTTTCTCTCTCTCTGTCTCAAATAAATCTCAAATAAATCTTTATTAAAAAAAAAAGATCCATTACTACCTTGGGTTGACTGTGATATGCTTCCATATTTTCTTATATTAGTGTTAAAATTGTGTTATTTTATGCATAAGTCTTTAATATATTCTGGAATTTATTTGTGTGTCTGGTGTGAGAAAGCAACCTAAATTTATTTTCTTTAAGATGGAGAGCCAGTTATTGTAGCACCATTTGTGAATTAGTCCATCCTTTCTCCATGGCAGTGTGATATCTCCTCTATGCTATACAGAGTGCTGAAATGAGCCCAGCATGTTTTACTGTTTTTCTGTTCCTGCAGCAACACCACACTGTTTTAATTACCATGGGTTATGATATACCCTGACGTATAGCAGGACAAGTTCCCCTCTCTTGTTCTTCTTTCACAGAATTATTTTTGTTATTTTTTAATATTTGCTCTTCCATCTGTGTTTTAGAATCAATTTGTTTGTTCTGTTCCACAAACATAATGTGTGGTATTTTTATTTCAATTGCATGGAATATACAGAGAAATTAATATAGATATGAATTTTTAGTTTTCCCATCCCTGACATGGTATATTAATATCTGGACACCTTTTACTCAGGTTTCCTTTTTGTATCTTTTAATATAATTTTCCCTACAAATCATGCATTTTTTTTAAGATTTTATTTATTTGACAGAGAGAGAGACAGCGAGAGGGAATACAAGCAGGGAGAGTGGGAGAGGGAGAAGCAGGCCTCCCGCGGAGCAGGGAGCCAGATGCGGGGCTCAATCCCAGGACCCTAGGATTATGACCTGAGCCGAAGGCAGACGCTTAACCGTCTGATGCACCCAGGCACCCCCAAATCATGCATTTTTATAAGATTAGTCGTCTGTTATCTCATTGTCCTTGTGGCCATTAGGAGTATTATATTTCCTGATTAATTATTGCTGGGTTATTAGAACTTTCTTGATTTGGCTTGTTGATCTTGGATCCAGCAACCTTGCTAAACTTCGTAGTTTTTAATAGTTTATAGATGCTCCTGCATTTTCTATGTGGACCACCATATTTTCTGTATGTAATGATGTTTTAATCTCTTCTTTTCCTGTCACTATGACTTGTATTTCTTTTTCTTATTTATTACATTGGCTGGGACCCCTGTTCGCTGTTGGGTAGTAGCAGTGATACTGGGCATCCTCATCTGTGGGTTGTGTTTATTACAAGTGTATAATGAATTCCCCCAGTGCATCCATTTTCACCTTTTTTCCCATGACATTCCCATTAAACATTTGCAGTATGGCTAGCCAAGGTTAAGGTAGGGAGTGTGGCCATGTAATGAAATTAAGTTATCCATATTAGTAAGAGGACCCCCGCTTTACTTCATTTGAACTCTTTCCTCACTTTCTAAATTAACCCATCCATATCTGTTGTCAGTCATTCAAGAGACAGTATATTAAAAATAACTCACTTTGAGAGATCTCAGCTACAAGCTTTTTTGTTGAGTTTGACAGCATTGGCTTCATTGGAAATGTCATACCATTAGAAACATACATCTAAACTTTTTGATGGTCTGCCAAAATTCTCATTGTTCACATTAATTTTGTTTTGCACTTTCATTTTACAGACTCCAATGAACCAGGCTTCAACTCGTTCCCACTGCATTTTCACTATTCACTTATCAAGCAAGGAACCAGGATCTGTGACTGTCCGGCATGCTAAACTTCATTTGGTTGATCTGGCTGGTTCAGAGCGAGTTGCAAAGACTGGAGCAGGGGGTCAACTTCTAACAGAGGCCAAGTATATCAACTTGTCCCTACATTACTTGGAACAGGTAAAAATGGGCACAACGGGGTGTAACTGTATCCACCATTTGCTGATAGACTTTGCATCAGGCACTCTGCTAGCATCGTTGTTTTGTTGTTTTCTTCCTTTATTTTGGTAAAATATACATAACATAAACTTCATCATTTTAATCATTTTTAAGTGTACAATTCTGTGTCATTAAGTTAAACTTCATCATTTTAATCATTTTTAAGTGTACAATTCTGTGTCATTAAGTTCACAGTGTTGTGTAACCATCACTTCCATCTATTTCCAGAACTTTTTCATGACCCCAAACAGAAGCTCTGTACTCATTAAACAATAATTTTCCATTTCCTTATGCTCCCAGTACCTGGTGATCTCTATTCTACTTTCTGTCTCTATGAACTTGCCTGTTCTAGATATTCAAATACAAAGAATCATACAATATTTGTCCTTTTCAGTCTGGTGTATGTCACTTAGCATAATGTCTTCAAAGTCCATCCATGTTGTAGCATGTATTTGAATTTCATTTCTCTGTAAAGCTGAGTAATGTTTTATTATATGCACATGCCATGCCCTGTTTATCCATTCATCCATCAATGGATGCTTGGGTCCTTAATCCTTTTGGCTATTGTGAATAATGCTGCTGTGAACAGTGGTGTAGCTACTAGCATTTTGTATATACCATTGCATTTAAACCTTACAACAGCCCTATACTGCTGGTATTAGTTATTCCCATCTTAAAGATTTTAAAACTCAGGTCTTCCTGAGGCCTTCCCAAGGTTACCAGCTAATGGTGAGATGAGGATTTGAATCTTGAATTGCTTGGCTCCAAAGACCATGTTTTCTTTCACTATACCTTATTGGTTTTTTTGTTTTGTTTTGTTTTTTCTCAGTACTGCTTTTTGGCAGCATTAATAATAATTTATTATAGAGGCTGTTAAAACTAATTGTTTTTATTATAAAATTTGTAGTGGGTGTGAATATAGTTATAAATGGCCGCCCGTGGCCTGTCTTTTCAGGCTAGTAGATTAGTTGTGGGAACATAATTTAGAGATGACTGATATCTTTTCAGCTTCTGGTGACTTCATCTAGCTGGTGATTGTGATCCTATGAAGGTTCTCTTTGCTTTAGCTTCTTCCCCTGCCAACCCCTACCCCAGGTTTACTACAATCTACCCCAGTTTATACTTTATTTTTGATTTCTGAATCTGACTCCAAGTGCAAAGAAAGCTCGTCTGAATTTAGCTAAATAAATTTTCCAGAAAAAAAAAATCCTCATCCCTAAAATGAGCATATTGAATTAGATGATTTCCCAAGTTCTTCCAGCTCCATGAGTAAAGTGCTGTGACTTGAATGTTAAAGATGGCAACTGCTTCCAAATTCTAAGAAAAAAAAAAGAGAGAGAAGCATGATCAAAAACTGGAGTAGAGAAGTACAGAGTATATTGGCAAGGCAGAAGGACTTGCTAATGAGTGTTGGAGGCTAAAAGATTTGAAAAAACAAACAGACCTCCCCCCCTTTTCTTTCACTGCCTAATAAACCCTTTTGAGACTGATATTGTCCTGATGTTAAATGCTTTCTAATGGTCAAGTTGGCTGAGAAAGTAGATTGAGAGAAACCTAAGGGAGCTGTATCTGAACAAGGTGCATGCAGTTAGGCTCTCACTAAATGAACCCCAGTAGGGCAGCACCCAGAGATTAATGGCCTGCATGGTGTTCAGATGATTTTAGTGTTTCTGACAAGACTCAGCCTTCCCTACCTCTTCCTTGCTCAAATATTACATAGTACTTTTGCTTAACAGAGCTTTTTACTTAATAGAACACTTATAAAACACTGATATGAAAACATAATGGACTATATTCAAAGTGCTTTATTTCAAAGAAATATACCTAGTTGTTTCTGATGGTAGCACTGTCAGCTTTAATCCCCACTGTGCCCATCTGTTCATATGAAATTATATTCATTAGTTAAATCAGAATTTCCACCAATTGTTATCACTCAAGGAAAACCTTCTGCCCCTAATCCTCTCTCTTCATTCTACACAACCTTTGCAAGCTGCTACTTCTCATTAAAACTCTTCCTCTCCCCACATCTCTTCTCTTCAAAATTCTTATAACATCAGCCTCATGTGAGTAGTCTTGGTGGCTCTATGCATTTGATTTTCTATATAATGAATTTATTTACAAGGAGCAGTAGTGTGCTGAGGACTGCGCTAGGCACTGGAGCATAGTGCTGAGCAAAGTAGAAACGGCCCTTGCACCAAAGGTCTCAGGGGCCAGTGCAGGGAGATGTGCATGGAATAAATAGTCATTAAATACTTGGCTGTCCTCCAGGTGAGTTGTTCAGAGAAAGGCCAAGGGGTAAGGAGAGCTTGTAATGGGGGACCAGACTTTGGCTGAGGAGGGCAAAGGGAATGAAAGTTCTCTCAGGGCTGATATTAAACAGAGACTCAAAAAACAAGTAGGAGGGAACCAGGCAGGGCTGGGGTTAGAGCATGTCAGGCAGTGGCAACTGGGAGTCCATTAGCCCTTAGCTCCAGTCCAGGGGGTTCAATTCAGCCAGGGCCACAGTATTACTCACATGTCATTGACCTTTGGCTTTCTGAGTGTCAGTTATCTGTTTCATGTGCATCCAACGCATCACTCCAGCTGTTAACTACTTACACTCATCTACAAGTGTCTTCCTGGATGGCATAAGGTAACGGAGAGAAAAGGAGGTGAAGATTAGCATGAGAGGGAAGAGGGACAGAAATATGGAACACTGCAGGATATGGACATAGATACATGGGGTTGAGTAAATCTAGGAGTTGTGGTGAGAGAGGAAGTAAGTGGGTAGTAGAGAAATTTTGGTATTTCACATAGAAAGAGATAAACGAGAGAGAACCAAGGAGTACAGGGGAAGGAGAATAATAAAACGAGGGGCAGATACTATTAATGAAATAATGGAATTCAAGGACTTTTATACCCAGGTTTTCTTTATGCAGGACTTGATTATGGGGTTAACGAGACTGGGAGTGTAACACGTTTTAGTTTAACTCCATTCATTCATTCATTCATTCATTTCACTCATTCATTCATCAAACTGTGACTAAGTGTCTTCAAAGTGCTATGAGTTATGTTAGACAATGGGAGTAAATACACAATTGAGAAATGGTGCTATCAAGTTATCCAGTGAAGGAGCAAAGCATATAAATAAATCCTTACATATGGTCAGATAAATGCTGTATTAGCAATTCATTAATTCATGTAGTTAATTACATCCTCTCCATCTCAGTTTCAATATATAGATGGAGATGTCCTAGGGAATAGAAAATTTGGTAACCTCTCCTACACTTATTAGCCCACGTTGGTTATAGAAATCCCATGCAGAACTGTCACTGCCTTTCTGGCCATCATTGTGGACCTTACACCTGCTCCCAGGGTATAGCCTTTCTGAGTTGAATGCACCTTATTGTGCTTATAACTAAATAAATTTCTGTTTGTTAGAGTATTGTTGGTTTTGGAATTTTCCTTGTGTATGCAGTACTCTTTCCAAAAAGTCTCCTTGAAAACATTTTAAGCCACAATAACAGGGTACATTTCGGCCCTAGAAATTAAGTCCATGGAAGAAAAGGAGGGGAGCCTGCATACTTGTTCTTACCATAAGCTTCACCGAGTGCTCTTGGTGTCACCCTCAGTCTCTGTCAGCCCAAACATCAAGTGAGAAACCACTGAGAACAGAGTGTTTGCTCTCTGCCTCTACAGAAATCAAAATCGGGTTTGCCTTCAGCCAGTTATCCACCATAAGTGGGACTTCTTTAGAGTTTCAGTTTCCACTTGGCTTCCACTGAATGTGTGTGTTCAGGAGAAAAACTAATGTTGCCAGTGCCAGTTGTAACCACTCCAAATCATTGTCAATTTTCAGAGGATAATTTTCCATATGCTTCTGAGCTCTTTAAAAGAAAATCTCTTTAATTCATTGAATAGTAATCTGATCGATTGATTTTAAGAATAGTTTCTAGGTACTTGGAGATATTATTAAGTATAATGTGAGTTTCTACTCTTTGTTGCTTAAAGAATGCCTTCAGGAACATTTTTTTTTTTTGTATTTATACATGAAATCCCAAGTGGGAGTAAACATTTTTTAAAAATCCAAGTTGTATAACCATCTCCTTAGCCTGTGCCGTTCAGATCATTTGGTTCCAGGCCAATTTAGAGAGCCCAAAGCAACCCCGTAAAGAATAATCCATCTTTGCCTCTTTCCAGAATACCGGCCATTTCTGGGTCACTCTGAAGATCTGTATCTTCTCCAAGGGGTCTGGACTTATTCTGATATTCCCAGGCTCCTTTAGAGCTGAGAAGATGCCTGTTTGGAGCTCTCCGGTAGAGAAATAGCCCAGGACTGGTTTTATATGGCTATAACAAGTGTCCAGAGGCATCCTAAAGAACATAGCCTGGATACACCTGCAAATGGAGTGCTTTTTGTTTTACTATCCCAGAAACAATCTCTATTCATCTTTAAAACATTTCTGTGAGATAGGCAGGTATTCTAATCCCACTTTTACAGGTGAGGAAACAGAGACTAATAAATTTAAGAGATCTGCCTAAAATTGCACAAGTAAGGCAGCTAGATTCTGCCTCTAAGTGCTGGGTTCTTTCTTTTATTATGCACTGCTTTCATTTTCCCCATTTTTAAAGACCATGCTTTCCAATCCATAATTGCATTTGGAATTTTAATTATTCTCTTGAACCATTTTAGAACCCTTTCTGGAAAGGGCATTGGAATTGCCTTTACAACATTCACTGCAAGAGTAGCAGCCATGAACCCATCCCAGCTCTAGGAGTAGACCTTGACTAGTCTAAGCCAGTTGGAGCCTTGGCTGTAGTGATTGGTTCAGACATGGGCCCATGACCCAAGTTGGTCCCTAGGGAAGCTCAGGATATATGTTTAATGATTAGAGAACTTTCTGACATCAGTTATAAATAAGGATATTTGGCAGCCATCCCGTGGCCATGAAGAGAGGCAGACTTCTACAACATAGAAGGTAGAGCAGAGATATTGGCGAAAACTAAATCCTTGGTGGCAGCACTGACCTTTTGGGTTATGTGTAACCTAAAACCTTTCCTATTATAGTTACATAGGCCAATAAATTTCCCTTATGATTAAATCCAGTTTGGGCTACATTTTCTGTTACTGCAGCCAATAGCAAATTAACTAACCCCATTCAATTTAATACCAGCATGAAGTTTAATAAGCATATTCTCCTTTATGTCATCTAAGTTGTCATAAAGCTGTTGAATAGAAGAGATTGTTTCCTGGAGCAGGAAAAAAAAATAGTGACATTTGTTTTATGCAAGAATTTCAAAGTACTTAGAACATTGTCAGATACTTAATTATGATTCATAAACAATAATGCCACCCTCTCACACATCTGTCAGACCAACCCATTTGGTCTGGTGTTTGGCATTTGGGCCTGCCTTGATTGCTAGAGATATTGCATTTGTCCACTTGGTTCTGAGGGTCTGGAGTTCTATTCAGCATCCCCTGCTACCACCTTGCCACTCAGATTTGGGTCTGCCACGTTCCCCACTTCCTTTCCAATTACATCAAAACTCAGTTCCACCAAATCTCATTCCATACTATTGATCCTTGTGCTGTCTTCCTAGGTAAAGCTAATTAATCTACTCATTTATTTATTCCTTTCACATAAAGTTGTTGAACACATGTTGTATTAGTCAGATTTCTTAATCATAAACTGGAAAACCTACTGTAGCTAATTTAAGCAACATAGAGTTTATTAAACATAAAGAACCTCAAGAAAAGTTAGAAAACTGGGCTTGGATACTACCCAGCCCAGAGCACAGCAAACAAGAGACACATCTAACCACACCACTGAACTGCTCTGTGAAATATTACCATTATCCTCCCTTGGCACCCAGGACAGTAAGTCCTGGCTTCCAGAAAGTTCCTGCAGCTGCCTCAAAGGAACCAGATGCCTTCACCACCACACTCTCCTATAAATCTGATCTTCCTCTTTGTGGCCACCACCTCTCATCACTCACGTCCCAGCCCCACTCCCACAAGAGTGTCCTTTTGATGGAGCTAGGTCTCATGTAGAACGTTGAGTTGTAAGAGAGACTAGGAAGTGTTGCTTCATAGTAAGTGAAACTAGAATGGGGTTATCCTGAGAACTGAGTAATAAGACGATGTAGTTTCTGCCCCATGGACTGGGGACCAGACACTGCTCTAGGCAGTGGGGTAGAACTGTGAATGAAAGAAACAAAGTCTCTGGCCTAATGAAGCTGAAAGCCAAGTGAGGAAGCCAATTAAAAAAAGTAAATAAATGAATAGAGTGTCAAATAGTGATAAGAACAGGAAGAAAAATGAAATAGATTAAAAACCTGGAGATAGGTATGTTACATTTGACAAGGTGTTCAGTGAAAGCCCTTGTGAGGAGACAAGATTTGAGCAAAAATTTGAATGATGTGAAACAGGAAGCTATATGAAAATCTGGGCAACATTCTAGATAAAAAGAACAACAAATTCAAAGGGGTGGAGACAATCTTGGTATGGTGGAGCAACAGCAAGGCAAATGTGGGCTATGAAAGCACAACAGAAGATGAGGACAGATAGGTAGGGACCAGATCATGCAGGAGTTGGGTCAGTATGGCGTTTCAGGAAGCTACGGGAAGGTTTTAAGCAGGGAAGTGACTTGTAACTTATAACAGGGATGTAACTTATATTTTATGAAGATTTCTCTGTGGAGAGTAGACCAAGGGGGGGGCGGGGAGGGTGGGCAAAAAGAGAAACAAGGACTGAGTCAAAGCCTTGTGTAGTCCGAGGAAGGGATGATGGAGGCTTGACCTGGAATGGTGACAGAAAAAGTGGGAAAAGTGGTCCAATTCTGGGCATGTCTTTTAGGTAAAACTAATAGAAATCGCTGATGGATTAGATGTTGCCAATGAGGGGAAATAAGGATGATGCCCAGGGTTTTGGCCAGAGCCACTAGGTGGATGGTGGTGCCATCAATAATGATAGGTAAAGACTGGAAAAGAATCAGATTTGTGGGGAGAGGGGTGAGAAGGTCAAGAATAGACATCCAAGTGGAGATTTAGGGTTTCCACAGAGATAGCAGCTCAGGGAACAGGTGGAAGCTGATGATATCAGTTGAGGAGATGTCAGGATATCTATGTATTTAATGCCAGGGAATTGGATGAGATTCCACAGAGAGAGTGCAGGTAAGAAAGAGAGGAGGATCAAGGACTGAGCCCTGGGGCACTCCAATGTTTATAATTTAGGAAGAAGGAAAGGAAGCATTCATTAACTAGTGTTTGAGGAAAGATGAAAACCAGGGAAATGTGGTATCCTGGTTACCAATGAATAAAGTGTTTCCAAAAGGAGACAGTGAGTACCTGGGTTGAATACTTACTCAACTCAAAAGTCTAAGAAGATGGCAATAAATGCTTTGGGTACAACAGGGGTTGCTGAGCCTTGGCAAGAGCCATCCTAGTTTTTAGACTAGTGGGCAGGCAGGGTGGGGATGATCCAAGTGAGAGAGAGAAATTGATGCAGAAGAAAAGGGATAATTTTAGGAGTAAGGTAAGTGAGAGGAGAAGGAGAGAATGAGGGGTGGCCTTAGAAGGAGCAGTTTGGTGACACAGGAAGGGCAGAGTGTGGGGGGCATTTAGTGATAGGACAGGAGATGGTTCTGGTCAGGCTGCTCACATCTAATGGAAGGGTGTGTGGCCATCAGCTAAGACTAAAAGCAGGGAGAAGAGGCTGGGTGGAGGTCTGAAACAAAAGGATAAGATGTGAAAGCCTCATTCCTGGAGTGGAGTGAGTGGAGAAGTAATTTTTGAGAGAAATTATCACAGGATATCTGGTTTATAATTAAATCTGTGGTCATGAATTTGAAGCAGGACCAGTGGTAGTGTGTGTTTTGCCCCAAACAGCCTTTGAAAACAACCTTGTTTTATAAACCAAGGGAGTAGAAGAAGTTCTGATGGTAGGGATTACACACCTGAAGGGAGGGAAGGTTAGAACAATGGTAGGTGTTATTAGAGGTATTTTCAAAAGTCGGGTCCTTGTGATGCCTCTGAAATCACATCTGTGGGTGTCTTATTCCTCATACTTGGGATGGACATCCTAGCACTGGGTTCATCTTCCTAGGAAAACCGTGAACCCCTGGTGGATCCCTTTGGGGACAACTCCACAGCAGCCTTTCATCCAGCTAGTACCTTCCTATTAAGTGAAAAGTAAGATGAGCAAGCCTTAGTTGAACCAACATAAACTTGCCCCTTCACTTAGAATGGTAGCAAACATGTATACAGCACTGAGCTAGCTACTTCTCAAAGTAATTTGTGCATTTTAACTCTCAGTCATCCCAACTTCCTACGAGGTAGATGTTATCTTTTCTCTGTTTTACGATTGAGGACACTGAGGCAGAGATGTTGAGTGACATGTCCTAGTAAGGCTAGAATTTGGACCTGGACAATGTGGTACCAGATTCTTGGGTCTCCACACTAACCCCTGCTGTCTCTCATAGTTCTCATTTACTGCTCTGCCTCTTCTGCCTTGAAGATGGGTCATAGAGATCAATTTTGGTAAGATTTTAAAACTCTGGCATGATTTCCTCTTGAATTTTACATGAATTTTCCAATGGCTGAAGACAGGATAATAATGTATCCTATTCTATGCCAAGTTATATCATCTGTCCAAAAATTACAGCGTTCATGGTGGTATGTTTTTGCTAAGTTTACTTCCCTCCATCTCTACCATTATAGTACCAAATCATGTTAAGATATTTATTTTGAGCCCAAGTTTTAGATGTCACCCTGCATTCAGTTATGATTTCTGTTTGAATTTTCACTGCAGTTGCAGCTTAGCTGAGCTCCAGATGTGCATTGTCTGCTAACCTAATACCATTATTTTTCTACCACGCCACAGGTGATCATTGCTCTTTCCGAAAAACACCGTGCACACATTCCCTACAGGAACTCCATGATGACCAGTGTCCTAAGAGACAGTTTGGGAGGGAACTGCATGACGACCATGATCGCAACACTCTCTTTAGAGAAAAGGAATATCGACGTATGTTGGTTCTTTCTGGAGATCTCAGTCTGAGTTTCTGTTGCTAGTTTATGAGATGGTGTTGAGGGTCCTGGGTGGGTTTCCATCTTTTCAGCTGGGTTGGGGTATGCTTTGAGATGTAAACACCCTACAGAGTTCGCAGCTTTGGCTGGTTTGCCAGCATTATAATTACCCCCATTTGAGAATGGACTTCACACAGCCCAGGATGGTGGGAAGAAGGCTCAGACACAAATTTTGGAAAGCCTGCTGCTGGGTTAGTTATCTTGGCCAGAGGACATGAGAGAGGAGACCCATTAGCTTTGTTCTGTTTAGCTCCTAATTACTAAGATACCTTGGAGGCATCTGTAGGATGTGTCCCTAGACCTGTCACTGAGTGAAGCGCACAGGATGCTTTGTCAAGGGCTGGCTACTGACTGGCTTTCCTGGGTTGCTTTAGACTCAGCTTCATGTTTTATGCATCACAGTTTAATGCTTGGGATCCAGACTTTCTCCAGAAGAGGAAAACAAAAAGTGGCAGGGTGTCTTCCAAAACGAGGCCAATCCCTAAGTGCATTCTAAGATGTCTCGCAAAGCCTCTTTCTGGCCTGTTACAAATGTTTATTTTGTAGTCATTCAGGATTGTGGATTATAATACTATCTGCTATGATTATGACATACATGTATGTGGCTCTGGTTTCATAGATCAGTAGTTGAAAACTACATACAGTCACCACGTAGGACCTCATGATCTCCCACGTTTGGCATGGACCATTTTATTAGGCCAAAATAAAATTTTAATAAAACTGATGTTCTGGAACAAAGCTTCCTAATTTGGAGGTATGTTCCTTCATTGTGTTTTATACACATCACTCTTTAGATGTGCTTCTTTCTTCTGTGAACAAAAATTAAGGTTTATCTCTCTAAGCCATAACATTTTAAGGAGTTATTTTGCTTTATAGGAGTCGATATCTACCTGTAGATTTGCACAACGAGTGGCGCTCATAAAGAATGAAGCTGTTCTTAATGAAGAAATCGATCCTAAATTGGTAAGCAGCTTTGAACTTACGAGGCTGGAAGAAAAATCAAAGTGGGTCAAAGATTAGTAAAACTTGAGGCGCACTTCCTCCATACCAGGTAGTGTTCTAAGTATTGGAAACATATCAATTTGTTAAATTCTCACAACACGCTTATGAGTAGATGTAATCTCCATTCCCGCTTTACAGATGACAAAACTGAGGCACAGAAATGTTAACTAACCTGTTGAGAGTCACAGCCTCCACAAGTGGCAGAGCCAGGATTCAGGTGCAGATGGTCTGATGCAAGGACCTGCCGCCTGCAGTCCCATCAGTCCACTCCTAGGATAATGAAATGAGTCCTGAGAATGTGTGCGACACAGTCGTGGCCAGTTATATTTACATGAAGGTAGTAGCCTTTCAGAAAACATCAGGTTAAGTTTCTAGAGATAATAATAATAGACCATCTTCTATAAAAGCTAACAGAGAAAAAGAAGTTTTAATGGTTATTAAGTAGAACTGTATTTTACACAACTGTCCTATTACTTATTGTAGAGACAAAAAAATTAATGATTGGGGCACCTGGGTGGCTCAGTCAGTTAACCATCCAACTCTTGATTTCAGCTCAGGTCATGACCTCAGGGTCGTGGGATTGAGCCCCGTGTTGGGCTCCGTGCTCAGTGAGGAGTCTGCTTAAGATTCTCTGTCTCCCTCTCCCTCTGCCCCTTCTCCTGCTCCCTTGCTTTCTCTAGCTCTCGCAAAATAAATACATAAATCTTTAAAAAAATTAATCATTGGTTGGGTCCATGGAAAAATAGCCAAACTTCTAGTTTTATAACAATGAATCCTGCTTTATCAGAATGCTTTTTTAAAGCAAAAATATTTGCAAGTTCCATGACTCAGATCCTCATTTTAAATGCAGATGTTTTCTCTCTATTTTGTTAGTCTTCTTAAATGAAATACAACATGGAATCAACTTATGCCAACATTGAAAATGTAGAAATAAAATATTTCAATTTTTTACGTTCCCAAATTAAGATTATATTACTTTTCAAATCACTCAGCTTTTAAAATTTTCTCTAGAACATAAGCTAGTGTAAGCTTAGCAGTATGCATTATAAAAAAGGGTGTGAAATCTCACCGACACTGCTTCATTTATATATTCCTCAAATTCCAAAATAATAATAATAATCATAACCTTCTCAAATTCACTGTTACCCATACTAATTATTTCCTTCTGATTGTTTGTCCTGTCTCCCTGAAATCATTGCGCTGAAGTATAGAGACAAGGTTAAAAGAATAATGGGGTTATTTGTTTTACCCTGCTCACCTCAGGAGCTTGAGCAGCCCAGAAGGAAATCTCTTCTTGAGAAACCAAGTGGGTGAGGCAGGGCCTCTTTGCAGCACAGGCCCTGGTCACACTGCTGGAAGAAGGAGTCAGAACTCTAAGGCATGAGTCAAGTGAAAGGGAACTCATAGGATGAATTCTTCTGCCATCCCTGCCTCGCCAGCAAGCAGCCCTGTAGCATCACAGAGCAGCCTGAGAAAGACAGCCATGAGTTGTTAGCCTGAAGACAAAAATTAGTGCGTAATTGAAGGAAAATGAACATATTAAATGCTGGAGAGTTTTTTTTCTTTAAATTTGGCTAGAGAAACTTTGAGGGTACTTGAGGAATGTGAAAAAAAGGTGAACATTGTCATGTGTTTGATGTAGGGCTGCAAGAAATGTAAAGAGAGAAACCTGAATCAAAGCTGACAGCTGTTAATTGAACAAATATTGAGGTCTTCCCTGTTAATTTTAGCCATTCTGACTGGTGTGAAGTGGTATCTCATTGTGGTTTTCATTTATATTTCCCTGATGCCAAGTGACACTGAGCACTTTTTCATGTGTCTGTTGGCCATTTGTATGTCTTCTTTGGAGAAATGTCTGTTCATGTCTTCACCCATTTCTTGACTGGATTATTTGTTTTCTAGGTGTTGAGTTTTTAAGTTCTTTATAGATCTGGGGCACCACCCCTTTATCTGATATGTCATTTGCAAATATCTTCTCCCATTCCATGGGTTGCCTCTTAGCGCTGTTGACTATTTCCTTTGCTGTGCAGAAGCTTTTTATCTTGAGGAAGTCCCAATAGTTCATTTTTCCTTTTGTTTCCCTTGCCTTTGGAGACATGTCTTGAAAGAAGTTGCTGTGGCTGATGTCGAAGAGATTACTGCCTATGTTCTCCTCTAGGATTTTGGTGGATTCCTGTCTCACACTGAGGTCTTTAATCCATTTTGAGTTTATCTTTGTGTATGGTGTAAGAAAATGATCCAGTTTCATTTGTGAGGTGATGAGCACTGGGTGTAATATGTAACTGATAAATTATTTAACATCTGAAACTAATGATGTACTATATGTTGGCTAATTGAATCTAAATAGTAAATAAAATGAAATAAGATTTGTAGGTTAAAAAATATATATATATTGAGATCTTCCTGGTGCAGAACAATCTGGTAATTGACAAGTATTATCTCCTGGTCTCTTTTATAATGGCTTCTAAAAACTGACATTACTCTTCATGACTTTATGGACAGAGCTTTTCTGAAGCACAGGTGGCAATTGCAAATTTGTCCTCAAAACCACCCAAAACACAACTTGGATGGGATTTCCAATATCTTGCTCTCAAAATCCAATGGCACATGTGGAACCAGCCCTCTAAGATCAGGACCACCAGGGTTTTGACTTGCTTTCTTTACAATTATTAATACCTCAGTAAGACAAGGTGATAAAAGGATTGTAAAGAGGCCAGAGTCTTTGGTGACTCATATGGGCCAAAATCTAAGGACAGGGGTGCCTGGGTGGCTCAGTTGCTTAAGCAACTGCCTTCGGCTTAGGTCATGATCCTGGAGTCCCAGGATGGAGTTCCACATTGGGCTCCCTACTCAGTGGGGAGTCTGTTTCTCCCTCTAACCCTACCTGCTCTTGTGCACTCTCTCTCAAATAAATAAATAAATAAAATCTTTTAAAAAAAAAGTCTTCTAAGGATGGCTCTCCTTCCAAAGTTTCTACAGTCATTTGATGGGAGGTGTGACCGTAATTATCTCAAAATCATGAAAAGTTGGCTTAGTTTTGAGATTTCTGTTCAGTGACAGAAGTTAATTTGGTTGTTAGATTTGACTTTGAAAGCCTTAGCAGAAGTAGAAAATATGGAATCAATATTAATTTGGGGGGGGGGAGATACAAATGAATGACTCACATAGTTCCTGTCTAAGGATTTTCACTCTGCAGAGCTTGATGATTCTGAGCATGTTTTTGAAAAGAAGCAAACAACGAAAACCCACTCAATCCTGTGCATTTAAATGAAATTCTAGGAGGACTCACATGTTCAAAATACTCTGTATCCTATTCTTTGTAACTTCTGGTCCTGTCAGTGTGGCAGAGATAATATGAACTCCACCTATATATAAAATTTAACAAGCACTTTTGAAATATATGTCTGAGGTTGAATAAGGTAATGGATTCTCCAGGGCCCAGAAACCAAGCTGAAGCTGCAGTTGTCCTGGAGTAAAGGGATGAAGGGAATTGTAAGAAAGGCATCAAAGTTGGAGCCCTGGAACCTTGGAAGATGGATGATGAACCCATGACATCCTCTCTACTTCCCAACATAAAACCAGTGAAAGGGTGAACCAGAAAGGAAAAAATCTGCCCACTGGCACAGGAAGATGCTAGGGAAGCTTATGTGCCTTAACCTGAACTTCAGGTGGAGCAAAAGGTGGTTTCTCTGGAAATTTGAAATCATAAGGCTCTGCTTCCAATGAGTTTGAAGTTCAAATTTGCAAACTCCCTTGGTCTGGTAGACTCCAAGCCAAGAAGTTAGATAAAGGAGCAATAAAATAAATCCAAAAGAGTAGAAAGACAGAAATTAAAAAGTGTAAAAATGAGCGAAAACCCAAAGCAAAGATACAGTGGAGAGGAGTAACCAAACCTGAAGTTGATTTTTTTTTTAAAGATTTTATTTATTTATTCATGAGAGACAGAGAGACAGAGACAGAGAGAGAGAAGCAGAGAGAGAAGCAGGCTCCCAAGGAGCTGGGAGCCCAATGCGGGACTCGATCCCAGGACCCTGGGATCATGACCTGAGCCGAAGGCAGACGCTTAACCGTCTGAGCCACCCAGGCGCCCCTGAAGTTGATTTTTAATCTATTAATAAAATGAGCAAATCTCGAAAAATTAATGAAGAAAAGAATAAAGAAGGCAGAAATCCACACAGTATTTGGAATGAAAAGAGGCCTTAACTATAGGTACAGTAGAGAGCTTAAAATAATAATAAAGTATTTTGAAAGACTTTATGGCAGTAAATTTAAAAACAAAATGGACAATTTCCTATAAAAACATACCACTGAAGCTAATGCAAGAAGAATTTATTATTTTATTTTTTAAGAAGAATTTTTAAAAACATGAATATATCTATGACTAATAGACTCAATAATAACAAAGCTACCAAAGGGAGAGAAAGAAAAAGAGAAAGAGGAAAGAAGGAACGGGGGAAGGGGGGAGGAAGGGGAAGAGAGAGGGAGAGAAAGAAGACAGGAAGGAAGGAAGGATGGAGCAGACTCCCATGTTTTTTTTTAAGTTTACCAAATATTGAAGGAAGAATATAAATTGAATTCAGTCTGCCAATTCTTGTTTTAGGAACTTTGCATTATGATTATTAATACAATATGTGGTATCATGAGCTAGTTGGGTTTATTTTGGGAATTGAAAGATAATGTATCATTAGAAAACATGTTAGTGTATATAGTAAAAGAAAAAAGAGCCATGGGAAAAATAAACACCAAATTTCAGGTAATGGTAATGGGGGATTCATTTAGAGAAGGCTATACAGAGGTTCAGGCCTTCAAAAGCATCTGTAAGGTTTTATTTCTTAAGCTACATAGTAGGTATATTGATGTTCACTTAAGTTAAGTAGTGGGTTCACAAGATATCCTTTATATCTTTTTGTATATCTGAAGTAGTTCATACTAAAAAAAAAAATCACTTGAATCAAGGTGATTCGTCACATTCACAGTTGAAAAGAGAAAAATTATATGATCACATCACTAGATGCAGAAAAAGTATTTTTAACATTAAACATTCACCCATAGTTTGAAAAGACTCATCAAACTGTGAATATCAGTGAACAGCCTTAACGTGATTAAGGGTATCAACCAAAAACTACAGCAAACATTTTGAAGGTGAAATGTTAGAAGGAGTAAGATAAGAATCAGTGTCTGAAGCATTATACTTGGAAGTCCTAGCTAGGACAGAGACAATTAAAAAAAAAAAAGGTATGAGGATTTGAAAAGAAGGAAACATCTGTCATTACTTGCAAACAATTTGATTGCTTATATAGAACATCTAAAAATATTTATGATAAACAGAACCAAAACAATGTTCAGAAAATTATTTGGTACATAATCCATACATAAAAATTAATTGCCTTCCTATAAATCAAAAGCTAACAATTAGAAAATGTAATTTTACAAAAATTTCATTAATAATAGCAATAAAAACTTTTAACATTCTAGGAAAAAATCTAATTAAACATATATTTATAGAGAACATGATAAATCTTTATTGAAAGGAATCAGTGGAAAGCCATGCTATGTTCATGGATGAGATGATTCAACATCACTAATTTGATATGTCTTACCAAATGACCCTTTTTTAAAAAAGATTTTATTTATTTATTTGACAAGGAGAGAGCACAAGCAGGGGGAGGGACAGGCAGAGGAAAAGGGAGAAGTAGACTCACCGCTGAGCAGGAAGTCCGATGCGGGGCTCCATCCCAGGGTCCCCGGATCATCACCTGAGCCATAGGCAGACAGTTAAACAACTGAGCCACCTAGGTGCCCCCCAGATTACCCTTTTAATCAAATTTACTTCCAGTTGAAAATTGAGAAGGACCTTTGGTGGAATTTTACAAGCTGTGTCTCAAACTTATACAAGAGAACAAATGACCGAGAATAGCCATATCTATTTTGGAAAAGAATAAAGTGAAAAGGGCTTATTCTATCTAAGTGTCAAAATTTCATAAGATATAATAATTAAAATAGCATAGTATTGCTGCACATATAGTCAAGTACATAAATGTTTTTAACTAAGAGCCCAGAAAAAGACACATTTATATGTAGAAACATGTTATATAACAGAATTATAATAGCAAATCTTACATGGTTAGCCATATAAAAAAATAAAATTAGATACATTCTCATACTTTATACAAAACAAAAGCCTAAATGTGAAAAGCAAAGTTTTAAAACTTTTATAAGAACATATAGGAAAATATTCCTTTGGTTTTAGGTAGAATAGATTTTAAGAAGACACAAAAACACAACTCATAATGGAAGAAGTTGATAATAAAATTATATTGAAATTTAAAATCTTCACTTAACAGAAAGAACACCACAAAAAGCAGGACGCCTGGGTGGCTCAGTTGGTTAAGCGTCTGCCTTAGGCTCAAGTCATGATCTTGGGGTCCTGAGATCCAGCCCAGCATCCAGCTTCTTGCTCAGCGGGGAGTCTGCTTCACCCTCTGCCTGCCGCTCCCCCTGCTTGTGCTCTCTCTCTCTCTCTCTCTGACAAATAAGTAAATAAAATCTTTAAAAAAGTGAAAAACATGGCATAGGTTGGGAGAAAACATGTACCTTGCATAAAACTAACAAAGGATTCATGTATAAAGAAGCCTGCTGATCAATAAGGAAGAGAAAAACAACTCAATTGAAACATGAGCAAGAATATGAATAAGTAATTTACAGAAAAGGAAACCCAAGCAGCCAATATCCATGCGCAAAGATGATCAACCTCCTTAATAATTAGAAAATGCAGATAAGAACTAAATGAGGTACCATTTTACACCGTCTGGGCTGGCAAAATTAAAGCATCTGTCAATACTACATACGTAGTGAAGTAAATGTGGGGAAACGGGAACTTAATATATATTGCTGATACAGAATGTAAGTTTATACAACTACTCTGAAGAGCAGTTTAACAATATATACTAAAGGGAAGATGCACATACTCTACAACCACACAGTTTTATTTCTAAGTGCACCCTATAGCGAAACTCACATATGTGCCCATAGAATTATAGTGTTCACAGCAACACTGTTTGTGATAGCAAAGGTAAAAATCCTAAATGTCCATCAACAGGAGACACGGATAAATTGTGATATATTCCTTTACCGAAATAGTATATATCCGTGCAAATTAATGAACTAGAGCTATGTGAAGCAGTATAAAGAATCTCAAAAACATAATGCGAGGAAGAAAAAAAGCACGTTACCATTCCATGCAGCATGGTAACATTTACATAGAGTTTAAAGCATGCAAAATGATACCATCTATTATTTATAGTTACATCCATACAGATGGAGTAAACATATGAAAACATGCCGGGAAATGCTCCCCATTAAATGCAGTACAGTGATCACCCCAGGAAAGACAAAAAGGGAATAGGAATTAGGGGCTCCAGTTACACAAGCACTGTTTTATTTGCTAAAATGAATTCTAGAATGATTTTGACAAAACGTTAAGATTTAACAAAGGCTGGTGGTAGGTACACAGGGGTGGCTTTTATATCATTCTCTGGATGTTTTTTGTATCCTTGAAATTGTTTGTAATTTTCAAAGATGTATGTTCTCTGTCCCAAAGTTTCCTTTAATGAGGAGTTGACATTTATTCTCTCGCCTTGCCATTTGTAGATGATTATACGCCTACAAAAAGAAATCCAGGAACTGAAGGATGAACTGGCCCTTGTCACTGGGGAGCAGAGGACAGAGGTGCTCACAGACGCAGAGCTGCTTCAGTAAGCCTGCAGACTTGTTTCTGTGTCTTTAGCAGTGGAAGTTTGTGTTAACTTCTTTGTTGGCCCTAACGTTACAAATTCACCTCAAAGCATGAAGGTCTCCTGGGACAGTCTGAAATTGCATTTAGGCGCCAGTTAAGAGTGGCGGCTTTCCACGAAAAGCTGGATAAGGCTGGCAGGGTTTTTGCCGCCTCAGCTTTGAGGGAGTAGAGAACAGAGCCTATAAAGGGTGGGAATATCCTTCTCATGCCAGCTGAAGAGAAGGGCTTGTATAATAGCCGTGCAATTTTAAAACATACACACCAAACACTCATAAGCTGTGGATCTCAGATCTGAAAGGAATTCAAGAAACGTCCTTTGTATTAAAAAGCATCTTGCTACAAGCACCAATTTATCCCATGCCAATGTAGCTCTCTCCTTTAATAAATAGATGGCCCATATATTATTGTTCAAACACTGGAAATGGGAATGAAAGCAGGGATTCAGGGCTTTTCTACCAGCAGCGGCATCTTTCAGGGCCTTCTATTTCTGCAGCCATGTGGCATATCGGGGGCATGGTGTGGCTCTCGTTCTCTCTCTGATCATGAGCCATAGTGGTGGGCTTTCTTGTTGTTTCTGTGCAGCTCACAAAGTATTTGTGGAGTGATAATAATGGGCTGGGCTTAGAAGGCAGTGATATTCTCAATTTCCAAATGAGAAATAGAGCTACACGAGATTTTTCTAAGGGTTTAGTATCATTTCACCTAGTCCTCTCCCAACAGAGAAAATGGTAAATAATAGAGATGATGAAAGTATTTTCTTTAAACTATTTCATGGCTGTGCCCAGAGGTAGGTCTAAAGCTTGAGGAGGCTTAGGCAAGGTTTCTGCTATAATCAAAGCTTTCACTCATCTAGGATACCATTTTGTAATTCTAGAACACTGTGTTTAATAATAGGAGAGGCTCCTAAGGCTTTCCTTGCAAATTCACTTTGTGGCATATATGCAATTAAAGTGAAATATATTGCCAAAAGAATTTTGAAGAATTCCCTGTCACTCCTTGAAATAACTTGGGATAGCTTAGATACAGAGAAATTTCTCCAAGTTGAGTATTCCTTCCCTTTGATGCTCCCTTCCCCTCAAAGAAAGGAATTACCAATTATCGTCTTCTGTTATACCAGTTATGACATCTATAATCTGAGATGTCTCTTCAGAATTTTGATCTTCAAGTCAGGGTTCAGCCAGGAAAACAAAACCACCCTAGGCCTCCCAACAAAAGGAGTTTAACATAGTAAATCAGTTGTAAGGAGATGGTATTGTAGGAAATACACAGCACCCCAGAGATCAGGAACAGCAGGGGGCCCTACACTCCTGGGATTGGAGAGAGGATGGTAGAAGCTTATGTTAACTAATGTCTCAGACTAGAGCTGACCAGAGGAGCTAGCCCATGATGAGTGCTGGGGCCACCGAAGAGCCTCCGGTCTTACCAGAGGCGTCATCCTGGCCGGGAGCCCAGGCTTCTCTCTCACACCACTTCGGGTCTTCCACCCGCGGCCCCACTGGCTGAACTGGCCCAGAAACCAGGTGTTAGGAGAGTCGGGGGATGTAGTTTCCGGTGACGCAGCGTCAAAGAGGGGAAAAACAGAAATGGGATCCAAGAGCATAAAGGGAGACGGCCAACATACCAGAGAAGTACCAGAGTTTTCTCCAATTCCAGTAGAGGCATAAACCTCTTAAGGGACTAGAGGCTTCAAGGAATTCCTAGCAGCTTGAAGGGTGGGGTTGACCGAGAGCCACCAGGTGCGGCACCGGAAAAGCCACGTCTCTGCGTGCTGGCACCCTGGAGCGGGAGAGGGCTGGAGACTGCCCGTGAGAGTTTGGTAGAGCCCTGATAGTGGGAGCAGTTTGTCCTGCGAATCCCTGTGCACTCCTTCTTCCCTCCTCTATCCAGCGTTCACGTCAGAGTTTAGGATGGAGAAGTAGGGAAGGGCCCCAGGTAGCTGATGACATCCAGGATAAATTAGGGACCAGACAAGCTCTGAAGCCAGCAGCTGTCCTCAGCTCTGCCTGTCCCGTTCCCACTGAAAACAGCAAGGAGCACAAGCACCCACCGCTGCTCAGCCCCTCCTCCAGGACTGGCTGCCCAAGCCGAGCTCACGGAGAGTCTAGAAAAGATGAGCTCACAGTCGGGAACAACTAGAAACGGGACTTGGAGAAGGACCAGAACAAGAGCCTTTACAGCTCGGAGAGGGCTTCAGAACTAAACATGACAGGAAGAGTGATTAAGATCTTTGGAGATGTAAAAGATGGCAATACATCCATGAAACAACAGGATCTTTATTTTTGTAAGACAGACTCAAGAGGAAATCTGAAAAATGAAGAAATGTAATTGTTGCCATTAAGAACTTAATGGATGGCTCAGGGGCAGAATGAAAAAACAGAGGGGCAAATTAGTCAGCTAGGAAGAGCAAGGCTAAGGAATTCTTCCAGAACATAAGATGAAAGGGTAAAGAGAAAGTTTAAAGGAAAAGAATCATAAAGAATAGCTCTAGCTTTACCAATATCTAACACAGAAAAGTTTATAAAGGAGAAAGAGAGATAACACAGAGGAGCCAGTGGTTAAAGAAATAATATCTAAGAATTTCTTACAACTAAAAAAAAAAAAAAAAGACTTCAGAACGAAACGGTTACCATGTGCTAAGCTGTATAATAATGTAGAAAAGTTTTAGGACCTCAAAATATAGAAAAGAATCCCAAAAGTTATCAGAGAAGAAAAATATCACTAACAATCAAAAATCTGATTTAGAGCAGACTTCTCATCAACCTCTGAAAACAGGAAACTCTGGACCTCTGCTGCTGAAAAACAAAACAGAACAAAACAAAACAGGACTTTGAATGGAGATTTCTGTATCTAGCCAAATTAACATTCAAATGCGAACATGAAACAAGGCATTTTTCAGACATACCAGCTTTGAGACAGAAAGCTAACCACCCTAGTCCCTCTCCAGAAGAGATTACAACAGACTACATTTCACATAAAGAAAAATGCTACAACGTATAAAAAACAATAATGAGCAGATGTTATTTCTTTACGATACTTAATATTCCATTATATTTTACATTATATCTTTTACTAACTTGCCACTTCCCACATACACAGATGTTTCTATTTAAAAGTTATTGACAACAATCAAGTTTGCCATTCACAGAAGTTTGGGGGGTAGACTGGAGAGAAATAAGAATGTGACAACTGATTTAAAATACTGACAGACTCTTAGATGCAGTTGGTTTCCTTTGATCCACAGATAACAAATACACACACGTCAATTGGAACGGATTCTCTATAGACAGTATGTAGTGTTGTCATTAGTTTTTCTGGGCACTTGGTTCATTCATTCATTCATTCAACATTTATTATTCATCTAGTGTTCACAAAACTCTGCCCTAGGCCTTGAGAGATTAACACAAGATGAACAAAACCTAGATTCAGCTCTCAAGGGGTTCACAATTTAGTGGCACTGACAGACACAAGCACAAGTAATCACAGTGCAAAATGTAAGTGTTATGAGAAGATATAAATAAAACATGAGATTGCAGAGATAGTAATGATTAATTCTGAGCTCAGGATCCTCATGTAAAATTAGTTGGTGTGCTGGTAAGTAAACTTCCACAGTTCCCAGTGAAATGCCTTCCTTGCTGTCAAGAGAAGTATACTATATAGCATTACATCTTATTAATGACTTCTGATCAGCAGCGAGAGAGAACAAATGTAGCAAAATATTACACCTACTCTGCCAAAACAAAGCATAGGGGTTCACGACCATCCAGTATCTTGGGTGCTTGTTCATACTGATGGTGAGGATTATTCAGATAATGTGGGTTTTTGTTACGGTTTTCATTCTATTGTTTTATAGTTCTGTTTTGCCATAATTCGCTAGATTGAATATTGCCACAACTTAAAATTTCATCAGATTTAAGAGTCCTGTATCATCTTAAAGTAAAAAAGAGAAATTAAAATTTTCTGGCATGTGGCACTGCTATTTAATATCATTATTCTGTGCTTCTTTGTCTTCTGGGGCCCCTGGACATTTATTCAGGAGTATGAATCAGATCCAGTCTCTCATTGTACCTAGACTCCCTGGATGGTGAGGGTGGGAGTGGGGTAGTGCTGTTGGAGAGAGGAAGAGTCCCATGGCTTGACAGGACAGAAAGGCAGACATGTAGTGGCTTTGGTCTACTTTCTCTGTCCTGCTGATTTCTGGCTTTAGGCTGACTGGCATGGCATAAGGACATTCCTATCAGGGATCCTGTGCAGGATGTCAGAAAGCAGATATTTAATAGATAACGTATTCTATATTCTATGTTATGTGCACTGGACACTTTGGAGATGTCTGTTGATACTAGCCCTATCAAATTTTTTGAACTATTTCCTAACATTTCAGTTCTTAATATAAATATTTGTTGCATTGACTTGGATGCTTCAACTGAAGAGGATTGCAGATGTCAGCCTCCAGTTATTGTGATATTTTTAGTTTACAATTTTTTTTTTTTTTTGCCTGTGTAAATTTGAAAAGAGACAGCTGGATGAAGGCTGTATAGCCAAGTTAATGTTTATACGGAGCTTCTTGGGTGAAGATTTGATTCTGATTGATTCTCTAAACACATTCCTCTTTCTTTCTCTGGTAAAAAAAAAAAAAAAAAAAAGCCTGTAGATCTCTGGCAAATTTGGAAGTATTATACCCTGGCCCAAGTCTAAATGAGTGGAATATTTTCTGCATAGCAACATTTTACTTCTGAGATGGAATTGAATTGGATCTCATGGGCTCAAGTCTGCCCAAAGTAAACTGCCAGACATCTGGATCCTTTTCTTTTTTCTGTTTTCCTGTCAGCCTTATTGAGACATAATTGACATATAACATTGTGTGAGTTTAACATGTACAATATGATGAATTAATATATGTATATATTGTGAAATGGTTACCACAATAAGGTTAGTTAACACATCTATCACCTCACGTGTGTGTGTGTGTGTGTGTGTGTGTGTGTGTGGTAAGAACTTTAAGATCTACTCTCTTAGCAGCTTTCAAGTACACAACACAGTATTATTAACTATAGTCACCATGCTGTATATTAGGTCCCAGAATGTATTCATCTTATAACCGGAAGTTTTTGCATTTTTGACCAGCATCTATCCCATTTCCCCCACCCCCCAGCCCCTAGCAAACACCAATCTACTCTCCGTTTCTCTGAGTCCAACTTTTTATTTTTCACACATAAGTGACTTTATATAGTATTTTCCTGGCTTGTTTCTCTTACTTACTTTTTACAAATCAGTTAATCCTTCATCCTGAATTTATTGAGCACCTACTAGATGCTAATCATTTTATTTTTTTAATTTTTTATTGTTATGTTAATCACCATACATTACATCATTAGTTCTTAATGTAGTGTTCCATGATTCATTGTTTCTGCATAACACCCAGTGCTCCACGCAGAACGTGCCCTCCTTAATACCCATCACCAGGCTAACCCATCCCCCCACCCCCTCCCCTCTAGAACCCTCAGTTTGTTTTTCAGAGTCCATCGTCTCTCGTGCTTCCTCTCCCCCTCCGACTTACTCCCCTTCATTCTTCCCCTCCTGCTATCTTCTTCCTTTTCTTTTTTCTTAACATATTTTGCATTATTTGTTTCAGAAGTACAGATCTGTGATTCAACAGTCTTGCACAATTCACAGCGCTCACCATAGCACATACCCTACCCAATGTCTATCACCCAGCCACCCCATCACTCCCACCCCCACCACTCAGCAAACTCAGGTTGTTTCCTAGGATTAAGAATTCCTCATATCAGTGAGGTCATATGATACATGTCTTTCTCTGATTAACTGATTTCACTGAGCGTAACACCCTCCAGTTCCATCCACGTCATTACAAATGGCAAGATCTCATTCCTTTTGATGGCTGCATAATATTCCATTGTGTATATATACCACCTCTTCTTTATCCATTCATCTGTCGATGGACATCTTGGATCTTTCCACAGTTTGGCTATTGTGGACATTGCTGCTATAAACATCGGGGTGCATGTACCCCTTCGGATCCCTACATCTGTATCTTTGGGGTAAACACCCAGTAGTACAATTGCTGGATTGTAAGGTAGCTCTATTTTCAACTGTTTGAGGAACCTCAATACTGTTTTCCACAGTGGCTGCACCAGCTTGCATTCCCACCAACAGTGTAGGAGGGTTCCCCTTGCTCCACATCCCCAAAAACATCTGTCGTTTCCTGACTTGTTAATTTTAGCCATTCTGACTGGTGTGAGGTTGGCCATTTGGATGTCTTCTTTGGAAAAATGTCTGTTCATGTCATCTGCCCATTTCTTGATTGGATTATTTGTTCTTTGGGTGTTGAGTTTGATAAGTTCTTTATAGATTTTGGATACTAGCCCTTTATCTGATATGTCATTTGCAAATATTTTCTCCCCTTCTGTCGGTTGTCTTTTGGTTTTGTGGACTGTTTCTTTTGCTGTGCAAAAGCTTTTTATCTTGATGAAATCCCAAGAGTTCATTTTTGCCGTTGCTTCCCTTGCCTTTGGAGATGTTTCTAGAAAGAAGTTGCTGCGGCTGAGGTCGAACAGGTTTCTGCCAGTGTTCTCCTTTAGGATTTTGATGGACTCCTGTCTCACGTTAGGATCTTTCAACCATTTGGAGTCTATTTTTGTGTGTGGTGTAAGGAAATGGTCCAGTTTCATTCTTCTGCATGTGGCTGTCCAATTTTCCCAACACCATTTGTTGAAGAGACTGTCTTTCCTCCATTGGACATTCTTTCCTGCTTTGTCAAAGATGAGTTGACCATGGAGTTGAGGGTCCCTTTCTGGGCTCTCGATTCTGTTCCATTGATCTATGCGTCTGTTTTTGTGCCAGTACCATACTGTCTTGATGATGACAGCTTTGTAATAGAGCTGGAAGTCCAGAATTGTGATGCAGCCAGCTTTGCTTTTCCTTTTCAATATTCCTCTGGCTATTCGGGGTCTCTTCTGGTTCCATACAAATTTTAGGATTATTTGTTCCATTTCTTTGAAAAAAGTGTATGCTATTTTGATGGGGATTGCATTGAATGTGTAGATTGCTCTAGGTAGCATTGACATCTTCACAGTGTTTGTTCTTCCAATCCTTGAGCATGGAACGTTTTTCCATTTCTTTGTCTCTTCTTCAATTTCTTTCATGAGTATTTTATAGTTTTATCAGTACAGATCCTTTGCCTCTTTGGTTAAATTTATTCCTAGGTATCTTATGGTTTTGGGTGCAACTGTAAATGGGATCGACTCCTTAATTTCTCTCTCTTCTGTCTTGTTGTTGGTGTATAGGAATGCCACTGATTTCTGTGCATTGATTTTATATCCTGCTACTTTACTGAATTCCTGTATGAGTTCTAGCAGTTTTGGGGTGGAGTCTTTTGGGTTTTCCACATCCAGTATCATATCATCTGCAAGGAGTGAGAGTTTGACTTCCTCTTTGCCGATTTGGATGCCTTTGATTCCTTTTTGTTGTCTGATTGCTGTGGCTAGGACTTCTAAGACTATGTTGAATAGCAGTGGTGAGAGTGGACATCCCTGCCGTGTTCCTGACCTTAGGGGAAAAGCTCTCAGCTTTTCCCCATTGAGAATGATATTGGCTGTCGGTTTTTCAGAGATGGCTTTTCTGATATTGAGGTATGTACCCTCTAACCCTATACTCTGAAGAGTTTTGATCAAGAAAGGATGCTGTACTTTGTCAAATGCTTTTTCTGCATCTGTTGAGAGGATGATATGATTCTTGTTCTTTCTTTTGTTAATGTATTGTATCACGTTGATTGTTTTGCGGATGTTGAACCAGCCTTGCACCCCAGGGATAAATCCACTTGGTCGTGATGAATAATCCTTTTAATGTACTCTTGGAACCTATTGGCTAGTATTTGGTGAGAATTTTTGCATCCATGTTCATCAAGGATATTGGTCTGTAGTTCTCCTTTTTGATGGGGTATTTGTCTGGTTTTGGGATCAAGGTAATGGTGGCCTCATAAAATGAGTTTGGAAGTTTTCCTTCCATTTCTATTTTTTGGAACAGTTTCAGAAGAACAGGTATTCATTCTTCTTGAAATGTCTGATAGAATTCCCCTGGGAAGCCATCTGGCCCTGGGCTTTTGTTTCTTCGGGGATTTTTGATGACTGCTTCAATTTCCTTAGTGGTTATAGGTCTGTTCAGGTTTTCTATTTCTTCCTGGTTCAATTTTGGTAGTTGATACATCTCTAGGAATGCACCCATTTCTTCCAGGTTCTCTAATTTGCTGGCATAGACTTGCTCATAATATGTTCTTATAATTGTTTGTATTTCTTTGGTGGTGGTTGTGATCTCTCCTCTTTCATTCATGATTTTGTTTATTTAAATTATTTCTCTTTTCTTTCTGAGGAGTCTGGCCAGGGGTTTATCAATCTTGTTAATTCTTTCAAAGAACCAGCTCCTAGTTTCGTTGATCTGTCCTACTGTTCTTTTGGTTTCTATTTCATTGATTTCTGCGCTGATCTTTATTGTTTCTCTTCTCCTGCTGGGTTTAGGCTTTATTTGCTGTTCTTTCTCCAGCTCCTTTAGGTGTAGGGTTAGGTTGTGTATTTGAGACCTTTCTTGTTTCTTGAGAAAGGCTTGTATTGCTATCTACTTTCCTCTCAGGACTGCCTTTGCTGTGTTCCAAAGATTTTGAACAGTTCTGTTTTCATTTTCATTGGTTTCCATGAATTTGTTTAATTCTTCTTTAATTTCCTGGTTGACCCATTCATTCCTTAGTAGGAAGCTCTTTAGCCTCCATGTATTTGAGTTCTTTCCAACTTTCCTCTTGTGATTGATTTCTAGTTTCAAAGCATTGTGGTCTGAAAATATGCAGGGAATAATCCCAATCTTTTGGTACCATTTGAGACCTGATTTGTGACCTAGGATGTGATCAATTCTGGAGAATGTTCCATGGGCACTAGAGAAGAATGTGTATTCTGTTGCTTTGGGATGGAATGTTGTGAATATGTCTGTGAAGTCCATTTGGTCCAGTGTGTCATTTAAAGTCTTTATTTCCTTGTTGATCTTTTGCTTAGATGATCTGTCCATTTCATTTAGGGGGATATTAAAGTCCCCCACTAATATTGTATTGTTGTCCATGTGTTTCTTCGCTTTTGTTATTAATTGCCTTATATAATTGGCTGCTCCCATGTTCAGGGCATAGATATTTACAATTGTTACATCTTCTTGTTGGATAGACCCTTTAAGTAGGATATAGTGTCCTTCCTCGTCTCTTATTACAGTCTTTGTTTTAAAATCTAGTTTGTCTGATATAAGGATTGCCACCCCAGGTTTCTTTTGGTGTCCATTAGCATGGTAAATGGTTTTCCACCCCCTCACTTTCAATCTGG